>NC_141412.1:1202500-1670000 GCF_034619465.1 Leptosomus discolor
GGCCGTGCGCGAGCGCCCCGGCGCAGCACCGAACCCACCCGTGGTGGTTGGTGAAAACGTTCCAAGGCGCCCGCGGGACTAACGAGCTCGCAGGGCACCTCGGAGGAGGCCGGCTGTGCTCGGATCGTGCTGCCGGGGAAGCGCAGAGAAGACGCTGCCCAGCAGCATCCCCGGGCAGCCGCAGCAGCCCTGAGGAGCCGGGAGGTTGGAAGCTGGGACCCAGGGGACCCGGGATCCCCAGGCTAAGCAGCTGCAGCCCAACCCAGGCGGGAGCTTCCCTCAACGCAAGACGGGGAGCACGGCTGGGGGTGAGGCCTCGCGAGCAGGGCTGCGGTCTGACCGCACATCCCGGCGGAACGGTGCTAGAGGGGAGCTGTAAAGGTTTTACTACGGTGCGCTCAGAAAGACCTGCACGACCCACTTGTGGCACTTAACGTGGTCGCCAGGCACTCGTGGCAATAAAAGCTTTACGGGGCTCGGCGCCATCCGGCGCACTTATATTTATGCACCCTGCTCCGCAGAGCTCGCTCCGACTGTCTTCTAGGGCCTTCGCCATTCTTCTCCACAGACCTTTCATCTGACGGCCAGAGCAAATGAGGAAGCCAGCAAGCGAGGCCGGGTGTAAATCTCCGGCAGCCGCGCTGCAGGCGGAATGAAGACGTCTGGCCGCGGCAGAGCGGCGTGCCGCCGGCCCGCGCCGCGCTTCCACCCGCTCGCCTTCCTCTGCCTGTCACCGGCCGCCAATCAAGGCAGTAAATTCCGATTCGGACGGGTTCGCTAGCGGCTGCTTCCCAGAATATATGGATCCTCGGCTGAACCTCGGCATCCTGCATCCTCCGATGGCACCTCCCAGCGGCTGACAAAAAGCGAGGCCCGTTACTTGACTTCGCGCCCACCCCCCCCCCCAGATGCTGACTCCGCACCAGCCCTGCCTGGCCCATTCGCCCCAGGAGAGGACCAGCTCAGCTCTGGCCTCTTTCCAAGCCCTGGGGCTCCCACGTAGGTGGGGATTTTGTATAAGGTGAGGAAAGCAGGGCTGGCCCCTGGAGGGGAGAGAAGTCCCCCCCCACGCCACCCTTAGACAGGTTATCCGCAGCCTCCTCGTCCCTTAGCAAAGCCTTGGAGAAGAGCAGGAGCTAATCAAGCGGCAGCATCTATAATCAGCTTGATGCACGCTCTTGCTAACCTGATTCCTAATAAGAAAATGGTGGATGGGAGGGGAGGGAGGGGGATCAGAGTAAAATCCAGTCCACAAATACCCGGCTGGGTGAGAGAGAGAAAGACAATTGGCCAGCTCCGTCCCCAGCGCGGCTCTGTTTGTCTAAATGATTTACTGCAAACACCGAGCTGGCGACGGGCAGAGACGACCCGACAACTCTGAGGACGGGAGATAGGGGAGCACCGCACACTCGCAGCACAATCTCGGCGAGTCACTGGGAGGGAATGCATCCGCCTCAATTCATTAGGACTGATAGCTCCCTCAATGGGGCTGAATAATTGATGGCCTGGAGAAGCTTTTAAGATGTTCTGTGCGCTCGGAAGACCGAGAGTATTATTTTTTTAAAAGCTAACACACACTGAAAAACATCGGTGAAGGTGATCCGAGCAAAGGTTAGATGTTTTAATACGTTATGTTTACACCGTAAACCCTTGCTCCATCGCTTGTAAGGGGAAATGGATACGGCGTGGCTCGGGGCAGCTGCAGGCGCGCAGGCAGGACCAGGTAGCCGCTCCGGCAGCAGCTCAGCCAGCTCCCGAGGGCTGCCGTGGTGGGAGCCGAGCCCCCATCGGAGCAGCGTTTGCGGAGCAGGGCGGCCGCCTGCCGGCGGGGTCCCCTGTGCGATGCTCCTCCGCCTCCGTCCCGCAGCAGAGACGTCCCCAGCGCGACCTGGACGGCCTCTGCGTCCGATCCAGGGAAAGCCTCTCCACCCGCTTACCTTTCACCGTGACGTGGACGCTCTGGCTGATGGAGAGCTGGGGCTGGATCAGCACGCTGCACAGATACTCTCCTTCATCCATGCCTTTCTGGACGTCCATCAGCTTAAGAGTCCCGTTCTCAAAGACCACTTGGCGGTGGTTATCGGGCAGCAGCAAAGAGTCCTTGTACCACTTGATGGAGTAATACGGGTACCCGATCACCCTGCAGTTGATGAAAGTGTCCCTACCCGCTACCGCCGTTATGTTCTTCATCGCTCGGATGCTCGGGGGACCTACATATTCGGGAGGAAGGAAGAGGCAGGCTAGGTTAATTCCGAAGGGCAGTTTGCTTGCGTGCAGTTCTGCTGCTATTTCGGAGCGAGCTCCACAGGCCAAGGAGGTAACCAGAACAGCGGGGACCCAGCCTGGGTTTGGGTGAGGAGCGGGCACACGGGCTCCCCTCTGTGCGCGCGTGGGGAAAGCCGCTCACCGGCCGCAACCCCCAGCTAGAGCCACTCGCACGCGCCTACAGCAGCGCCGCCACGGACGGGGGCCGCGGCCCTCGACCGCGGCCACGCCTCGGCAAATCCCACCCCAGTTCGGCAGGCGCAGCTTCAGCGCCGGGGAAGCTGAGCCCGCAGCCGCCACCGCCGCCGCTCATCGGAGGGGGTCGGGGGCGTCCAGAAGTCTCTGCAACGGGGACCGCGGCCGCCCGGCGCGCCTCCACCACGGCTCCTCCGGCAGCGCCTGCGGCCACAGGAACGGCAGAGGGGACGGGGAGCGCTCCCCCACGCTCGCGGCCGCTCTCTGCCTCTCTTACAAGGACGCTGCCTGCCTTGTGCCAAACCTCCTCGACAAGAGCTGCCACGGGAACCTGACTTCCACTGGCAAACGTCCTTCACCTCCCCTAAACCAGACCTCTCTGAGCCTCCCGCTGGCAACCTGAGCGTCGCTGAGAGCCAGGCAGCCACCCATTTCTGGCTGCCGCTCCTGCCGGCTCCAGCACTGGGAGAAGGCTGCAGGTGAGCATGTCAACGAGAGGTTTTGTGCATCAACAACCACATTGTTGTCCTGGCCGCTGCATAAAGCAGCAAACTAATCTAAACGCTAACCCTATCTCGACTCCTCGTCCTAAGGGCGTAGCAGGATAACAGCTTAACAGGCACGCGGGATAAGCTGCTGGACGGCTGTTTCTCACACTGGGACAGGTTTAGAAAAGGAGCAGGAAAAAAGAAATTAGCACCTCGGTCTGTAACCTCTCTTGGGCCTGTCTGAGGGACCTGCTCTGTTCCCGGGCACAAAAAGCCTGGATCTTATCTATTGATAGCTCGTCCAGAGCTGAGAGAGGGGGGAAAAGGGAGACAAGGGAACATCCTCACTGAAAACGCTGCTCTGGCTTCTCGGGGCTGAGGGATGAACTCGCTCCAAATTCAGCGGTAAACGGCAGCAAAACTCAGACTCTCCTGGGATCCCAGCCAAAAAGCCACTAGATCCATTTCAAACCCGAGACACAGACAAACGCAACCCTTCAACCCTCTTTCTCAGCAGACAAATAAATGCTACCTTGTCTCTGCCTCACTCCCACCTGTACGCCTGGAAGCTTTAATTGGCGATTATTAATGGGCAGGGGCTCGTAGCGTACCCTGTGCCTGAAAGCGCTCCCTGTAACGCACCGAGCGACACGCTCCAGCCGTAATAACACGGTGATTAACGCGGCCATGGCTTTTAGCAGACAAAGAAAATACAGACATGACAAATCAAAGCTCATTTTCCACGATTTCACGTGCTGCCTCATCATCGTTTGTCATGTAGATCCCTGCGCCGGCGGGCGCGTTCGCTGCCAGGGAGCCGGGCTCCCACCGGGACCGGCTGGGAGAGCACGGGGGGCCCGGGACGCTTCTGCGCCCGCCACCACGTTCTCCGTGCGTGGGGTCCCTCGGGGAAGCATTTGCCGGCCCCGAGGCGGGGGCTCGGCGGGGCGAGAGCGGACCCCGATGGGGAGGGCGCTGCCCTTTCGGCCCTGCAAAGGCAAGCTCCAGCTCTCCGAGGCTTCGGGGCCGCTTTGCACGTCGTTAAACTCCCTGCTCCCTCCCGGGAGCGAGCGGGGCCGGCGCGGGGAGCTCGGGCAACGGGGTTGGGGCAGCCAGGGAGAGCCGCGCGGCCGGGAAGAGGAGGGAGAGGCGAGGAGGAGCGATCGGCCGGGGAACGGAACAAAACCAAAAGCCCAGTAAAAGTCCTATTCTGATATTTAAAAGTAGACAGGCACCTCTTACGTTTATTCGCGCTTGGTATTCGGCGCTGCCCACCGAGTTCCGCGCGGTGCACCGGTACACGCCGCCGTCCTTGATCTGCGGGCTCGTCACGTTCATGTGGCTGACCGTGGTGCCGTCCGACATGGTGTACTGGTTGGTGCGGTGCCCGCTGTCCCGCGGGATGGGCTCGTCGTCCAGCGCCCAGGTGACGGTCGGCGGGGGGGCCCCCTTGGCGGCACACATCAGGGAGAACTGCTCCCCGGGGTTGACCACCTTCTCGCTGAAGGAGGAGACGATGCGGGGGGTCCCATCTGGGGGGCACCCAGGGGGAGGGGGGTCAGGGAGCGGCAGCCACAGGCAGCAGCAGTCACCCGCTGGCGGGACGGCTGTGAGCTCCCGCCGGGGGCGGGAGCCCCGGCTCGGCCCTGGGCGGCAACACGCGCACGGCCGCGCCGGCGGCCCCGCAGCAGGGAGGTGCTGAGAGGGGGCGAGGGGGCACGCCGCTGGGCACGGGCGTGGGCTCAAGGGGACACCTGGCTTGGCAGAGCCCCTGCCTTGCCCGAACATCCAGCGATCTGGACCGGGGAGGGGGCACCTGGCGAAGGGCAGTGCCTCAGCTCAGGGGCTGGGGACAGGCAAATCAACTCTGGTTTTGGTCCATCCCCGTCCCGGCCGTGCCGCCTCCCCGAGCTGCTTGCAGACGGTGTGCGCAGCCCAGAAGCGGGCTGGGAGCAGTCCGGCCCCCGGAACCCCCACCCCAGTGGGTCTCTCTGCCCTGCAGCCATGCGCAAAGCACCCTGGCACGCCCTGGGGATGCGGCCGCTGGCAGAGGGGCAGAGGAAAGCCCCCGCCCCGGGGAAAGCAGCTCACCCTCCAGCGTGATGATGGAGAAGTCCTGTGCCGTCTGGGACTTGCGGGTGGCAAAGCACTGGTAGGCCCCGGAGTGGCTCTTCTGCGCGGCCGTGATGAGGAGGGTCTCGTTGCTGATCCCCCGGATGGAGACGTAGTCGTCCACCACCACGAGGTCCGTGTTGCGGTACCAGCGGATGACGTACTCGGGGGACCCGCTGAGGGCACAAGAGAGGATGACGGTGCTGCCGATGCCTGTTTTGAGCTTCTTTGGTGTGAGGGTCACACGCAGAGGGTCTGTGCGAGAAAGGGCGAGAGCGGGCGAGGCGTTGGCGGCGCCGGGCAGCGCAGCGGGAGGCACCGCGTCGTTACGGCGCTTTCCTGCCCCGGGAGCGCCAGCCCGACTACGCGGAAAATGTCACCGCACAGCAAGGCGGGTGGCCCCAGCGCCGTCCCCGCCGCGGACAGCCCCTGCTTTTAATGTCAGCCCCAGGCTCCCGGCTGGGGTGTCAGCACAGAGGGCACCGTCGGGAAGGTGGCAGGACAGCTGGAGGAAGACGTGGGCGGTGGGCTGGGGACAGCGCTGAGCTGGGGATGTGCCAAGGCGGCCCCCAGCAGGCTGCCAGGGCCCCACGGTGCTCGCCACGGTGCTGCTCTGGTTAAGGCAGGCGCTGGACCCAGCGGCTCTGGGACCGCCGGGATCCCGGTGACAGGAGGAACCCCCGGAAACAAAGCACGCACTAAATACTTGGCCTGCCCCGATGGTATTTACTGTTTGGCTGGAGCTTATTTTATGTAAATCGACACAACACAGCGCAGAGGCACCCAGCGTAAAACCGGCATCGCCATCCAGCAATTTACATCCCCCGACGCTGCTCTGAACTTTCCCGAGGCCCCTCTCCCTGCCCTGATTGAAGCAGTAAATCAAGGGGCGTCTGCTGACACGCTGCTGCAGCGTGATAAACCTCCTGCGAGCGCTCCGAGAGCCGCATCGGACACGCCGCGCCGCAAGACGGCGGCTTCCAGCGCGCGATGCACCAGGCTGAAATGCGAGGCTTGTAATTTATACGGCTCTATAAAACCTTTAAGGCTTTACATTTACAAAGGCTTTCCGTTTGAGGAGGCAGCGGGACAGAAGCCCCCCCGCCACCGTGCCCCGCTCCTCCCCGCCGGCTCTCACCTATGACCGTGAGGGTCCCCGTGACCTCTGCGGACCCGAAGGTGTTGGTCACCTCGCAGATGTAGGTCCCGCTGTCCTCCACGCGCAGGTCGCTGATGGTCAGGCCCGTGATGCGCTTGGTCCAGCGGCTGTTGGCGGGGAGCGGGCGCCCGTCCTTGATCCACCGGACGGCTGGGTTGGGGTAGCCCGAGGCGATGCAGGGCAGCTCCACCACCCGGCCCGCCTTCACCTCCCTGGACTGGAAGCTGTCTAGCATTGTGGGGATGGACTCTGCCGGGTCTGGGTTCGGAGAGGAAACAGGCTCACCCAGCGAAGAGGAGGAGTGAGGTTTATCCCCATAGGGACACACCAAGAGAGCCCCTGGCACGGTGACACCGGTACCACCACGGCCCCTTGGCACCAGCCGTGAGAGAGCAGCTCCCCCTGTCCCTGTGGACCGGCAGCTCTGCTGGGCAGGAGCACAGGATGCCAGCCCCACACTCTGCTGGGCACGGGGCTGGGGCAGACAGGGGCTGGCCTGTCCCACCCGGGACAGCCGGCACAGCTCCCGGTGGCCTGGGCAGCAGGCTTGCGGGGAGGTGGGAGGCGAAATGCATCTTACTAGCTGATGGGATGAATAAACTCAGCACCAGAGGAATTACTCAAGGTGACACCTAATTGGTGCAAAATACACAAATTCTGTGGCACATTTCAAAATTTACAAGCAAAAGGGCCCATCAGGCAGCTGGGAAAGGAGAAAATTAATCACCAAGTCTCAGGCGTGAAATTAAATTCCAGGGGAAAGAAACCTCTTTCATTACTCCCAAGCAGAAGTAAAACGCTGTGACGTGTAAATAATGACAGCGACCAGGAGGGGACTGGGCCAGACCGAACGCGCACAGAGGAGAGGGGATGATACACCCCCGGCCCTCGGGGGCCGTGCGGCAGGATGGCCATGGGTGGGACACGGGACGCTCAGGTCTCTAGGGGGCCGGGCAAGCCCCAGCCCGGCCAGCCCAGACCCCTTTTCCCTACCCTCTGAGGGGTTAACGCGAGGAGCTAGCGGCAGGAGCCACAGCCCACGCACCCGAGGATGGAAAAAGCATATGGCAGAAAGCAGGCGCGCTGCAGCCGAGCGGCAGGAGCAGCGACGTGGCCGCGAGTCGGGCGAACTCCCTCCCGAGCGGAGTAATTTGGGCAGTCAGCGGAGCCGGGAGCGCCCCGAGACAGCCGGCACTGCGGACTGCACTGCCTCCGCTGCAGTATCGCTTGCATGTTCGTCACATCGCGTCAGGCTGCTCACATCGCGGGCTGTCACATCGCATCGCCTCGCACCCCATCGCCTCTCGCTCGGGGTGCCGCGCAGCGCTGCCGCCCGCCGCGGCCAGCACCGGGGGGGGGCTGCGTGCTGGGGGGCACACGCGAGGCAGCACCAACCCCCTGCGCAGCCCCGCCGGGACCTCCTGCCTCCCCACCGGGGCGCCCTCTTGCCACGGGGTGCGAGGTGGCGATGCCGTTGCTCCCTCCCGCGCCCCAGGAGGACAGGCATGGCCGCGGGCAGGCAGGGGAGCGGGTGTGCAGGCAGGGCCGGACGCCCTCACAGGCGCGGGAGCCACGCCGGGACCCCCCGGCCAGCATCGCTGGCAGCCGTGTGCTCACCTGAGACCGAGAGCCTGGCTCCGTTGCTCTGCCGCGTCTCCCCGCTGTACTTGTGCTTGGTGATACACCTGTAGGTGGACAAGGCATCTTCCTTCTGCACGTCCGATATGTACAAACCTCCATAAGAAGTAATAAAAAACCTATTTTCTGGAGACACAAAGCGGGGAGAAGCGTGAGCGAGCCAGCCCCAAACCACCACATCATCTCCCAGGCTCTCAGCACCCGGGTCAGGCAGAACCCTTGCGCTCTGGGCAGGAGCCAGGCAGGCAAAGCAGGTCCTTCCACCACGTCCCCAAACTGCTTCACCTTCAGGGACTGAAGTTTCAGGCAGGCCGGCAAAATCGGGCCAAGACGGGTGAGCAGCAGCGCTCGCCGTAGCAGCCTCATGCATGCAACAGCAGCACGTGGGTGTGCAACAGCATCCCCCGTGTTTGTGGGCACAGCGTGCCTCCCTCCGAGCCTCATCCTGCGGCAAACACGCCTGCCCAGGCACAGAGGTGGGCTCGGGGTGCCCTTACGAGCCCCTGCGCCCCCCAGGGCTTGGATTCAGGGCAGCTGGGCGGCCTGCCCGCAGCCCAGTGCGACGAGCTCTGGCCGCGGAGTCGCAGTGATGCCGCGGCTGCGGCGGGCGCGGGGAGCGTGCGGCCCGCTGCTCCGCCACCGCGACGCTCTGCCACGCCGCCGCACGCTGCGCAGCAACGTGGCAATTAAAAGCGAATCCGTCCCGCTGGGTTAATAATTAGCTTAACTTCCTTGGAAGCATGTGAAAACAAATACGGGCTGGAGCTGGTATTCGAGCCCTGGGAGGAGGCTGGCAGGTGAAGCAGGCAGGGCAGCACGGCCCCGGGCCGCGCTGCTGCAGCAGCCCCCGCCACAGCCAGCAGGCTGCGGAGCCTGGCACATGCCAGCGCGCATGGGGAAAGAAGTCTTCAACTCGCTCATGAAGCCAGCCCGACCCCTATAATTCATCACGAATAATAACAGTAATTAACAGGAATAGAAAGACCCGCGCTGAGGCACAATTCAGTGGCTACACGGAGAGCAGGGTAAGTGGAGAGATGCCCCCCCGCCCACCTGGAAACCCTTTCACCCTGCCCCACGGCCAGCGCTAGCAGCGACAGCAAGGCTGCGACCCCGGTTTCTGTGGGGCCTTTGGGGTTTATTCCAGCACCAGCCGCCACCAAGCCTCAGCTGGGACGGGGTGGTCCATCTGCTCGGCTGCGCCGCGTTGCCAGCCAAACCACCGCCTACCACACGCAGCAAACGCAGTGAAGCAGAAGGCAATTAGTAGAGCTGAATGTTCAGAGTTGAAACCTCTAAACCTCGTCTCTCCACCAGCAACGAATGGCTCCTTCAAGCCCTGCACCATGCCTGGCAAACCAGGATCCAGCTGAAGAAGCCAAGCAACTGTTTCTCTTCCAGCACCTTTTGGGAGCACCCGGATATTCTCGTTTTAGGTGGAGGCAAGTGCCTTGGTCAACCCCGTCAGCGCAGGAGAACCACGCGTGGCACACAGGGCTAGGGGCACACGCCCCCGGAGCAGCCTGGCCCCACGCTCCCGCGACAGGACCGCAGAAGCCTTCCACTGCAAGCGCTTGAGGTGACAGACGGGCAGAAAGCCGGGCTCTTCACCCAGGGAACCAGAGCGCATCCCCGGCAGAAGCCAAGGCGACGGCAGCCCCAAGCTCTGCTGGCACTGCCCCGCTCCAGCTGCAGCTTCGCTAGATGTGCGTGTTGGACTCTAACTGCTTGACGTGAGAGCATTAGGGGCTCTAAGCAGCAAAGACACAGCAGCCTCAGTAAAAGGCGAGCCTAGCTGCGGTTAACGGAAGGCACAGCCAACTGCCGGGCTGGCAGCCCGGTGCAGCTTCTCCCTGGAAGCGGACGGACCGTGAGCCGGCAGCCCCACGGGGTGCCACGGGTGCCAGGGCAGCCGTCCCCACCACCTCCACAAGCCTCCCACGAGCTGCAACCCGCCACGCCCCCAGGCCATCGCGGCACCCTCCCTGCTTGGAGGGGTCAGCGGCTCCCCAGCCCAAACCGCGGGTGCGGTTTTGCCTCCGCACTACAGCACGGCCGCACCAGCGCGGCAGCACGCGCGCTGCACCAGTGCGCAACTGGGAGCAGACGCGCAGCGGCGCCGGCCTCGCGCTCCGCGCCGCCGACCGGAGGCGCCGAGGGATTCGCACAAACCGCCGTGAAAGGGCTGGGGGCAGCAGTCCCGCCAGCGCCGCTGAAATGACATGCAAATCCAACATTAATTTTTCATCTCCCATCAAACCAGTAAGCGAAGAATATGGGCTGCACTGGAATTTGAGATGGGGGGGAGCCGGTTTCCATGGTAACAGGGGCTGCATTTTGCGAAGCTCTCGGCAGCCCCAACTGGCCTCCCCTTGCCCGCACACGCCCGCCCGTGGCGCGGTTCACCGCAGCCCTGCGCGCAGCCACGCTCCTCCGCTGGAAACAAAGCCTTGCGAGAGCCGGAGCGAGGAGGCAGCGGAGGAGCAGGCGGCCCGCGAGAGGCAAGGCGAAGGGGAGCGGAGCCTCCAGCTCCTGCCTGGACCGCGGGAGGTGCCAAGGAGAGCGCCACGTGGGAGCGGGCAGGGCGAGAGCGCTGCCGACCGGGACTGCGAACCAAGCCCTGCGTGCGCCTGCCGCCCTCGGCCCCCCAGCCTGCTGGAGCTCCCCAGCTTTCACAGCTCGTGCGCCCGAGACCCAGCCTCTGAGACGGGGCTCGAGCCAGAGCATCGGCCCCAGAGGCAGGACCGGGCAGAAAATCTGCAGGTTTTAGCATCCACCTCCGTACCGCGGAGCGACAGGAGGCATCTGCCCCCTTGCAAGCCACGGCTTTTAAGATGCCGTTGCACCGAATGTAAGCTCTACGCAACCTGACAGCACGGCTTCCTCCCCCCCCGAAAACGGACAAGTAACTCCGTCGAGGAGCGTTACGCTGGTTCAAGGGAGAGAGGCAGGGCAATAATTGACGTAAACGGCTCCGACAGAGACCTCACCGAAGTGACTTATTGCTGAGCTTGCTAGCGAGATTAACGTCGAAGGTCGCCGAATAAAATCAGACCTTTCTGCCTGCCAGGAGGTGGAAAAGCTTTACGGGAAGCAGAGGATTAAGCACATCCGTGGCCAGACTGGAGCGATGTGCCTCTAATAAGTCTTCCAGCTAGACTTGAGCTGCTGCCTTCGGAAACGCCTCGCCAAAGCCCCCCGCGCCCCTCTCGCCACAGAGGAGCAGGGCAGCCGAGGGCCCCGCCAGCCCCCGGCAGCTCGCCCCCGCCCAGGGAAAAGCACGAGAGCGAGAGGGGGCTCTCCTGCACGGCAAACATTAGGAGGGTCCCTCACTGTGTATGCACGTACACACGCGGACGCGTATTTGCTGTTACCGAAATCCTCTCCCCCATCCAGCTGCCTGTGGCGGCCACGAAATTCCAGCGTCAGTCCCAAGGGCCTTCCAATCTCAAGAGGAAAATCGCAGCCCGTATAGGTGACCAGCCACGGCTCTATCCAATACAGACTTACAAAAACAAGGGGGTCAGGGCTCCAGGAGAGAGCACATTTCATAGTTCATAAGACTAATGAGGCAACTTTCCCCTGGTACTCCGGGGCCAATATTTCCTTACCCAGTCTACTTTAACTGCTAGAGAATCAATAGGTGCCAGCGCTTATGAATTAGCCGTACTCGGAGCATATGCATCCCAAGGCATCCCGGACAAATCCAATAACTGTTTGGGGCTATTTCTGGCCACGTTTAAAGTGACAAACGCCTCCCCAGGGGAAAAGGTACGGAGGGGGAAGCCCCAAAGAACAAAGCCTGTGATCTTCCGCCGTAACGGGTGCCGTTTTCCAGGCATGGGGCTCGCCCGGGGACGAGGAGCCTCCCGGGGTCAGCCAGCAGGGAAGCTCCTGCCCACCCCTGCGGCACGGCACGGCACGGCACGGCACGGCACGGCACGGCACGGCACGGCACAGCTCACCCCGTCTCTCTGCCCTTGCCGGCCGGACCGCAGGCACCTCTCTCCCGCAGACGGCCCGGGCAGCGGGATGCAGCGCCTGGCTGGGGTGGGGGGACGCGGGGCAGAGGAGCGGGCTGGCCGGCGGTGGCCACGCACCGGAGTTGCCTTTCGTCTCGGCAGGCTGAGCCCAGCTCGGAGCCGCAGCCCTCGCCGTGGCTCGAGCCCAACGCACGTTTAAGAGCCGCCGCACGGCACCCGACAGACGCATCGACGCGTTTGCCCACCGTTGGGATCCCCGGGGAGGGGCCGGGCAGCCGCCGCGCCCCAGCACCGGCGAAGGCAGCACGTCTCTCCCGCACAGCCGCCGCGCGCCCAGCCAACTGCTCCCACCTCCACGTTTCGTGGGCACCTGCAGCCGACGCCAGCCGAGCCAGCGGGTCAGGCTTCGCACCGACGAGCTCCTTCGCTCCTCTCTCCTCCTCGGCCCAGCAGCAGCCGCCCTTCGCCCGAAGAGAGCACCGTGCCCCAGGAACCTCGTCCCCAGAACCGGCGGTAGCTGCGTCCCCAGCAGTCCCGGCCGCGCTGCGTCCTGGGGAGGGCACGGCCCAGGCAGCCGCCTGCTCCCGGGGTCTGCCCGCGCTGCCCTTTCCCCGGGGAGCTGCCTGCAGCCTGCTGCCTGCTCCTGCGGGCACGGGAGGCTTCGCCGGGAGCCTTCCCCCGCGGACCGAGAGACCCAGAAACGAAGGCAGCCCCGACGCAAGCCCTTTCCCGGCCGGCCGCGGGCAGGAGCGCGGGCAGGCGCAGGCAGGCACGCCGGCCGCACGCACGCCTGCCCGCTGCTGCTGGGGGCTGCGGAGCCAGGGAGGGGGGAAACAGCAGAGGAGGGCTGGGAGTCGGGGAGTCGTGACGGGCTTTCCGCCTCCCCTCCTTAATCTCCTTTATGAGCACGGCTCCATCTCCTCCCGTTACAGGATTAACAGCCATCTCTCATTCTCCTCTCGCAACAAGATTTTATTTCTAATTACGCTGTAATAAAACCGGGCGCGCTCCCAGGGCTTCTTCCAAATGACTTGTCGGCACTCGGCAAGATTGGATCCTACTCGGGCCCGTTTCCGGCGCCTCTGCCTGACGTTCATTAGGCATGCATGAGGGAGAGGCTTTAAGAATGGAATTACATTTAAATGGCTTTTCTGAGAGCGAGACACGAAACAAAAAAGAGAGAGAAAGAAGCAAAAAAAGCAGGCGAGGCTTAAAAGGAGGATGTCAATGCCACCTCCCCGCCACACCGCCGCCCGGCAGCCGCGGTGCCAGGTCCCCGCTCCCGGGCGCCCCAGGGACCCGGCTGCAGCCGGGCGCGGGCGCAGGGCAGGCACCAGCCCTTTGCCCCTGCAGCCCAGCTGAGGGACGGGGCCTGCCCTCCCTCCGCTCGCTCAGCCCCTGGCAGAGCCCACCCAGCACACGGCAGAGCCCCCGCTCAGCGGCGGCTCCTTTTCCAGCGGACCGGCTCGTGACGCGTTCCAGAATTAGGAAAACGCGCGCCGAAACAAGCATGGGATGGGTAAAAGCAGATGTTCGCTTCGGCAGCCCTGCTGCCCGCAGCCGGGGTGCAGGCAGCCAGCACCCGGCGCGCCGAGCGGAGCGCCGGGGCCAGAGCCACCCTCTCCAGACCTCGCGGCTCTCCGCAGCGGCTCAGGTGCAATCCCCACCGCAAAAATTCATCACCAGCAGCATGACAGACAGTTTCCAGCGAAGCAGAGGAAGTTAATCTGCTGGCGGACACTCACGTCGCAGGGAGCGGAAGTCGGTGAATAAATTACTGCCTCCGCAAGGAATCCGCCGAGCGGGAATCACCTCGTTAAAGCTCCCCCACGCAGCGCCCCGCTCGCCCCGTCCTAAAGTACGCGTTGTCTCCCGAAATCTTACAGTCCACGTAACAATTAGCATCTCTGTCACTTTACTCTCGGTGCAATGGCTTCACCATCTGCACCTCCCTCTCTCTGGGCCGCGAAGGCACGAGAGAAGTTCTGATGTTGTGCACGCGGAGCTTTGGGGGAGGGAGAGCAAAAGGCTGCGCTTCAGAGCTGCGAACAACACGATCCAGGTAGGTGCTCACAGAAATCACCAACGTTAATTGCATTTCCCCCAAGAAAATGCAAAACGCTGCCGTTCCCGTGCTGTTTCGCACGCGTGTGGTCTCCACCGCGCTCTGAGCAGCGGCGCCAGACGTCCCCCTTCCCCACTCAACTCACCCGCCGTGTCCAGCACTGCCTGGGCGCCGCTTCCCAGGTACAGGCCCACAAATTGGCAAACTCGGGAAAACAGACGTTAAGAAAGATCTCTTCCTATTAACTCCCTCGGAAGCAAGGTATCCCGCCGGGCTGGCAGGAGTTATTAAATCAAGAGTAATTATTTACCAACGGGCCAGACTTGCAAGTCATTTTCCTAGAAGTAAATCCAGAATTACGCTACCCACGGCATCGGCTTCACCCAGGCAGAGTTTGCCTCTCCCGGCTGGAATCTGCCTCCGAGCCACCGGAGCTTTTCGCGGGCACACACGGTGAAAGTGACGAGTGTTTGGGGACACTCGCGCCTGTTTGTGGACGCGACTCTGAAAATGACCCACTTTCACTGAAACAACTCAAGGAGGAGGAATTCCCCTGGGTAGGGGGAAGGGGGGGATGCCTCTGGCAGACCCGACCCAGGACTGGGGCTCACTCGCGGACCCCCCAGCACCGCCTGCCCCCTCCAGCACCACCCGCGCTGGCACTATCAAAGGAGGAGGAATTAATCTCCCGAGGTGGTCCAGAGCTGTCTAATACCAGCAGAAAATTACAGAACAGGATGAAGAGCATTACAAAACGAATAGGAGGGGACTAGAGATTTCCATGGCTAATCCCGTTAACGAGACAATTTCTTATCAAACTCATTATGTGGCAGAAAGCGGGGAGAGGAGGGGCTGGGAAGGGAGCCCGGGGAAGCGGGGAGGGAAAGCGACGGCAGGCAAAAGGCATCCCGGGGCGCACGCGGACCCGGGGCTGGCAGGAGAGCACCGCGGCTCCCCGAGCCCAGCCCACGGCGCCACATCTCCGTGTCGCGCGCGCCGGGTTAGCGAGACTTGTATTGCTATTTCCAAGGAGAGCTAAACATTACTGGAGTGACATTTATCACAAAGTAGTGCCGTCTGCTTCAGATATATTACCAGCCCTCACCCAGCACTGAACCACAGTGCGTAGAGATTACGGCAGGCATTAAAAAAAAAAAAAAAAAAAAAAAATCCATCGAGATAACACTCATTTCAAAAAATGATTTTTCTAGCGTAATTTTTTTTAACCTCCTATTAGGATGAGCCTCGTTTTCCAGGAGGAAGCAAAATGAAAGGCTTCAGTCCCCAGGCTGAACACGCGCCTGCCTGCGCTCCGGAGCAGCAGCAGAGGCTTTGGCGTGGGCTGGGGGCTCAGGGAGGCGGCCAAGAGGGGCCAGGGAGCTGGGCAGGGTCTCTGCCCGCCTGGCACCCGCCGAGCTGCCGCCCGTCTCCCGCTCAGCCACGCACGAGCGAAGCGGAGCAGCCCGGCACGGCAAACCGCCGCCGAGTCTTCATGACTCCCGAAAAACGACAGCACGTTCCCCACCACCCCTCCGCCTCCTGCCCCCGAGAGCGGCGGGGGCTTCGCCGCGACTTTGTGCACAGCGCTTTGGGTTTTTTTCTTTTCCTTTTTTTTTTTTTTTTTTTTTTTTTTTAATTTGCTATTTAAAAAACCGCGGAACTAGTCAGATTTCATGCTAATGAGAGGAGAATCTGGATCGAGGACTGTGCAAAAATTTGCATCTCAAAGAGGAAAACAGGAAGTGGCTAAGAAAGGAAAATCCACCACCGAGGTAGCGTGTATGGCCATAATTAGGCTAATGCTGCCTCTGTTCTGTCAGCTCATTTCCATCAGCCCCAGGGTAGCAGGGGACAACAGACTCCTCCACCACCCTCGCCGGCGCACGGAGACGCGGTTCCCCGCCGTGGCACCCAGCCCCGGCGCAGCCAGGCGAGGGACGCCGAGCGCCAGGCCGGCGGCGCGGGATGAAGCTCGGCGCGGGGGACGCGGCAGACCCGCTCCCCCAGGAAGGAGGGTTTGCGAGAAAGGACGCGCGTCGGGAGGGTCCTCTCCGCGGGCCCGCGGGCCTGCCCAGCGCAGGACGGCCCCACGAGGTGCCCAGCCCCAGCCTGCCCGGACCAAGGTCACGGGGAACACACGGCTCTGCCCGGCCACGAAGACGGCGCCGGCTCCCACCCACCGCCCGCCCGCCTCGGCGCCGGCGGCACAGAACAAGCGATCGTTGGCCCCCGTTTTGAGAGGGGCCGATCTGCAGTTTCTCATCGCTTTCCCCTCTGATTTTTTAATTGGGTTTTGTTGCCGCTGTAGACATATCGCTGTGCAAACAATCCCGAGCAGCCCTAACCAAGATATTTGCTCATAAAAATCCATCACGAACGCCGAGAATGGCAGAAATGGAAAATGCCTAATGAAAACAAAGGGGAAAACAACAGGTACTTCAGTCCTTCGCCATCCATCAACAACCTCGGGTTATTAAAAATACGGCAGGGAAAAAAGTCCTCAGATCTGCAATCAAATCTTGAGAAATCTTGAAAAGACAAATACCCGCATAGGAGGAAATTCTTTGCCCCCACTTCAGTCTGCAGGAGTTTCGCCATAATTATAATAAGAGTAAGGCTGCTGGATAACACGAGAATTATTTTCCCCACTTACGTTGTCAAATGATCATTTTGCCCTGCAGTGAAATCTCAGTAATTATAACGCCGAACCACGAAAGAACAAAGAAATAAAAAAAAGCGGTGTTTTCTTCCAGGGAGCGGGGGGGAGGGGGGAGAACCGCGATCGGAGGACTGAAAGTGCGTCCTTTCTCTCATCATCTTTTCCAGGGCCCTGCATCTCATCCGAGTGGCACGAAAGCCTCGACGGCCGTTCTCGGTGGCACGAGCCCCCCGATCCCCCCGTCAGACGGAGGGGGCCGCGCGGACGGGAGCGGGCACCTCCGCGCCCACCCCAGCGGAGTTTTCCCGCCGGGAAATGAGGCGGGGGGAGCTCTGTTTGGGCGGAGTGGGAGTCACGGCCCCCCGGCGTCGCCCGCCAGCCCCCCGAGACCCCCAGGGGTGCTCGCCCAGGGGACGGGGGGAGCGGCGGCCGCAAAGGCGGCCGGCACGAGCCGCGCCTTCGCACCCGTCCCCGCAAAGCGAGGGGAACCAAGAGAGGAAGGGGACAGAACGCGCTGGGGGGGGGTAAAGGAGGCGAACAAGAAAAACAAGACGACAGAACGCTTGCTCCACAGCCCTCGGCTAAATTACAAACCAGTTTACTGAGGTGGAAAGCTGCAGTGAGCTGAGGAGGAATATGTGGAAACCATCTGCAGATTTAAAAATAATCTATTTTACGATCACCCTCGAACATATTCTTTTGCAGAAAGCAAATAGGATTTGTTGTTGTTGTTGTGTGCAAACTGTTAGGGAAAAATTACTAGAAACATGCAGGGGCTTTTGCCTTCTTGAGTACTGAGAGGCTAAATATGCCCTTCCTTATGTTTAGAATAGTAACAGTCATCTTAAAATTAACTCGGTCTGCATCAGAGCTGAAAAACAGTTGCAATTCAGAGCCTGCAGAAAGCAGGACAAACCTGCACTGGGATATCTAGCGCTTCTAGCTGACAGATGTCTTCCTACATACAGTAAATATAGGTCGTCTTTTCCTACCCAGAGAACTGTAGATCTTAATTAACCAGGCCACTAGCAGCATATGTAATGGTTTTTTGCAGCTTGCTAAGGAAACCTTCCCGTGGTTAGGCAGAGGGAAAACGAGACGCGTGTGCAAGGGAACCATCTCCCCCCGACCCGGCTTCCCCGCTCCAGCCACAGCAGCCTCTGCAAACCCTGCGCTGCGGCTCCGCTCGTTACTTCGCGCCAGGAAATCTGCCTAACGAGACCCGAAGGGTGCGGAGTCACCGCTGAGCGCAGCCCGCAGCCTTAGCCCGGCCTAGCCCAAAGCTCGGCTCTGCCAACAGCAGCCAGAGGGGGTTATTAAGCTTTGCAGCCTAAACCACGCTCCTCCTTGTAAGCCACTTCTGGATTAAATTATCTCCAGGCTCCGAGAGCCAGAGACAAACGAGCTAATGAAATTCATGCTGCATTATGATAAAGTCCTCAGGTAAGGAGGAGGGGAAGAGCTGGGAGAAGTTTCACGAGGCAGCAGCCGCGCACCACCTGAACGGGGGACCCAGCAAGCAGCCAGCCTTCGCCCTGGTTTTCCCCGAGGCGGATGCTCTGGGTCTTTAAAAGCCCCTTGGATCAGAGGGAAGGGAGAGCAGAGCCCCAGCACGCTCTTGCAGACCGAGTTTCTCCAGCCAGAAGGGCGCTCGGCAGCGCAAGGAGAGCGTAACCAGACCGATTTGCTAAGGTCGAACTCTTGATGCCGGCGGTGCTCTGGCTCTCCAGAAGACAGAACGAGAAGCTTCTCAGAGCCTGGGCGAGGCGGGGGAAGTCTCGAGGCCAGAAAGTCCCCTCTGCCACACGGAAAACCGGGCGGGAGCTGCAGATCGCTGCCCTGCGCCAGGCTTAAATGAAGCCTGCGAAAGCCACGACCTTGTTTCGATCTGACGAGGAAAACCAAAAGCCGCACAAAAGGAGCTCCTGCTGCCTAAAAGCCGGGAGCGAAGGGGAACGATCCCACGCTGCCGTTCGCTGCCACGGTCCCGTGTGTCCACGCAGACGGGCGCGCAGGCCCGCGCGGTGCATCCCCTCCTCCCTCCCTGCTACTCGCCAGGGGAAAAAAAAAAAAAAAAAAATTTAAAAATTCAGCGAACGCGACTGGAACAAAGAGCAGAACTTCCTCCCCGCTCATTAGCGCTGGAAAAGCAACAGAAAAAAAAAAATCCCCAGGACACAACCTCCTCTCCAGCTCTGAAGTCTGAATGGCTCGGGGAGGACGGCCGCGTTTATTCTTTGCCTTTCACCTTGCTCAGACTCGGCCTGCACGCTTTTACGAAGGCGGCACAGAGAGCAGCCCGTGCCGATGACGGCACCCCCCGAAAAAGCCACCTGGCCTGTGCGCCGGGCCTGCAGAAGCCCACCCCGGGGCAGACAGGTTCCCACCTCTCCTCACCATCCCCACGGCCAGGAGCTCTCGCAGGGGCTGGTGGTGGGAGAGGCGGGGGCTGCTGGCTGGGACGGGGGCATCGCCGTCTGCGCCCTGAGCACCAGCCCTCACCGCCAGCAGCGAGCCCGCGGGCTGCAGTGCTGGGGAACTACGCCATCTCCTTGGAAGGCAGGGAGAAGGGAGAAACGTCTCCGCAGCCACAAAAGCCACCCGCGGGTTGCCACGAGCCCTTCTCCATTCACCCACGTGTGGAGAGGTTCACAGCGCGACTGGGGAGCGGCACGCTGTCACAGGGGGAAACAACCCTCGCGCTGCATTAGCATCGCTCCCCCCGCCAGCCGCACGGCACAAATCCACTGAAGAGCCTCTCTGCCACACGCGGGGGCTGCAGCGACGGCAGCGCGGCCGGGAGGAGGAGCAGCCCCCTTCCCGCACGGCACACGATCCGCCCCATCTTATCAATAATTATCAAGACAAGGCAAATGGATGTTGACCCAGTTAGAGGTCCAAGAGCGTACCCAGCCACGGCGGCTTTGTTTAACCACCCAGCAGTTCCGACAGACAGCCCTGTCTGGTGGCTGCGGGAGCCTCAGCACGAACACCTGCACCCCGTGAGGACCAGCAACACCCAAAGCACCGCAGGTCCGGGGAGACAGCGGCACGCAACACGTGCAGTGGCCCTGACCGCGCCCACGCCCAGCCCTGGTCCTGCCACGGACCCCAGGAGAGGAGCCTGCACGTCAGCGGATGAGCACGTTGCCAGGGGAGCCTGGAAGAATTCAGCTACCCGCTCATCTAGCAGAATTTATGTACAGATGTGGCACCTGGACCATAAACTCCTGCTCCGCCGAGCAGAGCGGGCTGACTCAGAGCGCTCGCTCAACAGCCCTCGGAACAGGAGCAGAGGTGCCGGCTCTGCAAACCAGCACGGCACGAGCGGGCCGTGCCCGAGCTGCAAACCCACTGACCGACTCCAGGTGGTCCTGCTCGGGCAGCGGAGCTGGACTGGAGGATCTTTCAAGGTCCCTTCCAACCCCTGACATTGAGTCTGTGATTCCATGAAGAGTTCGTTCTCCTCCACCGCGAACGAGGCTGAGAGCGTGCCACCAGGGCCACCGCCACTGTCACCATTTTCAGCTGATCTCACGAGGTACCAGCTTTCGTAAGAAACAGACCTGAGGGCTGTCCAGCCTCCTTCGGCGGCGCTACGAGCATGGAGGGCTGCGCACTCCCTCTCCCTGCGAGCGGGGACCCTCTTCTCCAGGAAGGCAGGCAGGCCACCGGCTGTGCTGCCCCGACGTCGAGTCGGGCACAGCAGGACGGAAGGGATCCGACAGCCGGGGCGGGAGGAGCTGGGGTGCCCGGGCTCCGGGGCCACGCTCGCTGCACACCCCCTGACTTTGGCCGTCTTCCCTCCTGCTGCCGCTCTCCAGGACTCAGCCTGGTCTGGCTGGAAACGGCAACGTGCCCGCCAAGTCTCAGCCCAGCGCTCCTGGCTCTTGACCAGCCCCCTAGACACTTCTTAAAATCCTGGCCGATAGATTTTGCCAGGTAGCACGGAGACTTACGGCGAGTAACGACCAGGGCAGGACAGCGCTGCCACGAGCCCAGCAGCTTGCCAACACCGGCACGCTCCACTGCGAGGCTGGTGATGTGGGGTGGGCTCGCGAGGATGCCAGCAGGCCCAGGGAAGGAAAGCAGCACCTCCGGGATCGGGGACCTCAACCAGAAAACCAGTGATGGAGAGGGACAGCCCCACAGGCAAGCAGATCATCAGTGAGGAGGAGGGAAGTGGCCCCGCAGCCGCACGCAGCCCCGGCGCCGTTGCTGTAGAAATTATCCAAGAGTACAAGAAACACCATGCTGGGCTGGAGCGATGGTCCATCTGCCCGGTGCTCTGCCCTGGCAGCAGCAAGAGCAGACGCTGCTCCAGGAGGGCACAGGAGCACGGGCATGTCTGCAGTCCAGTTCCCTCCCGCTTGCTCAGCATCCACCATCGCATCAGGGACGCAAGCGGGGACATCCCTGCCTTGTCGTTTTAGTAACCGCTTATAGATCCGCTGTCCATGGACGGATCTCATCAATTCCTCCCAGCCCCAGCAATGGGATCTGTGTCCACCACCTTCTGCGGCCGCGAAGCCGACAACCCGCTGCCAGCGTGGGCGCTTTCCATCAAAGCAATCCCCTCCCAGCATCGGGGAGCCCCACCACGCAAGCGCTGGGGGATTCGGTGAATAACAGTTTATGCTTCAAAGGCAGCGGGGAAATACTCTGGATAGTTAAAAAGAGGATCACAAAAAATTACTCGGGGCTGGAAGGATTACTCAGATATTGTGGGATGCAGCACAATCCCCAGCACCCATCTGCCAGCGGTGCCTTGGTCACCGCAGACACGGAGAAGAGACATCCCGTGTCCTCCCGACAGCGGCACAACAGTATCCCCAGCCCAGGAGCTCAACTTAGGCAAATTCAACCTTGAAATTAGATGCAATTTCCTAGCAACAAGTAATGAGATGCTGGGGCAGCTCACCAGGAGAGCAACCTGACTCCGTGCGGCTCAAAGTCTCCAAATGCGATGAGATTTTGTTACGACACGCTTTCGCCTGCCTTCCGAGCGTCCAGGGGCCGGAGCGGGCTGGCAGATGCCCTGGCCCTCGACACAACTCTTAGCAGCCCGTCCGGGCTTAGCCTGGCGGGAGCGGGGAGCGGCACCAGAGGGGCTGGCTCCCCTGGGCATTGCTGCCAGGTGGCCTGTTATTTTCAGAAAGCACGCTCCTTGCAGGAGAGAAGCGGCCGTTTGTCGCCACGACGGCACAGAGCCGCACAACCACCCCCCTCACCCACGCTGTGCTCCGCTGGGTTCAGGTGTTTGGTTCCTGGGAGCTGGGACCCCGTAATTCTCCAGCGACTCGGAAGGTGTGACCCACTGCATCTCGCTCACCCGCGGCGCGTGTGCGCACGCACACGCACACACACACACGCAGAGTTTTATCCGAGCTCATTCTGTCCCGCTCCTGCCTCCCATTTGCTTCCCCGCAGTGACATTCAGGTTGAACCCCGTCATCCTGGGCAAACGGGAAAGGCTCCCGAGAGGTGCCCACCCCCACCCCTGCCAGGTCGGAGCATCGCTCGGGGCAAGGGACACGAGGACAGCGCGGATGCTGCTGTCACCAGCCTGCGGGGACACCTCCCCGGCCACTGGCCTTCTGCCCAAGGCTCCCTCCTGCTCTGCACGGTTCAGTGGTGCCTTTACAGCATTTGCTGTGCCAGGACAGCCCGAGGCCTCAGTGCCAGCTCCAGCAGTCACGGCTGGCCTCATCCAAGCCGGCTGCCGCGGAGAGGCGGCAGCCCACGCCGGGAAGCCACCGTGGCTGGGTCAGCCCAGGAGGGCAGGCGCAGAAGGGAGCCACGGACACGGGGGTGCAAAGGGACAGCCTGTGGCACGGGCTGGAGGGTGCCTTCCTGGGTGGCACGCAGCACCCAGCCTCGCCGTGCAGCACCCAGCCCCAAAGGTGACCGACCACAGGGCGCTCCCCGCTAAAGGGCTCGGCGACAGATTCCCACTACAGGGCCCCCCCCAAACACAGCCCTTTGCTCTAGGGCAGGGACCCAGATCTCCATCCCTCCCTGGCCAGGGAACGCTCACGCTTTGACCCTGGGACAGCCCCTGTCCAGGTCCCTCTGCCCCCGCGGCACTGCAGCCAGATCTCGCCCCCAAAAAGCCTCGCAAAACGGCCGGGACACCCGTCATTTGTCCCTTTCAGCCGCTGTTCCAGCCTCGCTGGCCACCGCTCTCAGCAGCTGCTGCCTCGCGCACACGCCCCCGACGCTGCGCCGGGCGGGTGGGCAAAGGGCGGCGAGGCACTTTGGGGAGCCAGGAGGGGCAAGCGCAGCACCCGCCAGAGCCGCGCGAGCAGGCGCCTCGTCCTCAAGCGACCAGGAAGGCAACGTGAGCTCAGCCTGCACAATGAGCAGAGCAGAGCGCTGCGGCGCTGTCAGGCACGATGGGCAGGGCTCTGCTGCGAAAAGCTGAGCTGTCCCAGGGATGGCAGCGCGGGACGGGCTCACGGTGCTCCTCGCTGACACGCGTCAGCGGGCGCACGAGCTACAGTGGCAGGGCCAATACCCGGCCAGTTCACAAACGCTTTATTCTTAAAAACACTGCGAAGTTCACGCACGCTCACTAATTACTCAACCTGCTCCTCTGCCAGATGAATAATGAGGGGAAAAATAATCAGCAATTTGTTCAAAACCACACGGAGAAATTCAGTGAACGTGCTGTTGCAGCGCTCTGCTCTGCATACGGAAACTCGGCGCCGACGCGTCCCGCACAGCCGTGTTGTGGCTCGTACGAAAAGCCGGGGCACACACCAAAGAGCACCCCATGTGCAGCCAGTGCCCGCCGTCCGGCAGAGCCGTCAGCACACACCCTGCCCGCTGCCCCCTGGGTCAGGCCCTGCCGAGACACGGCGAGCTGCCCTGACTCACAGAGACGCTCCTTGCAGTCAGGCTTCCGAGCAATCGGACTCGAGCGGCTCGAGGTGGACGGGCCGGGGCGGGCCCCGGTGCTTGGAGGGCAGGGGCAGGGGCTGCAGCTCCCACCGACCCTCAGCAAAGCCGCTGGACAGGGCAGCACCCCTGTTTCACACGCAGCTTGGACCAAACCCAACAGCTCGCCCCCGCAAGGACAAGGGTGCTGGCGTGGGTGCTCGCTGCAGCAGGATGGCTCCCGCGCCCCCAGCACAGCCCGGCGCCGCGGCGGAGGCATCTGGGGGATGCCAGCCACGGCCCCCTTGCTGCTCGCAGCAATAAGCGAGAAAGCACTAAGTGCACTCGTCCAGCTTCTGTCAGCAGAGCGTACGCCACGCGTGCCAGCTGCAGCGCAGGAAAGCCCCGTCCAGGACACCGAGCATTAAAACGCCTCCAGCGGATCCCACGGTAAAAGGCAAACGGACTCTCTCTCAGCTCTAACTGACGTGCCTGCCCTGTACCAACTTCATCCTGACCCCCACGCAAAGAGGAGAGGGGGCACGAGGCGACAGATCTGCGCTGAAGCCCTGCTTTTCAACAAGGTGCGCTGGGCAAGAGCCCCGCGGTCCCCTGCTCCGGCAGGGCTACACCTCAGAGGAGAAACCTCTTTAAGAAGCAGCGAGGGGCTCCTGCCTCCTCGGAGCGCTTGGAAGCTCAGCCAGACCTTGCTCTCTGCAGCGCTGCCCATTGCCACGGCATTTCCAGAAGGCAGGAATGATTCAAGCGCCTTCCCTTTCCCCGGAGAGCGAGAGCAGGGGCCTTAGCGGACAGCACGGAGAAGGCAGGCTGTTTCCCAAACTTGTTTGCTCTCCTCCGGACCTGATGCTGGCAGCAGGGCAGAGCACGCTGCCCGAGAGCAGCGAGGAGCCTCCTCGGGGGCTGCTGTTGTCAGCGCGCACCCAAAGCAGGAAAGAAAGAGCGAGAGAAAAGGGGCTGGCGCGAGAGCGCCGGATGGCAAAGGTCAGGATTTTTGGTCGAACAGGCACTGAGGAGCCGCTGCAGCCAGGGGATTATTGCCCTTACACTCCAATTGTTCTAAAAGACGACCGTCCACTAAAATAGCGTGAAAAAGCATCTCAGACCATCAGCACTGGAAGCTCCTGCCCTGCACACCCAAACATCCCGACGCGCTGTCACCCTGTTGGTGGTGGGTGTAAGGACAGGGCCACCAAGAGAGCGCTCCGTGGCCACCAAGAGCCCTGGGGCCACCGCGTGGGTCTCTGGCCGACCCCGCGTTTCACGCGGGGGTTCTGCAACTGCAGCAAAGTTGCCGGCGAGCGTTAGCATCTCCGTGGCGGCACACGGGAGCACACGCCTTCCGGAGCATAATTACTGAGAGGTGAGGGAGGGATGGAAACAAAAGGCAGCAATAAATCACTTCCCTGCTGCTACCCGAGGAGATATAATTAAGTTTACGCCTAGAGTGGCGTTGCTGACAGTGGCCCTGGAATGAGACAAACATAACGCGCGAGGTTGGGCCGCAGTAAGGCGAGCGCAGGGCGGCAGCCGACACGTGCGCTCAGTGACGCTCCTCAATTAGGGCGCCGCGACCCCCAAACGCGAGCCGCAGGGGCGAGCGCCATCGCGTTCTCCAAAGCCACCCGCCGGGCGCCGGCGTACGGCCAGGAAGGGCCCTGCTGCCTCTGGCCAGCCGCCCGGGGCTCCTGCCAGCCTCAGCCCTGCCCAGGGGCGTCCCCCCGCTTTGCCAGGTCCTCGGCCCCCGCCCGCGCACGGCGCAGGGGGTGGCAGGCGGAGGTCCGCCGTGGCGCCGAGCTCGCCGGCTCGCACTTAAGCACAGGCTTAACTTTAAGCACATGAAACGTCCACTGATCTCCGCAGGATTATTCGCGAGCGCAGCTGCGGGCGCGGGGCAGAGCCGCGCAGCGTCGCGCAGCCGGGACAAGCCCCGCCAACGCGGGGTGTAACCCAAACGGCACGGCAGGCCCCAGCCGGGCGGCTCGGCACCGGGACTGTCGCTGAGGCTTCCAACCGAGCGGGTCCAAGCCTCCCGACAAAGGCCAAGAACGCTGTGGTCAGTGCAAACCGCCTTGGACTCGCACGCGCCAAGGCACTCCTCGGTTCTCCCAAGAAACATTCAACCACCCTGCGTTAGTTCTCAGTTATTTACACCGAAGAGGTGCGTTGGGGTTTTCTGGCGGCATGCAATAATTGCAGGCAGCCCCAAAAGAGGAGCAAAGTTTCCCAGCGGTCTGGTCTGCCAATATTTTTCAAGGCTTCCGACTTTAAAGCACCTGTAGAAGCCTCCTCCTGCCCTTCCCCGCAGGATTCTGAAGTTCGCAGGCGGCGTTTCGATTAACGCCTTTCTGCGGGAAGTTGCACGGTCCCGCTGATGCCGTCCCAGGCGACATCGCCCGGCGCCACCTCCATCGAGAAGTCAGACCCGGCTTTAGCAGCTCAGGCCCCAGGAGGACACCCCAAAGCCGGCCGAGCATCTCTCAGCAAGAGCCTCCTGCTGCCCTCCAGCGCCGCACGGCGCAGACGCTGCCTGACGCTCCCCTGGCGGTTGGTGTCCCACCTCCAGCCCCTGTGCCCTCCCCGGCCAGGAGGAGCCTCCGAAACACCGCGTAGGGCCCAGCTCAGCTGAGAGCACCCAGCTGCCATCTGGACGGATAACAGGATTTTTTCCGTGCATATTCCGAAAGAGGGGGTGGGGGAAGGCTGAGGAGAAACGAGGCTGCAAAATGAATTCAGCATCAATTATTCTAAAATATGCATGTTAATACGGGAAGGGCTCCACGGCTGCATCCATCTCCACTTCTGTTCATTCCGAGCATCAAAATGTGACCCGGGAAGATGACAGCCCCTCGCGTCTCACTTACACAAACACGAGCCGGGAAAGGGGGGATATTAAAACGAGAGACAATGCTGCATATTAAAATGCCACAGATGGAGCTTTCTGCAGCCTTTGCAGTCTGCCTCGGAGATTATTGCTGGGCCATATTGTATTAAAAATGGGGGGGTGGGTGTGTTATTTATTTAATTTTTAAACAAATTCCATCTCCTACTCATGCCGGATGGATAAAGCGAGCTCTTGAGCTCCAGCCAGCTTCTCCGGCAAACCCACATGAAAAATGCATTTTCATTAATACAAACTGTTTGCGGTAGGTGAATTAATTCGGGAAATGGTTTTCATACATGGCAAATTATACGTTCAGTGAAAACACCAGACGACACGCTCCAGCCCTAATAGAAGCCCTGCGTTCCGTTAACGACGCGGGACTGCCAGGTAGAGGCAGCTAGCCGGAACAGCTAAACAAGCAAACAAGTCAACAGGCGAGTAAACGCCGAGGGGGTTCGGGGGTGCCGGGAGGCCGTCGGGCTCCCGCTGCGAGCCCAGGATGGCAGAGCAGGATCCGGCCCCACGGGGAGGGGAAGGAGGAGCCCGCGCCCCTTCCCAGCGCCGCGGCGCGAGGGCCGAGGGTCCCGTCGCGGAAAGCTGCGAGGGGACGCGGCGGCGGAGAGCGCGGCGGCGGAGAGCGCGGCGGCGGAGAGCGCGGCGGCGGAGAGCGCGGCGGCGGAGAGCGCGGCGGCGGAGAGCGCGGCGGCGGAGAGCGCGGCGGCGGAGAGCGCGGCGTGGCCGGCCAAGGAGCAGCGAAAGGGACTGCCAGCCCCTCGCCATCTCCCGGGCAAGAACGGAGCCCAAACGTTCTCTCCTCGCAAGTTTCTCTGTTGCTCTCGAATCTTGTGATGTCTCCTTTAACAGTCCCCGCTTATGGCAAGGGAAGCGATATATAATTGATGGGATGATGATGTGCTACAGCCCCAGCCCCAGCCAGAAGACATCTGTTCTGCACGTAGACTTGCTCAGGTGCTGTCACGCTGCATTTACCGCAGTGTATCAGCGCCTGACTGCGTATGCTAATGTCGGGCCAGCCCAGATCCCCAACACCGCACGGCTCGGGGTGTCGGGAGCCAGCCAGATCCTGCCGGAGGTGCCCGTGCCTCCCGGCTGCGGCCGTCCCGCCTTCTCTGCCCTGCCTTTCAGGCTGATTTCCCCAAATTGCCTTCGCCTTCCTTCCCCCCCAGCCCTCGGGGCCAGCGGTGCCGCTGCACCCCGCGCCCAAGCCGCCAGGCGTCCGGGGTGACGGCACGGCTGCGCCCTTCCAGCAGCACCCCCCGCACCCGCAGCCCCTCTCGCACAAGGCGCCCGCGAACCGACCGCCTTGTCCTCGCCGGTTCCGACTGTCAAAAACGAGGCCCCAACGGCAGGCAGGTAACGCCGCCTCGGGAGTGGAGGGACCATGTCAGAGCGATCTGAAGAGCAGAGCAAATCTCAATCCCCGCGTCTGTCATGGGGAACCGAGAGCCACGGAAGGAGGGGGCAGCATTTCGTGACAGCCTGCCGCATTTGAAAACAAAGAATGATAAAGAATCTTTTAGTCACCTCTTAATTACATATTCCGGGTACATTAAGAAAGGAGAACTGCATCTCAGGTCACTGCCTGTCACCGCGACAAAGGCCCACGATGAGTTCTGTATTCAAAATATTTGCACTAATTATCAGCACAGCTCCCCTTTGAAAGCGCTCGGAGGGAAGGATGGCGTTTCACCCGAGGGAATCGGCTCGCAGCCCGCACTGGTTTCACTGCACTACAGATAAATTTACTCGTGTGCGTGTATATTTTTACCGACGTGCCCGCACGGGTATCCATGGAGAAAAACCTATAAATGCCTAACACTCATCTTGGGGGGCTGGAAGGCGGCAGCGGCAGAAGAGGGGCTCTCTTCCTCTCCCCTGCAGATGCCGGCAACGAGAGGGGCCGAGACACGAGGGCCTCTGCTGGATTTCCGAAGGCGGGAGCGGGTACTCTCGCCCCGGGGCGGCCGCCGCAGCCACGGCTTGGTCAAACGGAAAACAACCCTCTGCCGACGCGACCGCCCAAGGAAGGGGAGAAAAGCGTGGAATGCAAATGGCGACTGACCTTTAATTAGCGCATCAATAGGCACAAGGCGGGGGGAAACCCACCAGAACTTCCCTAGGCACCTTCCCTTTCTGAAGAGCGGCAGGAATCGGAGTCTCCCCACATCAGCGACCGACTAATTTTCCAGGCAGGAGCTCCCACAAAACCTCCTCTCCCTCTCTTGCCTGCGCTGCTGCTGAGCCCACCTCCCAGGAGGGCCAAGAGGAGGGCGAGGGGTGGGCAAACAGAGTTCCCAGGCTCCCACCCGGGGTGCCTGCAGGATCTCATGGTGAGCGAGGCAGGAGAAGGGCCAAAGGCGTCCGGTACGGGCTGCCTGCCCCCCAGGTGGCTTCCGCCACCCGCCAGGACACCCAGCAGACCTCCTGCCCGCAGAGATCCTCCCCATCCGACGCAAACCAAGCCGTGCCAAAAGCCAAGCAGAGCAAGCCCCGAGAGCCCTCGTGCTGCTTGGGGCCACCGAGCAGCAGCCTCCGAGTCGCTTCTCGGTCTCGGTCTCGTGGGACTCGGCGCTATTTCCCCCGGTTTGTTGCCAGCCAATAACCCCCACGGCCTTCCTGATGCACCGGACCTAACCCGTCCGCACACCGCAGAGCCACCCCTTTTCCTCAGCAAGCACTTAATCTGGCTGGACAGGAGCAGAATCACGTAGATACAAATGGGGCAAGGAGAAAATAGTATGCTTCAGGTTCCTCGGGAAAGCATGTGGGAACAGGAGACTTATTAATAAATTCTTCTTTGTTCTGTATTGTCTGTGATAAATAGCCGCACTCAGCATCAATAACTGCAAACATCCTTGGGAAAGAGAGACATGCAGAAACCCATCACGCTGCTGAAAGCGGAGAATGGATTCAATTTCAGTTTTGAAGGCAAATTTCACAGTCCTAAACAAAATTATCTGAGGGGGCTGCTGCGGCCGCACGTGCAATAAATGTAAGGTTATGGCTGCTAAACCAGGAGAACGCCTCCCAGGAGTTGTAATATCTTAAGCTAAAGGACAAGAAAGAATAGCCCCGTACAGGATGATGCCTTTGCAAAAATAACAGTTATGTTTCCAAATAAAAAATGTTTTTATTAAGGGAACACAATGCTTCTGGAACGTTACGGCCCTAGAGATGATTCAAACTCCCACCCCTTTGCCGGCATCTAAAAGTAAATTTCCACGAGATTTTAAACACTGCTGAGACCTCAATAATTTGGGGGTAGGAGGGAAAAAGAGAGCAGCGGCAAGAGACATTCCTAATGGCGAAGACATGAAAAACGCAGCTTTATTTTTTGATGATTGCATTAGATTTTTTATCACAGAGATGAAAAATGAGCAGCTACCACCTCCTAATTCACTGCCTGGGGACTGGATTCCTCCCCGCTGCAACACGAGGAGAGGCACTGAAAGCAGCACTGCGCAGAAAACAAGTTATATTTAAGAAGAGCCCACTCTGTGTGGAAAATCAGCAAGCTGGTGCAAGGCCCTTGTACCGAGGGCACGAGAGCGCCCCGTCCCATGCTTAGGATACGCAGCAAACTCCAGGTTTCCAGGCAAATGGCTTCCAAGGCAACAAAAACAAAAATGAGAAAGGGTAGAAACGGGCGAGCACGTCACCCGGCATCCCCCAGCCGCCGGGGGGGAGGCAGGAGGCACCGGTGTGGCGGCGGCGGTGGGGGACGCGGGGAGGGCTGGGGCCGCAGCGCAAACGACCCTCTGCGGGGCCACGAGGAACGGCACAGCCCGGGCGCCTCCGCGGGGCCGGGATCTATCGCCCGGTGCTGCTACCGGGGGCTGAGCCCCGGGACCGGGCAGCACCGCGGGCAGCATCCCCGCCCCACCGGGACCCCCCTGCCGCTCCCCATCCCTTCCCAGACGGGGGGTTTGGCTCAGTCTCGATGCACACGGGCGAAAGCAGCGGGTGGTTTATGCCCGAGAGTTTTCCTGGGCTCTGGGGGCTCCGAGCGCGCCAACGCGGCCGAGGAAGAATTCGGCTTCTCATCTCGTCTTCCCTGCAAAACCTCTCAGCTGCCAGCACGCATTTCCCCCCACAGGGGTAGCGACTTCCCTGGGAAGCTCTGAGGAGTAGGAAGTGCCTTCCGACAGGGTCGGAAGCAGCAGTACAACCCCGCAGGACACGCGCCATGGACGTGAGGAGATGCGATCAACAGTTCTCATTTTCCTGAACAGTTTCTCCCCTGAGATACCACCGGGACGTACGCGAGAGTCCACGCGTGGCCACAAGCCCCGGGCCAGCTTTGTACCTGCAGGCACAGAAGAGCTCTCCTCCTGCCACTTGGCTGCGGAGCAGGACGAGTTTGTGCACGCACCTGGAATTATTGGCCAAATCCGACTGCGGCAGCTCTTTCCCGACATTAAAAGCTCGGCGCTGCTGCTAACGCTCCCTTTGGGCAACACGAGCGAGTCTCAGACTGTTGTCACAAAAGCGAACATGTCTTGCCGGAGTTTAACCTGACTGAAAGGCACAAGCGCGAAAGGAAGCTCTTTGCACAGCAGCCTTCCAACAGGGCATCCCCCTTTTCTTTCTTGTTAATCCTCTGCTCTGTAACCACTTTTTCCTCATGCTTTAACTTGCAGCACCGTGAGTTTGAAAGGATAAAGCGCATTAAGAGTTTTAATGCTGAGGAAGATATCAGCCTGACACTTTAATAACACTAACGCTCTGGAATTTGCAGAATTATCACTGTAATGCGCATCTCCACGCCAGCCCCTCCACTGTGGTTAGCACAAGCTCTACACCACGTTCAACGCCACAGGCTTTCCTGTTGCTCAGGGTAAAGAAATCGGCCCCTTCCACGGCACCCGAGGCAGACATCGATCTCCCAGCGCCACGCGCAGAGATGCCCCAGGGATCGGCACCTTCTGCCCCATCGGGTCACAGATCCCTGTTCCTCACCCTCTCCCTCCCAAAGAGCTCAGCCGCAGCCACGACTAACGCAAGGGTGTAAAGATACGACGGCTGCTTCTCACGGGCTTCTCTGCCCCGGCACAAAACCAAGCGCTCCTGAGTGCCGCTTTCCCCGTCTGCATCTTGCAGAATCATTCCCAAGTCAGCGCTCACGCATCCTACGGTTCACTTTAATGTTACTCACATTACTTGGTCCTTTGCCTATGTCAAGCCTGAAATTCAGCCTAAGCCAGCGCGTGCAGATCCGCAAGGACAGGACGCAGTTTAGATGACGCAGTAAGGGACAGGCGAATCGGAGGGACTCTCTTAAAAACAAAGAGGAGCGCTCCCGTCCACAGAAACAGGCTGGAAAGAGACGGGTGCCAACGAGCTCGACTGTGACGGCCACTCGAGCCCCCGCCGCGGCCGCACGACAGGCCCCGTGGCGAGCTGCGAGCCCCGACGGCCAGGACGGCCGCAGGAAATTTTGGGAGCTCAGGGAGCGACAGCAGCTGCCCCGTCCCTGCGCGGAGGGGAGCTACGCGAGCCAGCAGCACCCACAGCTTCACCTGCCCCCGGCCCCGCTCTCACGCCCTGTGCCCAGCCAGAGGAGAGGCTAAAACCACACAGAGAGAGAGGCAGAGACAAGCAGCGCAGGGAAACGCCTGGGTCCAGCACCGAAACGCGCCCCCACCTGCATCTCCCGGTCCCTCTGCTGCCAGACACCAGCAAAGCTCCGGCCACGAAACACCCGCTCAAGCCCCTGGTTCTGCCTCCTCAGTGGAAACTCAGCCCTTGCGCTTTCTGCCCCCCGTTCTCTTATGGCCGAGTAAGAAACACCCTACACGGGCTAGGAGCACCGATCAAATTCGATGTAAAAGCGCAGAGGCGTTGAAAAGTTGTCAGCCCACAAATCTGTGAAAAACACAGCTAAAATGCAGCCAAAGGCAAGGCGCTTGGGGAAGTTAAGACCTAGTGACGGGAGGGAAGAAGCCCCTTCCTCTTCTGTCTCTGAAACACACGCACGCTGCTCTGCACAGCCGGATGGCAACGGGCACCGGGGTACTTCCTGGGCTTCCAAACCCCTCTCCTGCGCGTGTAGCCCACACACTGTGACGGGGCTTAATGAGCAAGGATTTGAAAGCAGAGTTCGACGGAGGCTAAAAACGAGCTTAAGTTTCGCGTGCAAAGTCAAATGCAAAAGCAAGTAAGTGGCAGGAAGCCCGAAGAGTAAATGAGACTGTTACATCTTGTGTCTAATGAGTGACACCAGGTAACGCCGGCAAATTGCTCACCTAGAGACAGCATCACTGAGCTTCTGATGGATGAACAAGCCTTTTTTTTCCCCTCATCAGCACACATCACAGTGAATGATAGAGCATGTTTTTCTGGTGGTGCTGGAGACTGTCAGAATCATTTGCTAAATTCGGCTCTGCTAGTAATATTTCGGTGGAAAAGCAACCAGCACTGAGTCAAACCCTCAGCTGACAGAAGCTGGGAAAGCTCCCCAAGGGTCAGCTAAGACCAGCTGCGTGCCTCCCCCCCTTGGCTTCTCGCGGACGGGAGCCCCACCGAAAGCCACCAAGGCGCGCGGCGCGCGGGGACGGCGCGCGCGGCGCGCGGGCAGCAGTAAAGGCACCGCAGCAGCTCAGATGGTTTGGTGCACAACGAGCAGCTCGTGGCTGACCGGCGGCCAGCGTTACGGGAAAAGCCGCAGCGTTTCGTGGGCGCTTCCCCCCAAAGCGGAGCGTGTGTGCGATGGGCCCCGAAAGCGCCCTCGCGGCCGACGGCGGCGGCTGCCCCTGCCCGGGCGCCGCTGCCGGTCTGGCACGGGCCGGGCGGCGAGCGCTGCCCGTCACGTGGGGAAGCCTCACGGCTGAGCTGCGATGCGTAAAAGGATTTACAGATGTAAAGCCACATCTCGATAACGCTTGGAACAAATCCCTGACATTCTTCACACAGCTCTGCACTAACAGGTTCGGCTCTAGCAGAGTGGAAACGGCAGCTCCCCGCTATCTCCACGTCTCCACTCCCGTTAACCGTTTGAAGCCTTCTCCCCTCTGAAGCAAGGTGGAGCTGGATCGGCGGAGGCAGGACTCGCCGCACTGACAATTATTCTCCATTCAGGACTAGCCATTTGCATGCAGTTCATTTGTGATGCAGAAAAGCTTGAACCTGTCATTACTGCTTGGCATCAGTACAGCGCTGTGAAAAGACACCGCTCGGAACATGCGCACAGCGCTGCACCCTATTTTCTTTAATCTAGGCTAAAATGACAGTGAGAGAAAGCGGGAGGGAGGCAGGGAGGGAGGAAGAGGGAGATGGGGAAAGCATCTTCGCCATAAACAAGAGTTTATGGCCGACCAGCCAGGCGCAAGCGTTCTGCTCAGGGCTCCCAAGCTTGGCACAGGGCTGATCGGGGGCAGGCTGGAAGCGAGGGGGTTCCGCAGTGCGTACGGGCAGCGCGTGCACATGGCCTCGGTCTGGTCCCCTCTGCCCAGCTGGAACCCTCTCAACAGAATCACACCCCCCGGGAAGGGCTCCAGGAGCCACCATTTCGCGGTACGCACGCAGTCCGGCCAAGGAGGCGATGCCCAAAGGACCTCCCCGACAGGCGCACGCACCCAGCACCTCCTCCCTCCCGTCCTCCCCGAGCACGGCGAGACGGGGACGGCAGAAAAGCCAGGGGAGCGGACGGAGAGCAAAAGCCCCGCGAAAGCTCTGCTCCCCACGGCTAATTTCTGCCTCCTCCCAACGAGCAGGGATCACAAACGCCTCCTCGCCCCGGCCAGGCTGACGGGGCGCGCGGGGAGGCGGCGTCGCCGAGGGCAGGGCTGCCGGGGAGCGCGGTGGGGCTTGCGGCTGACAGCCTCGGGAGGGCCCAGAGGACAGCGGGGGATGCTGCTGGGCAGCTCCAGCTCCCGAACCCTGCACCAGCAAACACTCCCAGCACCCAGGCGCCCCCCGCATACGCTGACGGTACCGGCGGCCGGCTGCGCTTCGGACGGTGCCAGCACCCAGCGCCTCCAACACCCCTCGCCTCTCCCCGCGCCCAGCGGCCGACACGGAGGCACAAGAAAGCGCAGCGTGGGCAGACGCGGGCTAACCCGAGTGGTCAAAGAGCAGCTCAAGGCCTGCCTGCAGCCAGGGCTTTAACAGCTCTGTCAGAACGTGTGTCAGTCACCGTCCTCGCTCTGCAGCGTCTCCCTGTCATGTCAACATCCAGGTGCCTTTGGCTAATAACTGGGCCTCCGCGACTGCCTGTGGCAAGATACTCCGGATCCCGACCACGAGCGGCGTGGAAAAGCACCTCCCAGTGCCAGCGCGGACCTGGAAACCCTGCGGCGCGTGCCGAGCGCCGTGCTGGCTCGCTGAAGGAGACCTCGCCATCACCGTGCCTGCGGGGCGGCCGCCTGCAGCCCAGCCCGCTTCGGGAAGAGGCAGCGCCGTGACACGCAGGTGATTTAGGAGCCCAGATCCCATTACGATTCATTGCCAGCGGGGAATCTAACTCCCTTGTTACCTTTCAAATGAGCGGAGCTACACATGAATATTAAACACCACCTCGTTCTAGTCCCAGGGAAAAAAAGCCAGGCTTTGAGAATCCCTCATTAAGATGCGCTGGACGCCCTGCACAGGGAGCCCGAGAGCCAATTAAGCAGGACTGTAACAATCCTAAAACGAAGCTGTGCGCCTACTCCGGCTCCAAGCCGCTGGCGGAGCTGGCGTGGGCGCGCTCCCCACGGTGCCCAAGCCCCGGCTGCTCCCAGAGCCTCTCCCAGTCCATCCCAGCTCCCGGTGCTACACCACCATTGCCACTACCAGAGCAAGGAGCTCCCCGGACAGGAGCCACTTGACACCTCCCTGCCAGGGACGGGTCTCTTCCCAAACCTGTCCCCTCCCCGCCAGCCCCTCGCCTCCCCGCTCCGCTTCCAGCCGGGAACAGGAAAGGACCTTCAGCAGAGTTTATTTGCTGACTTTCCAACGCCATTATTTCCATGCTGGATCGCAGGTAATACGATCAGGGAAGCTGATTTTGGAAGGATTCTTCTCATTCTGCGGCTCAGCCTCATCCTACCCGCTGCTGTCCACCCCCTCCCCGCCAACGCCAGGAGCCCTCGCTTCAAAATCAATTTCTATATTTCAGGTAGAAAGATTGTTTTGCTTGAAAAATGAAGCTGCCCTTCACAGAGGTAATAGAGAGATCAATACTAGTTACATCAAGTTTCCCAGCGAAAACAGGGAACTGCCTGCATTTTTATCCCCCCCCGATCCACCCGACGGGGCCGTGCCTGCGCCCCGGATCCAGGCGGGCACTCAGCCAGAGCGCCCCGGCCCCACGGGACCTCGGGATCAGCTCCACATGGTCCCCTCTCCCTGCCAGCGACAGGAGGGGGCGGCGGGAAATGGAAGAGAAAATTGTGGATATAATTTATAATGCCTCATTAATTTGACAAATGCCGCTCCATGCGTGCTCTCCGTCAGCCCGTCACTGTCCCAGAAGCCACTGTATCACCAGCTACCTCAGATGGAAAATCTACCTGCAAAATCCTGCTGTTTAAAGGATGGATTAATTGCCACCGATTCCCACGTCGGCTGCTCAAGCTGCCGCGGCAGGCGGCTGCCATTCCTGCCCCAGTCGGCCAGGACCGCTCCGTGGGGGAAAGCGATTCCAGCGAGGGACAGAAAGCGACGGAGAAGGCAAATGTCACAAAGAGCTTTCAGAGAAAGCATCTGACCAGCCGTGATAGCTTCTTACCACAGCTTTTCCATAGAAGCTATCCCACAGGAAATCCTTCTTCACCAAAACGAAGCTTTTGTGGAAATTTCTCATTTCGGTCATGAACCGAATTCAATTTTGTCTTCATTTGAGAGAAAGTTTCCTTTCTCCCCATCTCTTCTCCTGCCTACGGACCATTTGTCTCCCGACCGGAACAGCAGTAAGATCAAAAGGGACAGAGACACCTTCTAACCCGGGCCAGAAGGAACCGGGAGCGGGCAGGTCTCACCCAGCACAGCCCTGCAGCTCCCTCTCTGCCCCGAGAGGAGCCAACGAGCTCTCGCCCGAGCGGCGTTTCAGGCAGAGCCAACGCGAGAGGCAGCGGGAAGGGAAACGGCCAATCCTTCCACAGCCGAGCGGCTCCAACCGAAACCCTCCTGTGCCCGACCGAGTTGGTATCCGCGCTAACTGGCACCCAGGACTTTAACCCCCTAAGGGAAACAAGAGAAGGCTGGAGAAGACGGATGGGCCTAAGGCAGCATTAGCACAACGCTGCTCGCTGTGCATTGAATAACTCTTCCAGGGCATGAGTTAAATGGCAGCACGGAGCAATCAGGGGACAATAAATCCCTGGTTGTAAATTCCGGCACTAGGCTGTAAGATTATCATCATCATCATCATCGCCGGATGGCGGCAACTGGCCCCCCAGCTCGGGAGGATGCGGGGCAAGCCCAGGAGGGAGGAAGGTCTGCTCGGGCCCTCTCCCTCCAGCCACAACCTTCCAGCCCCGCTCATCTTCCCCAGAGGCTTCTGTCCCTTTCCCGCCTCGCTTCAGGAACTCCTTGACGCGACCAGGTGCTCCCCGGGCGGTCCCAGCACAAACAGGCAGCAAGGTTCCCGCTTGGGTCCATAGCAAAGGACCACGTCCCAAACCACAGAGCACCTCTCGGCGTCCCGCTGGCCGCAGCCCGCCGCTCACGCGCCGTACAGAACCCGGGCCTGGGCCACGAACGGTCTCCGGAGCTGAGGAGACAACGCGCTTCCAAAGCGCCTCAAGGAGAGGGAGGAACACGAGGTGTCAGCGATTCACCTTGTTGCATTTCAGCTCTGCCTGCTCGAGCTGTTATTTCCTGCAAATATATTGCGCTGTGGGATGCCTGCGATATTTTATAAAGTTAATAACTTTTTTTTAATTGGATGAGTTTATAGAATCGTGTGAGCAATTAACAATAATTACGTTTAAGACACTTAAATTCCAGGATGCACCACAAACACTGGAATATTAAGCTATAAAAACCCTCGATTGTACATTCAAATTACATTAAGGGTCTGTTGGAAGGAAGACGCTCTCGGTTTCAAGAGCCCCGCTCTGCTCTGTTTATACAATGAGATTATACCAGACACGAAGCTATCGCAGCAGCAGGCCCGTCCCCAGCCCCGTCCCGCGCTCGGGCACCGCGCAGACGCCCGGCCGCGCTGGGCGCAGGTAACCCCGCGGCCCCGAGGGAGGCGGCCCGGCCCCCCCGGGCACACGCGCCGCCTGCGAGCGCCAGGACCGGGGGAGGCGTTGCATCGGGTTGCAGCACCGGCGCCGTCCTGGCAAGGGAGTTGGGCCAGTGCTTATTTCATTTTAATCACCAGGTGCCAAACTAAATTATTGATGTCGGTTCTCAGTGACAGGTGAGGCATTTTATCACCGCATCTTTAATAATGCACGAGTCATGATCCTTCACGCTAAAATGTCAAGTAATTCTCAGGTTACCCTCGCCACGCGGAGAACTTTTTCCCCGTCCTACGCTTCCTCGCCGGCGCTGAGGGCTCACCACCAGCACCCATCGGCTCCGTGGCAGGCGGCGCCACGGGGCAGCACCCCGGAGCACGGTCGTGCTGCCTTCCCCACGGGACCCGTCCGAGCCGCGGGTCGCACGCGCGCCAGCAGCCCGGCCGGCCGGTGTTAGAGCAGCAACGGGAGGAGGGGAAAAAGAAGGGCTACGCAGAGCGTGCCGGTACCCTTCAGAACGAACCCCAAAAGCCTCCCCTGCGCACCCCCGCGCTGCTGCCTGTCTGTTGGGCACAGCTGTGCCAAAACACCCTCAACCGGGCCAGAGCCACCAAATGTCTCCTTGGCGGGTGAGCTGCTGTTCTCGGCTTCCACGCGGGGAAACGCAAGTGGACGCGTCCACCCCCACCGGAAGTCTGCGTGACACACGCCCCGCCATCCCCGCCATGCCGGGCACTTTCGGCACAGAGCCCCACCGCAGAAGCGGCCGCAGAAGGCAGGCCAACGCCTGCCGAGGAGCGCGGGGGGGACACGCAGCCCTGCGCCCACGCACCCCGCCGCAAGGAGCTGCCACCCCACCGCTCTGCCCTGCTCCCAGCCCCGACCGCCCCTCGGGAGGGGGCAGGCGGGACAGCCGGGCGGCCGAGGAGCAGGCAGCAGGGGAGCCAGGCGGCAGAGGCACATCGCCACGCCGAAGAGGGACCCTCCTGCCAGCCCCCGGCGCCCGCAGGGGTGCAGCCGGGGCCCGCGCGCTGCACCACGCCGGAAACGCGCGGCTTACGGGCCCGTTTTGTGCGTCCCGGCCGCAGAAAAGGCCAGGTTGAGAGGCACGAAGGCTTCGGGCTGCCGAACAATAGCAGGCTAATGTCTCCATTTTGAGCCATGCACGCGCAGCTGGCGTGCGCCTCCGGCAGGGAAAGGGCCTCTCCAGCGCCGGCACGGGCTGCGCGGGGGGAGCTCTGCGGGAAGCAGCCCCTGCTCACGGCGGGTAACGGCAAGATCTGGATGTTGGCGGCCCCCCCAGAGGGAGACGAGCACCGTTTGGCAGGGGCAGCTCGGGAGCCACAAGCTCCAGGGTGGGATGAGCCCACCTGAGACAGGCTCCGATACGGCTGAGGGGGGCGAGCGCCCACGAAGCAGCGGAGCCAGCGAGCAGACCCGGCTGCCACCCAGCAAACGCGACAGTCAGCCTTCCCCAGCGCCAGGGACGAAGGAGCGCTGCTGGCGGGACCCGGGAGGGACAGTGCCCAGCACCCCGGGGCTGGCTGAGCAGAGGGGACCGGTGCCCTGCCCTGCCCCCGGACCCCCGCTGCACCCGGCGCAGGGTTTGCTCCAGCCTTTGTATTCCAGCGGCGCAGCCTGACATTTATAGGGGGAAGTTTTATTCCTGCTGTAAATAACCTCTAATAGCGTAGGTCATTACACTAATTACAGAAGATAATTAATTTTCTGATTCTTGTTAGACCGCTGCATATTCCAAGAAGAGCGCAGTTCATTATTTTCCCGTGCAATTATGACCTCCCTTCCCCTGCCAGCCCCGCCTTCAGGATTTTAACACTTTGTCAAGTTGTTTATCATGCAGCCATCGAGCTGTTGCGAAGACGAGGAGGCGCAGGGGCTTCTGTCGTCCTCCCACCCCATTTACACAGACCACGAGCGCGCCGCGCCGCAGAAGCCACCTCTCTGCCTCGCACACGCTCCTGCAGACACTCTTGGGCCACGACGTGCTTGGTTTCCAGCGGGACCGCGCGCCCTTCCTTAGAGCCCCAGCCACAGGCTGGGTGCGAGAGAGACGTGCCAAGTCAGGACCACCACCACCCGGGCACCCACAGCCCAGGGAGCACCCTCTGGGGCTACAACACGTCTCCCAGAGCCGCGTGGGGTTTTCCAGCGGCCAAGACGGGCACGGACCCATCAACGGTAGGAAAGCTCTCTGTTCAGTCGCTCGGAAAACGTCCCCTCCAAGAGTCCGACCTGCTGGTGACTATTAATATGCAGCAGATTGATGAGGGTTCTCTCGACGCAGCACTCGTTACCGAACCCAGCCTGCGAGCAAGAACATCTGCAGGATCTTATCCCACCACGGGGCCGAGCGTACAGGCATCTACCACCTCTCGCGCGCAGATGGTGGAATAAAGACAACCTGGCACCCGGCAGCTCTCGCACCTTCGCTGTCCTCGCCCTGCCCAGGGCCGTAAGCCACTGCAGCAAGACGCTTCGCAGCGCGAGAGCTGCAGCACAGCGCCCTCCCGGCTCGCCCCGGGAGCCGTGTCCCTGCAGGACAGGCCAGGGGCAGAGAGATGCAAGAGGGAAGGGCCGCTCGCACGGCGGGGCAGCTCCTGAGCCATCTCTTGCCTGTTTGGGAGGGCGAAGTGTTTACCTCTTCTCCTTGGCCAAACACAAGAGCCTGCCAGATCCTGGCTGCTCGAGGCTGGAGACCGCCTGTTTCTCCAGCCACGCTGTAAATCTGGGTATTAGACGGGTTTTAGTGATAATCAATTGTAATAACGAACATGTATCCATCCCTTGACCAGATAAGTGGAATATTATGCTTTAAGTCCAGCTGCAATTAGCAGGGGCAGATGGATGGGGACTACGGCAGCCGTCAGGGTGTTTTCCCAGCCCACAAGCCAGCCCACGGTGCCTTTCCACTTGCCCCCGACAGACCCACCGAAGGCCCACGTTCGGCACGAGCGGCTCGCCCCACCACGGAAGCGCATCTAGAGCCAACAGGAGGGGGAGGCCGCCTTCGCCTGGCGCGCAGGCGACCCGTGGAACTCGCTGCGGCGGGACGCTCGCCGGGTCCGAGCGCAGCCCTGCGTCCGAGGGGCCTGGGCACGGCGGCTGACAACGCACACACCTGCTGTTATGGCAGAGAGAATGAATTTTTAAAAGGCACATAAACCCCTGATGCTTCAAGGCATCAGCTGAGCGCTAAGGAGGATTAGGAGGAAATATCTCCTGTGGAAAGCTTATTCCACATGAATTCCACTGAAGGGATCCTTTCATCTCCCCCTGGAGCATCTCTTCCCCTGGCCTGATGTGCCTTGGCACTTGCTGAGCTCCTGTAATATATTTGCAGGCGGCGCTCCGGCCGCAAAGGTTGACAGCTGTCTCCGTACGATGCCGCCTCCTGACTGACGGCGATCTGACAGGCGGCGGGACAGCGGGACGGCGATCCATCCCCGGCAGGACGGCTCGTCCCGGGACACCCGGCTTCGGGCAGGCGCCTTGCTCCCAGGCTGGGCGGCACGAAGGGGCTGCGGGCGGCACAGTCGGCGTTTGTGCAGCCGGTGACGCAGCCCAGGGACCGAGGACTCTCCGGGGGCTCTCCCCTTCCCCGCCACCCGCTCAGAAAGCGCGGCCGCGGAGCGTGCCGTGCCTCGGAGCCGGCAGCGGTCCCGGGGGATAAGAACCTGTCACGGGCATCCCCCCAGCAGCCTCTCCTGCCCAGCACCTCTTGGAGCACTCCCCCCTCCACTGCTGCTCCTGCAGGAAAGCACCAGCCTGCACCTCAGGGTCAGAGGAAGGGAAAGGGTTAAAACGAATGCCATCTCCCCTCTCCTTCGCCGCCGCGGAAAGGAGAGGCACTGAGTGCATTAAAAACTGGGTTAAAAATGGCTCTGCTCTACCTATCTTATCTTCTTTGTACTAAAAGCCCTCAAAGAGCGGCAGGTTTTCACGCAGAATTTTCCCGTCTAATCCCCTTTTGTTAGCTCTGATACTGGCATTGCAATACAAACCTCGTCCAGGCGATTTAGGAGGGATTACACGCCCTCAATCCTACAGCATGTGGGAGAAAAATGTTTCCTCAAATCAAATTTTACACAAACCGGTATTTGAAAATAATCAAAGCGCAAATCCCTGCCGCGGGGATTTCTGGCAGGAGGCGAGCGGGGGGCGGGAAGCGGCAGGAGCCCCCAGCCCAGCACCACCATCGCCACGGCCCTGGACCCTCAAGCCCGGACCGACCTGAACTCAGAGCACGCCAAAAACTGACCCACACCATGGTCCCAGACCGGGGTACAGGAGGAGATGCGCAGGGACACGAGCCAAAGGGGAGGCCGGGGGGGAGCTGCTCCTCGCCCCCTTCCCGTGCCGTGCCAGCTGCAGCGGGGCACAGAAAACCGGTGCCAGTGCAGGCAGTCGATAACGCTGCCTTTTACGTGGCCAAACGGGCTCTACGGGGCTCTGCACGCGTGTATTTGGCTCAGCTTTCCCGATGAAATATTGCTGGTGCCGCTTCTGTAATATATATGTCACAGATGCAACCTCATTTTATTGATCTCTCTTAGCTGCCCGGATATCCAGAGTGGAATTAATACGTCTGTTTCGCCGCAAAAAAAAAAAAAAAAAAAAAAAAAAAAAGGTAAAGCCCATCTGACAGTTTCAATTAAGGAAGCGTGAAAAGCGATTTGCGTAAGAGACTGGGGCTTCGCGGGGGAGAGGAGGGCAGCCCGCCGGCAGCGCGTCTGTACACTCGCATCGGGGAGAGTGAAGTGATTTCCTACAGGAAGTGATGGAGGCCAGACCCAAGCCGGGGCCGAGGCCGTCGCCGGCGGCCGAGCCCCCCAGCCCGCCTCGTGCCGGCTGCCGCCGCGGCACGACGAGCGTCCGACCCGACAGCGGGGCCAGCGCCCGGCGCGATCCGCGACCGTCCGCAACCACGGCCAAGGAAGTCGCGTCCGAACGAAGCGCCAAGAGACAGAGGGAATGACAGAGGGAACACACCCCCCTGTGGGGCTCCACGGGGTCCCAGCGGGAATTCACAGCAGCCCATCCTGCACAACCCAACTCCTTCCCTCCGCTGCACGGGAGCCCTCGAACAGCCTGAGCATCACCAGGGCACCGGGAAAAGCCCGACTCGGCACCGCAGGCTGCCCAGGGGGACGCAGCTCGCCCCTCCCGGGGGTCTGCACTTCAGGAAGGGGCAGCGGGGAGCCCGGAGGCCCCAGGAGCGTGGCACCTGTCAAGGAAAATTATAACCGCATCCATCCGCTCCCGCCAGGCCCGCGGGGAGCCGTGAAATATTCATGCTTTCTGCCACGCACGGGAGAAGGTCTCCTCGGTGCCTCCCCTCCTCTCCCCACCACCTTGGAGCAGAATCAGGGAGGGAGCGCTGCCACGTCCCTGCCCTTCGCATCCCGCCGAGGAGCCAGAGGCACACGCCCCTCCGGTCTGCAGGCTCCCGAGCAGCCGCGAGCGAACGCGCCCACGGAGCCACCACCCCGGGTTCCTTCAGCCGGGCGGCTCCGCGCCTGCCGCCACCCACATCTGGGGCAGGGAGGGAGCCCCAGAGGAGCGGAGCATTTGGGGTGCCCCTGCCACGCACCGTCCCAACCCAAACCCGGATCCCCTGCGCCTACGGACACGGAGACGCTGCACCACCTCATTTCTGGCCCCTGATTTGGGGCGACGCTCTCAGCTCCACCATAAAATTAAAAGTCATGTGTGCAGATAAATCAATTAAGATCTTGTTTGCAACACCTACAGATAAATCCCACCCAATCCAGGGTCTGGCCAGCTGTCTCAACATTTGGCTTATTCTCAGCAGGACACACAACAACACACGAGTGCTTAAAAGCACTCATCTATGAGAGAACTAAAGCCCCTTCCTAATCCACTCCCCCACTGAACATGGGGCCGCTGGGCGGTCTGCAAAGCCGCTCGCCCCCAGAAGAGGGGAGGACAACCTGCTGCCTGCCCCAGGCCCCAGGAAGAGGAGGAGGAGCGGTGGAGGCTGCTGGGAGCATCTCTGTCCAGCCGGGTGACTTTGAAACCTGCAGCTCCCCCCCATCTGCCCCGAGCACCCCTCACCTCCAGCCACCCACAGCACATCCGCCATCCCCAGCAGGCCAGACGCTGCCCAGCGCATCACCAAGTGCCAAACTGGGCAGCTCCAGGGATCACAGGGCAGGAAAACCAGCCCCGCTCAGCCCCGGTAGATGACGAGGAACAAGGATGCAGGTGAATGGGAAACAAAAACACAGGGGGAGCCCGCCGGCTCTCTTCAGGCACAGCAAACAAAGTTCGCCCCGGTTTCCCCGGACTTCTCAAGCCACCGGCGGGCTGCCCCACTCCCCGGCAGCCCCTGCCTCGTGCACGTGCTCCCAACCACCCTGCATTCACGGCACACAAGGGCCCGCGCTCGCCCGCAGCTGGGGCTCCTGGCGCACGCAACAGAACGTTACCAGCCACAATTACCACAGCATCTTTTTCTTGGGGGCGACTACTTTTAAGGGTGTATATTCCAGTCAGGCTCAGAGGCCCTACCTGGGACCGGGAGCCAACCGTGCCGGGCACGATGGAAACCCCGCACGTGGCCACAGCCCTGCCCCAGGCAGCGAGCGAGACCGGGAGCTGCCGGGGAGCAGACCCGCACCCGCAGAGGCACCACGGACACCCCCGTGTACACACACCCTCCGGCGGGGTTCGGGAGCTGTACGTTCAGGCCCTGCCAGCTGCCTTTCACACCGTGGAAGAGCCCCGAGCTCGCGCTGCTCAGACGCTTTTTGCTTTCGCATCCCAGAACAGGGCGCGCACCTCGTTCCTGCAGGGCACCCTCTCCAATACGCTCCCTCGTTAACACGCTACAGCAGAACAAAAAGCCCTGGAATGAAGGTGCCGAGCGTGGCCTCCTGCCCGCTGCCACGGCCGGCTCCGCGCGCGGGCACCGCGACAGCCGGGGTCTCGCACACGCCAGCTTGCAGAGGCAGCCTCAAAGCCTTGACTTCAAAGCAACCCGCGGGCTCACAAGCTCCAGCACTGCTCCCTCCCCTCCTTCCTTGAACCCCACGGTTAAAAAACAGCTTTACGGTTTTAACACTTCCAGAGAGTAGATGCGACACCCGCTGCAGCCCGTGGCTGTTCCCTGCGCCCAGACACATCTCCCCAAGGAGCCCAGCCGCTCCGGCCCTCCCGGGTGCCCCCCTGCGCCACCCTGGCAGCCTCTCCAGCCCTCCAAGCCACTCCACGGCCACCAACACAAGAGGCGCTGGGAAGCTCCGCAGAGCAGGAGGGGACCTCCTGCAAGAAAGGGGCTCAGGGCACCCCCACGCCCCCCCGGGCGCAGCCGAAACAGGCTGGGTGGCACCGCCCCGGGAGCGCTGCAAAGCTCTCCTTTGCGACGGAGCGCCGAGGCAGACCGCCGACGGGCTCGGCAGCGCTCATGGTAAAGGCTCACCCCGGTTCGATGGCTAGCAGAAACGAGGACGCAGCAGCACCGTGGTGGAGCACACGAATCCCAGGACACGCGGAGGGCGGGATCGGCTCGAAGACGAAAGCGCCCGCGGCTCAAACACCGCTCCCGCTGCGCAGCCGTCAGCGGTGCTGCCAAGGGACGTCGGCAGAGCGCCTGGGACCACCTCTGCCGGCCCTTCCCACGGCAAGCGCGGGACTCGCAGCCCCCACGTGCCGTCCCTGTGCCGAGCTGGGCAGGCTCGGGGGCAGCAGCCGGCTTTTGGCCCCGGCAGCCCCTCCTTCCCCCAGCTGCGCCCCATCAGCAGCAGACGGACCTGGGCCGGTGCAGGCGACGGCTGCCCTCTGCACCTGGGCTCCCACCCCGCGCCAGGGCAGCTTCTCCCTCCGGAGGCAGGCGACGCAGGAACCCGCTTGCGAAAAGCCAAACCAAAGCGGCCCCCGTGCCTCTGGAAGGCCGCTCCTGTCCACGGGGAAGCATCGCTGCCGGTTTCACAGCGCTGCAAAGTACACCGGCAAGAATTGATTTACTTAGTTTCAACAGTTTAATCTTCTCCTTCCCTTGCAGCAGGGCTGCCTTCCCTCAAGTCTCCTGTGCGAAGCTTTGTGTTGGACTCGAGGAAAAAAAAAAAAAAGAAAAAAGGGGGAAAAAGGTAAAACACAAGTACAAAAAACCCCCACAACAAACTACACACCTCCTGGCAAAACCCAGAGCACCACTTACACAACATCTTTACTCGCTCCATTATTTATAGCACAACTGAAACATTTATTCCCAGACGGAACTACGCAGAGCACCGCTCCGGTGAGCTGGAGCAAGCGCTGCCGCAAATCTCCGGCAGCGACCTGGGCCTGGCCACTCGGCCCCACGCGCCGGGGTGGACGTGGCTGCCCGCGGGCAGCCCCGACCCAGCCCAGAGGCAAAGCCCTGCTCCGGGTGCCGCCGAGCCAGGGCCGCCCCGTATCACCATGCCCAGGAGCATCCCTCAGAGCCACAGGAGGCTCCGATGGGAACACTCCCGTAGCCAAACCGGACCTGGCTTTGTAGCACTGAGGTGACAAAGTTACACCAAGGCCGTAACAGCGCAAATCCCCCTGGAACAGGTAACTCCATGATGAATCAATAAGCAGGGCGGCAAAATTGCTATTAATTACGCTTGCCGGGAACTCTGTCCCGCCCCGGCGCTGCCTCTTTCTTCAACCAAGGAGGAGAAACGTCAGCTGCATAAAACAAGTCTTGTCCCCGGCACCGGGATGAAATTACAGTTTCAAAGCAGAGGGGAGCAGGTTCCAGAAGTTCACGTCCAAAACCAGCCGATCCCAGACCCTCAACACTCGTACGGCCACGACTTGGTTGGTTCACAAGGGACAGCAGGTCCCTCGCACCCAGCCCTCGGCAAGGTCCGGCGGCACCGCCGCGGTCTTGTCGACAGAAGCAGCTGGTTGCACCCCCAGCCCCACAAACATCTTTTCACGGCAACGAGTCTCTCGGCAGGAGGAAATAATTACCGACGGATTACGGGCAGGCTGAAGCTTGACTGTCTCAAAGTCACATAAGGCTAATCAATAGCAGTTCATCAATAGAGCGATCGATCACCTCTGCTCATAAATACATTTCAAGGAGGCCCAAATCCCATTACGCGTATCTTGAGTCAAGACCCAGCGCTGGGTCCCCTCACGCGCAGCCAGATTAAGGACAGCGTAATCTGCTATTCGGAGCACACAACACACGAGCCTTGTGCCAAAGCTCGCAGCTGGGGCCGCCCTGCCTGTGAGGAGGGAGAGTTCAAAATGAAATTAAATGAATACAGGCCAGGAGCCAGCTTGGTGCGGGCTCGGGGAGGACGCTTCACGCGAGGGACGTGCGGAATGATGCACCTGCAAGAGGCGGCAGCTCTCTCCCTCAAGGACGCAGGGCTCTGCCGCGGTGCCAGGCAGGGTCAGAGCCACGTGCCCTCGAGGGAGAGTCCCTGCTCTGCTCCCGGGAGGAGGGCAAAGGCACCCTCGCACCCAGGAGCCACGCCGCCAGGACCCTTGCGGCAGCCGGCCACGGCCAGCGTCCCAGGACCAGCAAGACTCGCCACGCTGGAGGTCTCCCCCCCTTTAATAGGATCTGTCGTCTGGCAATCTAATTTGATCGGGGAAAACTAATGAAAACAGGCCCCGGTCTGCAACACGGATTAGCCCAATCAGCCCAGAGTGGCTACTTTATTGTTCAGCTCCCTGGCACCAGCTGTGCGTGTGTGCAATCAGCCCCTAATAGCCATTAGGCTGCATCCGCCCCAGCTGCCCAGCTCGCAGCCCTCCACGTGCAAAGCTCGTCCCCCGCCCCGGCGGGCTGGGGGCACGGGGCGCTGGCCTCAAGGGCACACCGAAAGACCTCACAGATACGGAAGCCGTCTGCACTAACACGCGTTTGCGTTGGCTTTAAGGGACGGGTTCCAACCAAACCCCGTTACTCGGGAGAAGGGCGTGCCCCGCACCGACCGTCTGCACCGTTCGGGCCCATCGGGGTTACCGGGGCAGCTTTTCCCGTGACCATACTCATTTGCCCCCTTCAGACCCCAGCGCCCCTGCGCGCAGCAGCCCCCTGCCCCGGACAGGCTGGACAGGCCCCCAGCGAAGCCAAACCCCAGGGCAAGCCTCGCGACTCGGCGGCACGGGCAACGGGCTTTTGGCAACGGGCTTCTTCCTCTTCCTAACGCCCACCGGCCCTTTCGCTCTCGCCAAACCAAACGCAGCACCGCTTCTGCCGCTCCGCAGCCCCCCGTGGGGGCTGGCGCTGCCCCGGCGCACAGCCGCAGGCTCCCACCCCCGGGACGGGGACCACCTTGTCGGGCTTCTCCTCCATAGACCCTCTGCGACCCTCCCGGCCGGCCAGGAAGGAGCACGGCACGGACGCACAGCTCCTGCCAGGGGACAGAGCAGGTTTGGGCAGCATCGCAGGGCACGGCGTGAAGAACCGGGGATGGAAGACGGCAGGCGAGCGGAGGAAGAGCGTGGAGAACACGCAGCCTGTGAAAGCCCGTGTGAGGCCGTACCTGCTCTCCCAGCAGAGGGGACCTCCCTCGCTCAGCAGGGCAGGCAGGGAGGCAGAAAGGAGCGGAACAGGATGGGTAAACACCTGTATCAGCAGGGATTATCTCCTTCTGCCTGCAAATATTTGCTCACCAGAGCAGATACAGCAGATAGGAGGCAGGCGTTCAGCCTTACACACGCAATCACACGCGCCCTGGCAGCTTCATAAATCGCGCAGTGACCAAAGGTTGTAGGATCTGTTTACAGCTTCATCGCACGGGCTCTGCAATCAAACGGGTGCTGCACGCTGGGGGCTGGGTCCGCCAGCCTGAGCCCCATTTTACACACACACGGGTGGAGCGGGAGGGAGCGATGCTGGAAAGGCCGCTGGCACCGTGGGGGCCTCCCCCGGGCAGGGCAGGGCAGGACAGGACGTAGAGACGTTTCACCAGCCGTGACACCACGGGGCAGCCCTGGCACTGCCACCTCCAGCACCGCCTGAGGCCGGCAGGCGTTAGCGCGTGGGGCTGGGGTGCGACCCCCGGGCTGGCAGCGCTCGGATGGGTGTCGCAGCCTCTCCCCAGCCCCGGGTCAGTCCTCTCCCCACACATGAGAGGAAAACCCGGGACAGCAAAGGGGTGGGAGGGTTTAAGTGACGTGGAGGAACCGCCAAGGAAAAAGTGCTGGCAAAGAACTGTGAAGCTTTCGGAATTACAGCACGGAGCCACCTGGGACATGCATATTGACTTAGACCCAAGCCTTTAATAAGGCAGCTAACAGCATTGCTTTTACATTCATCCCCGTTACAAGCTGAACATGCCCAGGATGAGTTCATGTTCCAGCTACAGCGCTCGCCGGGCTCAACTGAGGGATTACCCAGCCTTGTAACTACAGCTCGCCTCTTTTCCCCTTTCTTACCTTTTTCTGTTCTTCCTTGGTGTCAGGTCAAAGCAGCTCTTCCCTCTCCACGTTTTGTTTTGTGCTCTGCCTGCAGATCACACACGTACCTCGGGGTCCCTCCTTTGCTCCAGACTCGCTGGAGCGGAGGCAGATGCCTCCTGCCCTCTCCTTTTGTAGCTGCAGAGGAGCGGGGCACCGCAGCCCCGCTTTTTTCAAATCTTTTAAAAGGATTCACCTCAACGCCCTTGTCACCAGCAGAGGGGTCTGGAAAGCTCTCCGAAATTCAAACGCCACCTGCCTACACCTGCACTCCCGGGGCCTCTCGCACGGACCGCTGCGAGCACAGCTCAGCAGATCAATGTCGCAGTCGCGCCGCACGGCCGTCCAGCGCCGGAGAAGCGACGGCAAAGGGCAGGAGGAGACTTAGCAGGGACATTAGCAGAGGCCAGAGTACATTAATACCATCACCAGGCTGTCAGGGAGGCGAAAGAGGCTCCGCCGTCCCGCGGCGGGGGGAGCCCATCCCGGCTGCTTAAAGCCAGGCAGCGCGACGCTGGGCTCGCTCTGCGCCCATCGGCGGTCACCGTCTGCACCCTGAGCGGCACGGGGATGCGGGACGCCGGCTGCACCCGCCGTGCCTTGGGACGGCGGGCTGCGAGGGCAGCGGCCGGCGGCACGTGCAGACGGCGGCCTCGGGAGCCGGGGCGGCGAGGCAAGGAAAGGCCGGGGGAGAGGGAGGCAGCCGGCGAGCCCCTGACCCGTGAAGGAGGGGCCGCGGGAAGGCCCCTCGGCCGCCCACGTGCTCGCTGTCCGCTCCGCGCGGGCCGGTGCCCTGATGCCTTCGCCAGCCCGCCCGCAGGCGAGCACCTCCCCGCGCCCACCGCCCCGCGAGCGAGCAGCGGGACACGGCACCCGGCTCCTGCCCCGTGCGCCCCAGCTTTGGGCCACGGCTTCAGCGGCAGAGCGCGGCCTCGCAGTCCTACGGCTGCGCTGAAATACAGCGGTGGGAAGTCGCCTCCTGTTCCCTGCGTAGCATTTTATCTTAATAACATTTTATCTTGGATGACAAGCCTGTGTAATGCGGTTTAAAAGCCACGGCTACGCTGACACCGTAACAGGGGAAAGGAAAAAAAGCTCTTTTCTCCCGTCTAATACATTTGCTAAGGTCACAACTTTAAAACCTCTCGCTGTATCTCGCTCGCCAAGCTGGGAAGCTGCTTTGTAGAGCAGCTCAGAGAGAGCGGCGGGGAGCTCAAGCCCTGCTCCTCCCTCCCGTTCAGGGTTCCTGCAATAAAGGCTCCAGCTCTCGCTTCTCCTTTTTGCTGGGGGAGGTCTTCCCCCCCGCCCCCCCGCTTCATGCAGCCAGTGCCAGAGGCTTTGAAGGGGTAACTGCGAGGCTCTGCCGCATCCCCAGGCCGGCATCCACCGAGCGACCTGCCTGCCCCACCGGCGGGGTGACAGCAGCCTTGCTGAGGGGAGCAGGTAGCGGCACAGCCCTCGCACGGCCTGGACCGGCTCCAGCGAAGCCAGCTGCAGGAGACCCAGTCCATCCCAGCCGCCACCCCCTCCACGGACGGTGGCACCGCACGTCCCAGGGTGACCGCTCGCTCCGTGCAAGCGGCAGAGACCCCGACGGCTCCCGCGAGGAGCAGCGGAGCGGCCGTGGGCACAGCAGAGCACCTTACGCCAGGAGCGGCACTCGAACCAACCCCAAACCCACCAGAGCAAGGCAGGACTGATCCCCCACGGCCGCGCAGCGGCCCCAGAGCTTCTGCAAAGGGCGAGGCAGAGCCGGGCCGTCCCGTGCCACACCGCCTGCCCCGGGGCCGGCGGGGGACAGGCAGACTAAAACTCCCGCAGAAGTCCAGCCTTCCCCAGCCCAAGTCCTGCAGCACCCAAACTTCTGCTGCGGTAAGCACTGCAGCAATATTGCACAGTGTGTTATCATTAGGGAGACAGCTATTCTGGTCTAATTGCCAGCGTTCCACAGAAAACACGGCAGCCTCTGCCTGCGCGGAACTGAACCGACCCTGTGTAATCACCGTAAAGACAAAGGATGCCCGAAAGAAGGAATAAAAATAGATGTTAAAACAGAGAGGGGAGCATAAGCACGCAGACAGGCTGACCCGCGGAGGGAGGAGACACTGACCCAGGAAGGGAGCAATAAGGGTTAAGCTCTTCTTGCGAGAGCTAATTTAAGGTCAGGCAAATCCTGCTGACAGATTATTTTTCGCCTAAAACGTCCAGATCAACGGCTCGTCCACCACAGCCCGGCAGGACCTGGAGAGCAGCTGGAGGAGCTGCTGGCAGCCCCACGGCCCACCCCGGAGAATGGGGCAACCCTGCCCAAGACCAGGACCAGGGCAAGCAGGCAGAAGCCCTGCCCGACGCCGGGCTCAGGCAGCCCAGCAGCCTTTGCCGAGATGCAGGGAAGAGCCCACCCTGTGCACGCCACGCTCTGGCGGTGCCCCCGGGAGGGACAGGCATCTCCCCCCACCCTGACCTGTCACTCTGTCACCTCTGCTTTCCTGTGACAGACAGACAAGCCCCAGCTCACAGGACCATCAATTATTTACATGCACTATTTCTGAATATTGATGTTAAAAGCAAATTCCCAGCTTGCCCCTCGCCTGCATTTCGAATGAGATTTTCACGCCACAAGGACCCACGCTCCCGCGGAACCATCAGGCGTGCCCGACACCAGGTCAGGGGGAAGGAGGGACCTCCGCTGCCATCAGCAGGTCCGCTGCCACCGGGTCTGGGGTCTGCAATTCAGGGCCAGCAGGAGAAGCCACCCCCTGCTCCTCGGGCAGCCGGGACTGGGGGCTTCCCCTCCCGCCCGCCCCATCGTGCCCGCTCCGCCGCCCTCGCGCTCCCGGGGGATTCAGCCCGGCACGCGCCGATCGGCCCACCGGCGGGGCGCCGGCAGGGAGGAAGGCTCGCGGAATGCAAGGCTGTGTCTAATGGAGACAAAAGGAGCTTGCTCCCCCCCTCTCTTTTTCACAAGAAAATATTTGTAAATAAATGCTTCCTGCGTCTGTTTATACAACTTTAAAAGACTTCAAATGGAAGCCTGCTCCCCACACGGTATCATTACCCTTCATTACTGCAATTTGCCAGACTTTAGGTGGCTGGAGAAGGAAAACAGAGGATAATGCACCGCTCTGAAAGCTGCAGAAAGAGAAAACAGGGCGAGAAGCAAGCCCAACTTCCAGCCTTCTAGCCAAAGCGTCTCGACAACCTCAGCATCCAACCTCCTGCTCTCGGCACCCGGGCAGGCACCCGCAGCTTGCCGGACCGGCGCGGAAGGGCACCAGCAGCGCCGCGGCTCTTCGTGCCGCCCGCGGCCGCCGGGCACACGGGCACGTGCCGGGCGCTGGCTCGGCAGCTCCGGCGCGGCAGCCGCACGGTAACGAGGGGCTGCGCCCGCGAACAAACAAGGTAGATGTCAGCGCATTCCCAACGCGCTCGCGTCCGCCGCTGGGCACGTTAAGCCATTTCCAGCTCGGCCAACCTTCTCAGCGGCCCAGGGAGCCCCACGCAGCAGAGGCAGAAATCCCTGCGGGCTGGGGCTCGGCCGAGCCCCCCGCGCCCACGCACGAGCGGTCGGCAGCAGGCGGAGCGGTGCGCGCCCCACGGGTTGGCGCCCACCCCAGCACCGCAGCTCCCGAGCGGAGGATGCCAACGGCCCGCTTGCCCCCGCGCCCATCTGCACGGCCGCTCGAGGAGGGCAGCTGCAGCCAGGTCAGCAGGGCCCTTGTTTGCCCTGCAGAGCACCGAGACAGAGGCCAGCAGGGAAGGGTAAACCAGAAAACGAGGAGTTTGGTAGTGCTGGTTTATTTAGTGACCGCAACCTACCCTCCGGAGGGACTAAACCAGCCCTGGTATACAGCAAAGGCGAATCATCCCGTTGGCATTCAGAGAAAGAGCGCGTTTGTCACCCCACACCCCAAGAGCGGGCAGCAAAGCACCGCAGCCACGTACACCTCGACGCAGAGAGGGCGACTGCCCCAAAACGCAGGGGATCCTCCTGCCCCTGCTGTGCATCACCGGGCTGGGGCGCACCTCGCGCCCCCCAGCCCCGCTCAGCCCTGCCTGCGGGCAGCAGCGAGGGCAGCGGGGAAGGAGCTGCGCAGAGCTCACCCAGAGCAGCGCACCCGAACCCGGGTCCCACACCGGCCGTCCTTACTCCACGGACCTCTCCTTCCCTTGGCCTAACAGCCCTCCGGCGACGGACGGAGTAGCCGTCACGCGTGGGCAGCTGAGGTTTCGTTGACTCGGTTTGCACCGTGGCCAGACGCTGGAACAAAGAACAGCGTTGCTGCAGCCACCGCGAGCGCGACAAATCGTTAAAAAGCCGGCTATCGTTTCAGCCCGGATACCACGCTGATGAGCAGCTGACAAATGCCCACGAGGAGGGAGCGCTCCTGGCGCAACAGGGAAGGGCTCCAAAAAGAAATCTCATTTGTAGATCACCGCTATGATATCTCGGGCATTTTTTTTGGTTTGCATTTCTGTTTCATATAGCCTTGTTTATTGCACTGACGTTTCATCCTGCAGATTCATCTCGGATCATCGTTAAGGTTCCTCCCCAGCTTGCAGAGATGCCTCTGCTTATCATAAAAATCTACGTTGCAATTTCAGATTAATTAAAAGCTGTAAATTGCAAAGCCAGACGCAATAATTCACATCTTCACCCTTCCAAAAAAAAAAAAAAAAAAAGAAAAGAAAGGAAGATGAGGAGAACGTGAAGGCCGCTCGTTTTTATAGCACGGCCTCTTCCCTCAAGATGCCGCGTTTATTCAGCCCGGAGCCACGCCGCTTTGTCCCCGCTGCAACCCAGCATCGCTGCCTTGGAGAGCCCCCAGGGACGGCTCACACGCGCCAGGGAGTTGCGCTCGAAAACCCAGACGCCTTTACTCTCCTCTCCCAGGGACACTGACTCGCTGCCCCGGCGAGGCCAGCCACGACGCTGCCGCGCGCAGCATGCCTGCCTGCTCCCCCGCACACGCTCCAGCTCCGCAGCCAACACGCAGGGAGAAACGACGCTGCGGAGGGCACCCTGCCGAAGGTGGCCCTGTCCCCGGCGAGGAGAGGGGCCTCGGAGCCACCCAAACCCATCTGACCGAGCTCGGCTTTCTCTGAGAGCCGGGACAACGCCGGTGGGAGCGGATCCCGCCCTGCCGCCCTGCGCAGCTGCGGCCGCCCGGGCACCGAAAGGGGACAGATGCGATATCCTACCCCCCCCGGGCCGGGGATGCTGCTTTTTGTGCCCAAGGACACTCACGCAGCCGTGACCACCATCTGCTCGCTGGCAGAGCGCAAGGCAGCTCGGGCTCCGGCGCAACTGCATCGCCTGGAGTGAACGCAGGCACGAGGGTCACCCGCCGCTCCCTGCGCTTCCACAGACCCACCCCACGCGAGACCCTCGTGGCACTCCGCTTACACCCCTTAGGAAGACCCGGTTCGGCAGGAAGAGGCTCCTCCAACCCCTCCCGGCTCCGCCGCCCACAGCTCCTCCAGGCACAGTACCCGGTTTGACTCGTGCTCCCTCCCATTGCCCTCTTCCCCTCTTCCACTTCACGGGCAGGCTAACCGAAGAGGGGCAGGCGGCAGCGTCCCTCGGTTCTTGAGCTCCTACTTGCCGCAGATCTCTTAATGCATTTCTTGGCCAAGGGTTAGGAGATTAAACACTCCATAGAAGGCGAGCTGACACGAGCTGACAGACCTGAATCTTCTGCACATGCATAAGTGCCAGTCCTCATCACAAGGATGCTTATTTGCCAGCCTCATACCTATCACTTTGGCTGGGAGTCAATCTAAATAAAGCAAATTCACTCGTTCTGATGGGGAGAGGGAGTCGCTGGGCTGTCATAAGGTTGAACTCAGCTGGCATCATTTTAAAGCGGAAGGTGCTGCAGAAACACAAAGCACAGTACTTCCAGCCTCCCAGGAGCAAGAGGAAGGGAGTTTCGCTCTGCTCTGAAGCAGCCGTGCCAGGCAAGAGCAGCCAGCCCCAGAGCCAAGCCTGCGCGGAGCCGGGCTGCTGACCCTGCTGCCCCATCCCCTCCTCTTTAGGGACGGGAGAGGGCCCAGAAACTCTGCCCCAACAGAGATTTCTCCTTCAGCGCCGAGGACCGCGGGCGATGCTGGCCTTGCGCCGCCGGGGCCCAGCCTTCCATCCCACCCCACCCCACCCCACCCCATCCGCGGGCCAGGGCGAGAACGGAGCACTGCCTCCCGCGCGACCGAGTCGGGGCTGCCGAGCCCCGCAGCGCTGCCTTGCTCCGCTCGGACGCCCAGCTCAGCCTCCCCATCCCCTCTCCTTCCCGTCCACCCCCCCAGCAGTTGGCTGCAAGGATTAAGACTCATTTCAAATGAAGTTTTCATTATTTTCCGCTCTCCTTCTTTATTCCCAAACTCATTTGCATGACAAAAAAATTAAACAAAAGCTGCTTTTTGAATCTCCACTCATTACTCCCATTACATTTGTTAACATCATTATCTTCAGCTGAAGATGGCAACTATTATCAAATGTTGCAGAGCTTTTGTAGACCTCTTGCTATATTACTCTGGAAAATTGCTTTAATGCTTATGCTTTTAGTGGTTTTAAAAACCCAGCTATAGCATTAGAAGCCATAAAGAAGATAAAAAAGCGCATCATTTGATAATATGTGCATTTTTCCCCTTTACACTGAAATATAAATACACGATGGTAATGCAGGATGCACAAGCTTTTCCTCCACTACAGCGACCCACCACGGTTCCTCCGATTTGACCCTTAGACTCACCAGTCTCTCTCGCCAACACTTTTCTCCAAGAACAGGTACCGCAATAAAAGCTGGGACGAAAAGGAACACCTCCCAAATACAGCACGGTTCGTTCTTCCCAGACTTCAGCAAAATAGATTTTGCTTGAAAAAGGAGAGACACCGCTCACGGCTCAAGCCATAGGTGCCAAATCCCTGTCTTTAGGGGGGGAAGAAAAGCACCGAGAGATAGAGCTGCCCAGGGAACAGCGCGGTCTGAGAGGGCTCTTGCAGAGGGAGGGTGGTGAAGAGGGGTGCAGCTGCTGCCAGGAGGGTGCTGGAGCAGCTCGGGAGCCCCCCAGGTGCTCTGCGAGGGGAGATGCTTTAAGCGTCAGCAGTCCTCAGACAGGAGGGATCAGTGCCGGAACAAGACGGGGTTTGCCCAAAATGAAACGCTGATTTCAAAACTGAAGTTTTCATCGTATTTAAACGCAAAGCCCTGTAACTCGGAGCTCTGGCCGCAGCCTCAGGGACACATCCAGCTCCCCAAACGCGAAACCCAGGGGGGTTTCTCTGGGCCCTGTTTAAAGCCAAAGAACTCAGAGCGCAGAAGCCTGTTCCCGCGGCGAGCCCCAGCGCGGCGCACGCACCTCGCAAGGCACGAGCCCCGTCCCCGCTGCTCCGGCCGGGGCCCGTTCGGCACCCCGTGGGGCGCACGGGCGAGCACGGCAGCGGGCAGGAGAGGTGCCGGGAGGCGGCAGCGTGCGCGCAGCACCAAGGAAGGAGCCCAGACCTCGCTGCCGGCACGGCAGGTTTCTGGGAAGAGACAACAGCGCTGCAGCCCAGAACCCAGCAGCGCTGGCTCTGCCGGCGGCTCCGCGGGGCGACCCAGGAGAGCCCCGTTATCTTTACGGGTGCACCTCTCCTGCCTGCTAACAATTCGGTGGGTCTAATTAGAGAGGACACACGTGCTGGTCCCAATGCCTCTCGCTTCCAACTGGAAACCAGCAGAGATAACCTTCGGAGTGCTGACAGCCGAGCAGGGATGTTATCTGGAGGGATGCTTTTAAGAAGGAAAAAAGAGCGAGCTAGATACAAGCGCGGGGAAGCCGGAGACGCAAGATTAGGCAGGGCAAAAGGGAAGCGGGATGGCGGCTTCCAAATCGCCCTCCCAAGGAAATTACGGGTCTCCGGGGTCACCACAAAAACAAAGGCTTCCCGACGCAGTTGCTTAGGAGCAGAAGGGTCAGGGACCCTCACGGCAGAGGTGAGGAACAGGGAGAGGCGGAGAGGGAATGGGGAGAAGGTGGGAGCGAAGGGTTCCCTGCCAAACAGGGAAGCTGCTCACACACCACAGCGCAGGCAAAGAGGCTTTAAACACTTGCCTAAGCAGGCACAGGCAGCGATGCCAAGACCACGTCTGAGAGACAGAGGAAAGTAAGAGCCAGGGCCACTCGCGGGGGCTGCGCCACTCGCCCCGGTGCCATCGCCCCTCGGCAGCCAGGACCCTGCCCAAGCCCCGCTCCACCAGCAGCGGGAGCTGATTTACGGTGGCTGCGAGAGAGGTCAGAGCTCGACAGGCTTTCATCGACCAGCTAATTAAACTGAGGCAAAACAAACAGAACGAACGCAAAAACTGCGAGCCTCTGCCGCAGGTTCAGGGGCTCCCCGAGCTAAGGCAGCTCCGCCTCACCTCGCTCGTCTCCTCTCCCAACAAGCCAAGAGAGGCTCCCAACCTCTGCGGGGCGGGCAGGGCAGGCCGGGGCCGCAGGCGGCAGCCCCACCTGCAGCGCAAACGACAACCACAACAGCAGTAACGGCGGATCGCCGAGACGGAGGCGGCGCGGAGGAGCTAAATCCCGCCCGAAAGACGTCGCAAGCGCGGCTGCCCCCCAGCCACGGGCCCGGGCACGCTCTAAGGGCGGCACGTGAAGCGTGACACCAACGACGACCTGCTTTAACCATGCGCGAACGCAGAAATCGTACAAGCCTATGATAGAAGTTCACGCTTGGTCACACAGCCCGCGAGACCCACACAAAGAGATTTAAATTACCGCTTTGTTTTCCATCAGGCTTCTGGTGTTGATTTAAGCTGCCCAAACAAATAATTACGGTCTTATCTCCATCACGCAGCAGCATTAGCTGCAATTCATCATTTTTAGCTTCTTTGTATCATACATTGTGTATACACGTATAAATAAAGAGGAAATTCAGCCATTCCCATCTCACAGGACGCTGGCATCACAAGGTGCTCTCCCCAGCACAGTGGAGACGAGCATTTGGTTAAATCTGGTCTTGACTAGAACAAAAGTATAATCTCAGAGAACTCTTCCCTGCAGTAAAGAGACTCGCTCGTGCATTTTTAGCAGCTTCTGGAAATGAGACTACCAGATCCACGGTACTCCAGGTACAGAAGCGATGCTCAACGAGAGGGCACGTGGACCTGGAAAGGGCTGCCCCGAGCTCACGCCGAAACACACCTCAAAAGCAGGGTGGAGAAGCCAGCCCGGAGGGAGCTGAGCCCCCGGGCCCCCAAAGCCCCTGCTCCTGCACGGATCCAGATGTTACGCAGCTGCAAACCGGAGCCGGTGCCCTCGGCACGCAGAGCGCCAGAGGGGCCAAAAGCGGCTGCTCCAGGCTTTGCCGGATGGCGGGGAGAAATCCTGACACAGGCGTTGTAAAACCTCACCCACCATCGATCTCATCTGGAGAGCCCGGACAGAGGTGACTATAACTCACACGGAATCGCTAGATAAGACACGACAGGTTACGCCAGAGCTGTGCCAAGAAAGATCACGGAGATGATTATGAAGTTAATTCTGGGCGCCGTCGCGCGCGTGTTGTACATCTATTGTATGCAATAGCCATAGCTCTTGCTTAAACAAGGGGACGTGCCAGGATGTCTGATCGATTATACAACAGCCGAGCTCAGGGAGCAGCACTAAGTACGTGGAAGCCGGCCAAGCGGCAGAGCGACTTCACCTGCAGCAGCCAGCAACCGCCGCCCTGGAAGGAGCCGTGCGTCTCGCGCCCTGACTGGCGGCGGCGGCGGGAAGCACCAGGCTGGACATCCGCCACCCTGGGGCACGGGGACGGCAAGTGCGCCGTGACAGGGACCGTGCCCGGCCGCCTCGGGGGCGAGCGGAGCTCATGGGGAGCTGCGAATGGCGCCTAGAGCCAGATCCCACCGCCGGGCCCGGCGGCCGGCCCTCAGGCTGCCCCGCGTGCCGGAGCGGTGCCGCCGGCGCGAGCGGCAGCCGGGCTCTGCTCCCTTCCAGTGCCCCCAGCCACAAGCCCGGCTGCTTCTCAACACTCACGTCTTCGCGCAGCTTTTGTACCGGGATACGTACGAGCGCGGAAAACAAGATGTAGCAACGTGAACGCTGCGCTGTGCTCAGGAAGCGTTGACGAACCCCCAGCGCTAAAGAACACGCTGCAATTACAGGCACCCGTTGAGCACGTGACGCCGCTGAGTTCACAGCACCACGCTGCAAACAGAACGCGAGAGACGCCAGCCAAACGGACATTAAACGACACGCAACAAGCAATCTCCGGTGGTGCCACCAGCCTTCCTCGCCTGCAGCACGCCGCTCCTCCAAGATGCAAATGAGATCTGGTTTGCAGCGAGAGGCAGCTACAAGTAATCAGTCAGGGTCTGAGGCAGGCTCTGGCGAAGGCAGAGTGATAACCAGCACGAAGCTTCTCCTTTCAGCTGTGATCAAAATTCCCCAGCGATAGGGAAACAAAGACCTGTGCAAGCCCTCGACCAACGCACAAAGGGTCTTGGTGCGGCCGGCCCAGGCCGGGCCAGTTCCCTTTGCCAGCTTCCCCAGGACCCGATGACGGCTCAGCTGCTGCCCGAGGGGTTGATGCCAGAGCCTGACTTCAAGCAGAACGAGAGCATTTGACCACCCTTCCAGGCAGCCACAAGCCTGCGTGCTTGGGGAGCCCGCGGCCGTGCGGCGGTGGCAGCTGCGCGGCCGCTCCCTGCACGGCTACTTGCCTGCCCAGTCCCGAGATGGCATTTACAGCCCGGCTTGCCCGGCACCCAGCCGGCTTGGGCGAGAGAAACCCCTCCTCTGCGAGCCCAGGCTGGGCGCTGCCTGTAAGGGTACCTACCCCACGCTGGGGGTGCCCGGCAGGGAGGGGAAGGCGGGCGCAGGGAGAGGCTGGGGAGCGGGGACGGCACCCGAGCAGGCAGGGAACCAGCTGGTTGTGACAGGCAAACAACAGGTACAGCTCGGCCGTGACAGCTTCAGAGCTGCTTTTGGTGGAAAGACCCAGAACAGGCAACGGAGGCTCTGGAAAGGAATATTAAACACCGCAGAAATAAAAGGTATTGCTCCAGAGAAAACATAACAAGGCTGAAACCCAGCATGGTGCAGCCTTCAGATGAAATGGAGATGAGCTGCCAATGAATTGCTCCCTCTTAAGGGAATTTCGGGCTTTTCAAGGAGGGAGAGCACACCCATCCTTCGCGGCCTCACCCAACAGCCGGGGCCGTGGGTACCCGGGCAGGAGCCCTCTGCCCGAGCACAGCACCCGCAGGGACCCTGCCATCGCCACCCGCAGAGCCACGCTGACCCGCAGCGCCCCGCCGGCAGAGCCCGGCTCGGCACCCATCGCCGCCCTGGGGAGGGCCCCCGCGCACGACCGCGGCCCCGCGACAGAAAGGGCTTCTGGCAGCGGCAAGCCCCAGGGGCAGACGGCGCTCAGGGCCCGGGGCGGCAGGCTGGCAGGGCAGGAGCCCGAGCAGGGCGGGAGTCCGGGCAGCCACTGCAGCCCTCGGGAGTCCAGCCAGCCGGAGGGACCCGCCGTCTCTGCCCCCAGCCGCGCACGGGGTCCCGCCGTGCCCAGCCTTTTCACACGCCCCACTTCTTGGCACCACGTGGTTATACAGGAAACTTGGTTTCCAGTTAAAAATAACCCCAGTTTCTAGCCCTCAAAGGTGCAGACAAATGTGACCTCTAAAAATTCAGGAACTGAAAGGCAAAGCAAATGAGTCCCAAATTTGTCTACGCTATAAACGTCAATTTCTTTTTGAAAGAAATGAATGTTTTTGATGAATGTTTTCTTGAACGCCTGCTTTTGGCAGTGCTGCCATCTGTGAAAAATCTCTGCCACGCTTGCTATTGAGATTTCATTTCCAAGAAGAGTTCGTAGCTCCTCTAATAAATGGTTAAAAGATTGCCAGGAGCCCAAAGGGCCAGCAGCTTGTTTACCACAAGTGGCTTCTGTCACCAAGTAAAGCACCTTTGACTGATAAGCTTATAGCCCGCCAGACCACATGCAGCTTCCTCCACAACCCTCTAACAAGCAACACTTTCAGAAGCACTTTAGCGATGTCGGGCACTTAGGAACCTAATCCCTATCGACTCTGAATGAGATTTATATTCCTGAATGGCCGGCTCACTTGTGAAAGAGGTCCCTGGGTCATTTAGAGCCTTGCAGAGATTTCACCCGACGCCCCCCGAGTCGCTTATTAGCCTTTTAATGCCATTCACCGACAAAAAGCCCAAACTCTCGCCCCAGCAAGCCCCGAGAGCAGGCTCTCGGGTCCGCAGGAGCAGCCCCCGGCACCAGGGGCTACCGAAAGCCTTCGGAAGGGGCTGAGGACACATCCAACGGCCCCAGCCCGGGCCGTGCCCAGCAGCCCGCCGCTCGAGAGGTGCAGAGCCCCTGCAGACAGTCCTGGGGCGGGAGCAAGCAGCCTACCCCTCTCCGAGGCCGCGAAGGGCCGGGCGCGCAGCCCGCGGCTCATCGATGGCGCCTGTGGCTCGCAGCAGCGAACGGCCGAGGCGAGCGGCGTGAGGAGCCCTCCTTCAGCAGGCCAGCGCCGAGGCTCCACGGCTTAGGAAATGGAGTCCTGAAACGGCTGGTGTATTTGTAGACCTTGTGCGTGACTAAATCAAGAGGAACAATAAGATCTTTTTCCAGATTCGGCAAACATCAGTATAATAAAAAAAATTAATTACATGCTTGAACACATGCACCAGAGCAATGCCCTGTATTTTCTCCTAATTGTTCTCCAAGCCTTACAGAGCCACATTTAAATAAAAATGAAGCAGTTATTTAAACCGCAATTAAAGACGGAGCAATTTATTTTTAAACTAGAACGATCGTCAGCAGCGCAGGGGAGGAGGAAGGGGAGCTGCCCAGGCACCGCACCCAGCGCCGCGCGGGGCAGACGCCACAGCCCGCCGGAGCCTCGGCCCACGAAGGCAGGCTCTGCAGCAGCGGCACGCTTCCCCGAGCCCCCCCGGGGGGGTGCAGGCCGCGTTGCTCTCCGTGCCCGATCCTGGCACTGCCCCTCGCAGGCACAGAGCCCCACCGCGGCCGCCCCAGAGCCCTCTGGCCGGCACTCGCCCCGACCCGGCGCCTCGGCGCGGTTACGGGAAGGACGAGGATTCGGGTTGTAAGCCCAAGCGCAGGCTCAGCCCTTGCTCCGCCAGCTGAGATCAGCTCCTCCCCAGCAAACGTGCAGCCTCAGCTGCGCCTCGAGCGCGCCAGGGCCAGGCACTGCGGATGCGTTTCGGGGAGGCATCTGCACCGCTGTGCCCTTTCTCTTCTAAACCAGGCGCCTGCCACCACAACCCCAGGTTCTCCAGCCAAGCGCCAGCCCCGCTGGCCCCCGGCAAGCTCCCCCAGGGACCTCAGCCCTCCCTGCCCCAGCGAGGCGACCATCAGCGTCCCACGCCAGGGGCAGGGAGCATCCTCCCCAGAAAAAGGCTGCCACTGCGCTGCCGGGAGGGGGCTGGGGAGGGAGGAAGAGCAGCAACCACAACAAAAACCCACCCCCTCTTTTCATAAGACAGCAGAATTTATCAGCCTGCAGCCCTTCACATCTGTCTCCTCATACAAAATGAAAGAGGCTTTGAAAAACAGAGGAGATGAAATAAAGCCGTCTGTGTGAGGAAGCTGGCATCTCTGCCACTGTCACTGTCACCATGGTAGGAATAATGACCGTGATTGTTTCTGCATCTGTGTGCGCGCGGGTGCGCAGGGAGGAGGGGGAAGGAAGACGCACACCCGCACCGCCACCTCCAAGCAGCGGGCAAGCACCCCGACCCGGCTCCGGCCCGCTCGGGACGAGCTGGCCACGCGCGCGCCAGCCTCCCCGGCGGACACGTCCGCCGGGACGGCACGAAGCAGCGCTGACTCCAGCTCTGCCACACGCCGCGCTGGCCCCTCTCCCTCCGCAGCCCAGCACCAGGCCCCAGGGGCGGGTGGCTCAAGCTCACAGGAACATGTGGTTCGAAAGGGAGTTTTGACCTGCGCGGTTTTCACATCACTTGGCTTTGCTGCGGCAATTACTGCCACGCTGCCCTGGTAGGCACAGCTCCCTGGGGAGACCTTGGGGCAGCAGGACTGGAGCCAGCACTGTCTTCACGCCATCAGATGACAATTAGAAAGGAGGGATAAAAGGAAAAAGATTCAGGTGGGGCGGAGAACCTGAACACGCCAGCAAACAGCCGGTGGAAGCGAACGCTCTCCCTCCAAACCCGCTTCTCACAGCTGGCTTGGGCATTTTCACAGGGATTTTGGTGCCTCCCAAGCCCATCCAGCCGCTGGCAGCCCTGCAGAGCGCTCCAGGCAGAGGGGTAGCTCCCAAGGATCCCTTCGGAAAGGTGGCCCGTGACTGAGCACAGGCTGCAGCCCCCGTACGGAGCACCCCCGAGCCCCAGGCGAGCTGCAGCCCCCGTGCCCGGCGCGCACGCCGTCCCGACGGGCACACGGCGCGGTGGTCACCGCGTTAGCTCCAGCGCCTCACAGAAACTCACACCCCAGAGGATTTCAGCTCTCCTTCAGCAGGAAGGTCTTTAAAATGCACAAGAGCATTACAATTTAGCAAACGCCTTCTGAAGAGGGAGACGAGACCACAGCCCTTGTCATTCCGCAAGGCTCTGTGTCCTTTCAGCTCAGTTTCGCGGGCAGCGGGGAGCAGCAGCAGGTTCAGCAAGGCGCAGAAGGCACGCGTAGCACCAGATTTCACTACACAGCTCGGCTCCGCTGCGAGCTGGGCCCCGTAACCTTTCCCGAGGGCTGGTTCTCAGCAGAGAAGCCTCTTGCGAGGCTTTGCAGCACGCAGTCCAAGGGTCTCCCAGCTCCTCCAGGCAAGCCCAGCCAACTTGTAAGGCAGAGAACACATGTCACCGCGGGAGGTTAATCAGCCCCCGCCTGCACCTCCGAACCCCTCCTGCCCAGGTCAACTCTCCTCTTCCCCACACGCCTCCAGAGGGGTGCTCCAGAGGACTTGTTCCTAACTTCTGTGCCATTTCCTGCAAAACGGCAATCTGCAATTCAGAGCATAACTGGCACAACCTACCCCGGCGCACAGAGTCACCCTGGGACGCGGGAGAGTCCACGCGACACGCTGCTGGCCGCCGCTAGCAGACCGTTCCTCCACACAACTCCTCCTGCTGATCTCCTCCTCCTCCTGCTCTCTGCACTCCACTGACTTCTTTCACAGAAATCGTCCCAGTCCTCACGCCAGAGCCACTGCCGCAGGTTTGGGCCCAGCGCGTATCACGGCTGTTGTCTCCAAAAAGGCAGCCCCCTCCTCCTCCTCGGGTAGCACCCCTGCCAAGGAGCAAGCGGAGCACCCAGCGGACCCTCACCACCCTTCGCTCTCCTGCTTCCCGGGGGTCTGCGCGCGTTCCCCTCCTCGGCTGGGATGGTCTGTGCCCCGAGCTCAGGCAGCCCTGGTTTACCGCAGGGATGCAGCGAGGCCTCCCTGGCACCCATCACCCCCTCACCTCCGCCACCGGGGAGCTCGACACGGATCCCAAGCCCTCGGCAGCTCAGGGACCAGCAGCGCCACGTAGGAAACTAATCCCTCGCTGGGTCCGGGTTAGACATCGGGCAGAGATTCACAGCCCACCTGCCTCCTGCGGCTGCTCCAAACCCTCAGCCAGCCGTCCCGCCTTCTACGTGCCATTTGTCCCTTCCCTACGGCACAACTGCTCCTCGGGGTGGCCGAAGATTTACGCTTACAGGTACACAAAGAGACGGCAGCTCCAAGAACGGCTGCTCCTCTGCGTTTCACGCCTTGGAGCTTGTCGTGCCGTATTTGGCTCGTGCTCTGTCACCCCGGAGCAGGGGCAAGGACATCACGTGGGATGGGGATGCCAAGTGTTAGGTCAACAGCACCCTTCCTCCTCCAAAACCCTCTCCATCCTTTCTCCTCTTCGCTGCAGAGTAAGCGGTCAAAGGCTTCCTTGCTCTGATGTCGGGCGAAGCACTCCTCTCCCGCAGAAGCAGCAAACAGCTTTGGTTCAGGGCGGCCCCAGCTCAGTTCCGGGCAATTTTTCACTTGCCATCGGCCACACGGGTGCCAAGGCCAGGAGCCTGCAAAATCAGGCCTCCCGCGCGGGGGGAAGGCGGCCGAAGCTGCGCCCAGGAAACCCACAGCTCCCCGACCCTTCATCGCAAGCGCTCGGCTGCACGGGACTCCCAGGATCCGAGGGCCTCCTCCACCCAAAGAGCCGCCTGCAAGCACCTCCCCGCCCGTGCAGGGGCCACCACCGTGCAGCCGGGCACCAGGAGCACGCGGCGGCCGGGAAGCGCCCGACAGCACGTGGACCGGGGCGGCCAGACCTCGGCTAACCCCTGCCCGGCCCGCGGGGGCACCTGCGGCGACAGGGCACCGGCACCTCGCCGCTCGCAGGCGCTTTATTTACTTGTTGTAGTCCCTTCTCTCGGTGTGCATGTGCATGCGTGTGCGAGATTGTCTCCAACGTGACTCTGCATTATCAGGGCTGTAATGAGTCCTTGTTAAAGTGGATTTGATGGAATAATTACATTCCAAAAAAACCTGCAGGAAAGCTCTCTCCCCTCTTAAAGGGCAGGATCATCAAACGTTCTCGCCACATTATTTGCAGTCACACCTTCTGCTGCATCTGCTCCTTTTAAAATCTCTAACTCCAATCTGATCTGAATATATAAATCTGAATTATCACAGCAAAAGGAGATGTGCTCACACCTTTTTTTATCTGTTGCCATGGCGATTAGATAAAATTCACGCCAAGTCTCTGGGGAAGGATGAAATGATTTCAGACAGAATCTCACCCCACTTGGTGAGAATAACGCCTGGAGCTACTTCCCTCTGTAACAGGTCTGGGCACATGTCGCAGCCAGAGAGGGTGGCAAGGGGTGGGGGAGAAGCCAGGACACCTTTAGAGATCTCGGGACCGACAGGGGAAAAGGTTTTGCAGCACCCCCAGGTCAGGGCAGGGTAGGACAACGCTCGTTCAAATCACATCAGGCCGCTCCACGCTGCGAGTCACCCCGTCCCGGGCAAAAGCTACGGAATTTAACTGAAAAGGCCAATTCTTCGCCAGCCTCTAGCCCAGCGGTCACAGCTTGCCTGGCGGAGCTGTCGGTGCGGATTGCTCCGCGCGCACGCCAGGAGGGAGCAGGGCAGGAGGCGGCAGCGGCCCCGGCTCCCCCCCTCTCCCGGGGGAAGCGGCGGGTCACGGGCAGCCACCAGCCCCCTGCTCCGCCGCCGGTGACACCCGGGCGGCCTCGTGCCCGACACGCTCCCAGCCGCTGGCCGCTTGCTCCCGGGCCCCTCGCTTCAAACCCGCCGGGCTCATTCCGCGCTCGGGCAGAGCCAAACCAACACGCTAACAGCCCGTCACGATCCCCGGTAACTTATCTCCTGTCCCCAAACCACCGCCACGAAGACAAACACATGAAGGAGGGCCGCCCTCCGCCTCGCTGTGTTTGTTCTGTCCCAGCTTTCCTCCAGCACCAGGAGGCGGACGTCCCCCAGAACGAGCCTATTGAGCCGAGGACAACGCTGAATTATCCAGGGCCTGGCCCTTCTGCCCCGCGGATCGTCCCTGCGCGCCCCCCGGCACGCAGCGCCCCGGCGGGGAGGGAACGCTGCTCCCGCAAATCCTTGCTGGGTGTTTAATTGCCAGGAGCCTCGTGCTGCCTCCCTGCTCTCACCACGGCTTAGGCTGGGCTGCGGCGGAATTTGTGCACCGTTACACTTCAAAGATCCTGGAGGAAAACGGAACGGGCGGCAGGTGTGGCCAGGTGCGGCAGAGGAGGGCACACACCTTGGGGGTGAACGGCCCCAATCAACCACGAGAAAGCCGCTGCAGTTTTATTTCCCACGTCACTAAGCAGTTGCCGAGATGGGGTTAAGAATCCCCTAAACAGCCTTGGGCACTGCAGGGGAGGGGACAGAAAGGGCTACTCAGGTCAAATTAAGCTCCTATCCGAACACCGCAATCAGATGAGCTCGGATATTCTCGAAACTCCTAAAACGCTACTCTTCAATCAAGAACATACACCAAAACATATCTAAAACTTCACAGAACTCGATTTTTTTTTTCAGTTTCATCCTTCTGGCAAGCTTTATGTTTTGCTTCCCAGAGAAAGGACTTTGTGGATACCCAATGACTAACTAAGTACATCCAAGTATCTGCAGCCCTCAGAGGATACGTGTTGGGGTTGCTGCGAAAAGCAGCACCCTTGGAAACGTCCGTACCTTGAGAAGCACTGCATGTAGATTTTTTCCAACACAATCTATCGAGTACATGACACTGAAGCAGCAAAAGCAGCTCAGCTCTGGGCTTGCCAGTCCGGTATTGCTTACTGCTCCCAAACCACTGCTCTGCCATGCCGCCCTGGCAAGCGGCAGGCTACGACAGGCTAGGCAAGACGGGACGACAAACGCCCTCAGCTTTCCCCGGCAGCTGACACAATGCCATTGCCCCCGCGAGGACACCGCCTTTGTTCTCCAGGGACACCACGGAGGGCCACCCAAGGGACACCCGTGTCCCAGCCGAGCACACAACCTCCCGGGGCAAGTCCCGCCACGCTCTCGGGACGCACCAGTGCAATGTGGGCACCGAGGGCCAAAGGACCGGAGCCCAGCGACACCAGGCAACCATCCTCGGGGCCGTCCTTCCCACCCGGCACGGCGCTCCTGGTAGCACAGCCGACGTGTCCGCGCCAAGAAAGGCAAACCTGGGCGCAGATGTGCCCCAGCCAGCCGAGGGACGGCTTGGGGGTGAGCGTGCAGGCACGCGCGTGCTCACGGGGTTACAAAGCCAAGCAGCGCTCAAGCGAACGCGCTGCGACGACAGACGAGGGGCTGACAGTCGCTCAAAGATCCGCTCCTTGCGCCGTCTCAAGTGGCTCCCCACACCAGCGCTCGCTTTTGCACACCGCGGCTGGGCGCACGCCCCAAGGGCGCCCACGAACGCGGGACCCACGCTGGCACGACTGCCCCACGCGCCGTGCTGCACGGCCCGGGACTGCTGCCATCGAGGCAGAGCCGTGCGACGCCTGGAGAGAGGACAAGTCAGGCCCCTGAATTCCCATTTCTGCGCCCCTACAGCCAGACCACGGCGACTAAAGCAGCCTCAGTCGCATACGCACCACAGTTCCTCCACCACAAATCAAAGCTACGCATGTGCCTGCGAGACTCTTCCCGTTACCCAGCCTGGTGATAGTGCTTTAAAAATAATAAAAAGCTGTTTACCATACTGAGTTCTTAAACCGGCTTGTAGCAGGAGTTTCTCCCTCTTTCCCTACGGAAAAGGGAGAGGGGTCTGTAAAACATTCCGCTCAGCTGCAGTCCTCCCATCCTCCTCCCGTTACTCCCCCCCCCCCCCCAATACACATCAAGACGCATCAATAACAACAGAGTTTGAAAGCACAGCCTGGGCGTGAAGCGCAATCTTCTGCCCAGCCCCTGATTCTGCTCTACTCCCAGTAAGCACCAGCCTACATTAAGTGCCACAGTCCTGCGAGTGGTGCTGCACGTTTGCGACACGGCTGAGAACGAAAGGCAAGATTGATTTTGATGTGAGCACCAGCCAAGCAAATGGGTTTTTGAAAACCCTATAATTTCTCTGCAACCCTTGACTTCACTAAACACACATTTTTAGACTACAGCACAGTTAGGTAGGCACTAAACAAAAATGAGCTGCACTAATGATGATTTATGTGCGGGATAACCTCCCATAAAGAATTTATCTTTGATTTCAGGGTAGGTGACAGCGTTGCCAAGTTAACCAAATCATGCAACTCGCCACCCAAACCCCCTGCTTGCAGCGGGGCCACGCAGACACGGCGCACTCCCCTGCAATTGCTCTGAGATCTCTTTGAACGCAGCCCCAGTTCTGGGCGCTCCTCAAAAAGACACGCTTGCCAGGGACTCTGGTGGCAAAAAGGGGCTCACCCAGCCCACGTACGGAGCGGCAGGCCTGAGCTCGGGAGAAGAGCAGCCCCAGGGGAAACGCTCGCTCCCCCTGTTTCTGAGCTACCAAATATTTTGGCTTGGTGGGGGGAAACCAGGGACGCTAAGGAAAGCGGACAATTACCGTGAGAACAGTCACTTTAAAAGAGTTTTCTGCCACAGAGAGGTCTGGATGGAGATTCCTCCTGCTCCTGCGCATCAGGACTCTTCGTGCCCTGCCTCACCCAGGCTGGCTGGGAAGACGCCCGGCCTTCCACGGGAAGCACTAGAGGAAAGTTCCAGGAAAAGCAGCGAGCCGGGCACGCTCGAGTCAGGCAACAACGCCACGTTCCCCGGCCAGCTGTAAATACAGCCCGGAGGTACTCCCGAGCGAGCTGCGGTACTTCCACACACCTTTTCCAGAGCCGCGCAGTGCTGCGTCCGCCCAGCTGCTGGGTCTGACAATTCAGAAAGCCCAGCGGCGGCCAGGAGGCCCCAGCACCACAGCTCAGCTTCTCGCAGCCTTCGTGCCGCTGACTCTGAAGAGCCGGGACCCCCTCCTCCTCTCCTCATCTGCCCGGCTCAGAATTAGGACAGAAGCAGAGGTTCACCAGAGGGCAAGAGAAGACCACGCTTTTGGTAACAGCAAAGCCAGTTTTAGCTCTAACACAAGGAAAAAAAAAAGAAAGCTTCAGGCAGATACTATATTTGTAATCCAACGGCAAAACATGTTTGCTTGTGTTGACTCTGCACTGTAACACAATTTATATGTTCTGTCTTTAGGGTAATTATTGCTTTAGAATGTTAAAATCGTTCCACTCTAATTAAATCATCATATTAAAAAATCCACTGCCACAGCAAACTTGAGAACAAGTCTGGTTAAGATCACGCAAGTGCACGGATGCTCGGTTGCCAAACTCTCTGCCGAGCCAACCAGCCACGCTCTGCAAACGAGGAGCACGGCCGCCGCTCCGCTCCGTCCCGCTGAATCCCGAGCGGCCAGAAAGCGGCCAGAAAGCGGCCAGAAAGCGGCCAGAAAGCGGCCAGAAAGCGGCCAGAAAGCGGCCAGAAAGCGGCCAGAAAGCGGCCAGAAAGCGGCCAGAAAGCGGCCAGAAAGCGGCCAGAAAGCGGCCAGCCGCCGAGGAACAGCCACCACGGGGTCTCGTGCTGACGGGCCTCGTGCCCCGCTCCGAGGGCACAAGCCCGCGGCAGGCAGAGCATCGCCAGCCAAGCATCTCGCTGCCCCGAGAGACGGCACAAACTCCTCGGTCCCGTCCGCCGTACAGAACTCCACCTTGCCTTCGCTCCTTCACTCCGGTTCCAGCAGAGAAGGGCCGGCAAGGCTGTGGTGCCAGTCTGCGCCCTGCCAACGGGTGCCATGCCTCCTCCAAGCACCAGCTGCCTGCAGGGGAGCCTCCCCAGGCGCACTTCTAAGCAGGCCTCTTGGACCGCCCGGAGGTTTCTCACCCACCAAAAAGAAAAGGACATTCCTGCAGTATTCCAAAACACCCTGAAGGGCCAAAGATCCTCACACAGGCTCGCACTCCACAAGGCCGTTCGTAAGCAAGAATCTCCCTTTTCGGGCAAAAGGCTGGCTGCCAATCAACGCGAGCTCGTCGCTCTGAACACCCGTCCGGGGAAGACCATGTTCCTGAGGCGAAGACTTTCACATCATATTTCATCCTGTGACTGTCAGAAAAGGGTCAGTGCTGGGGAGCAGAAGCTCTGCAGACTCGGGTCCCGACCGCGGGAAGGCAGTCGGCGCTCGGCCCCGGCGCCGCAAACCGCGACGGGCTCTGCACCAGCGCAGGCGCGGCCGCGGTCAGGATGGGTGCCCGTGCTCCCCGGTCCGTCATTCGGCCCCGCTCCCCTGCCATGCAGGGGGCTGCACGCAGACCCTGCCGAGGCGCGGCAGCCCCGGGAACCATCGCTCACCGGCACGAGCCCCGCAGCGCGGCTTCCCCTCGCCAGCCTCCGAGCGCGCGGGCGGCGCCGAGTCAGCACGTTAGCTGCACTCGGGAGGCGCGGGCCGCTGGCAAGAGCCGCCACGGCCCTCAGGAGAACGTGTCCCCCCTCCAGGTGAAGCACTGTAAAGCTCCTTCAGGAAGAAACATCCCTGTAGGAGAGGGATTAGAGCAAATCGCCTCTCGCACTCGGTCAGCGGCTGGCCCGGCAGGCGCCAGGCTCGCCCCCTGCTCCCCACGGCATCTGCCCTCCTGCATCTGCTCCCCACGGCGCTGCCCGCCGGGCCCCGGAGGAGCATCGGGACTTGCTGACCTGTGAGCAAATATCAAGCGCAGAGCATTCACTTTGGGCAAAATCCTTTAATTCTCTCTGGATCCCCCTGGGGAAAGCGGTATTGATTGCTTTACTACTAGCTTACACATGCTGTGCCGGGCAGCCAGCGCTGCCATCAATACGGGCTCCGAGGAGGGAGCCAAAAGGTCACCCCGGTACACGGGGACACGGGGCCGGCCCCACGCTGCGCCCACAGCACCCGCCCGCGGCCCCCACGGTGCTTCAAAGCCGGTGACGAGCCGGGCGGGAGCGCAGGAGCCAGAGCCCGCAGCACCGGCGCGGCTCAGCGAGTTTGCCCCGTACCTCTCCCCTCCCTCCGAGCCGCGCAGAAGCGCCGGAGAGGCCGTGTCCCACCACTGCTCCGGCCAGCCCTCCTTCCTTTTCCCCAGGGCGGAACAGCTCGGGGGAGGCCCCAGGTTCAGAGGCTCTCTGCGCCCGCGGGAACCCAGGGTGCTCGGCGCCTGCCAAAACATCATGGGGAACTACCCAGGGGCAAAGCGCCCAGAGCTGCAAAGTCCCTGCCCAGGGACGGGCGCTGCTGTCCCTCCCGCAGATCCCGGCCAGCGCCGAGCGGACACCCCCGAGCGGCTCCGGGGCAGGCACGTGGGCCAGGGAGGCCAAGCAGCTTCCAAGCGCCAGCACGGGGAGGAGGCGCACCGCGCCATTTACACCAAGTTCCCTTCCCCACGGCTGAAACAGTTGCGAAGACTTGCAAGAGAAGCTGGAATATTTACTTGAGCATCGCCCTGACAACGTGAAAACCAGCTCTGACTGCAGGAGTCGGGGCACGGACAGCACGGGCAGGCTCTTCTCCTGCTGTGCAAGCCCAGCTGCCACGTACCCAAAGCGAGCTGGCTCGCAGGCACGCAGGAGAAGCCGGGAGGGACAACGCATGCTGTCACCCTTACACCAAACCTCCGCGAGCCCCGAGATACACAAAGTACCGACCACAGCACCAAGGAGACCCCGAACACAACACGTCTGCTCACACCACCAGCGTTTTCCAGCACGAAGGCACAAGACGGTCATCAATAAAGGCCTTTGCTTGGGCAGCACAGGCACAGACGATAAGCCAAAAAAAGACCCTCCACGACAGCGAGCTCCACACGTGGCAAAGCAGGTCAGATTTTCCAAGAGAACAGTGGCTCCTCTCTTACCTGGGATGATAGAAACGGTGTCTTTCTCCCAGGACACAACACTAACGTATTCCTGCACTGAAGAGGGGATGAGGCACTTGAAAACAGCCACGTTTCCACGCATCGACCTTTGGTCCTCCACCCGAACGGTGTACGGTTCCCTGAAAACTGTAGAGAAAAGCAGATGGTTGGTAGCACGACAGTGCTGGAGGAAAACACACTTCCTTTTGCTTTAATCCCACGTTTCCCAAACAAACCAACCCACCCAGCAGCAAACTGCTTCCATCCAAAACACGTGGCCCACCTTCCCGGGGAAGGAAGCGTCTCTCCTTTGGAGAACGCAGCCCGGCGTTCGGCGTGCAGAGGGGGATGTCTGCGCCGGCTCCTGCTGCTGGGACCCTGCAGCGGTCCCCAGCGCCACCCGAGCTGGCCACCGACGCAAGCGGCTGGCTTTGTAGGCACCGAAGCTGCCAAGGCAGAGGCTGGCAGGACCCAGATTTCAGGGCAGGGACCATTTCACTGCTGCATGCACGCTGCAAACGCAGCCGTGAGGCACCCGGGGGAGACAGCCTGGGACGCAGAGCCTGGCACCCTCCTAACCGCTCCCCAGAGGAACATTTAGAGAAGCAGCTGACCGTTTTGCAAGCCGTGCCACAGCGGGAGCCGTGAGCTGTCCCCACCACGTGCCCTGCTCCTCAGGGAGACGCACATCCCTTGGAGCGCTCCACGCCGCTCCCTGGGCCAGAGACAAGGAGCTCCCCAGAGCCACAGCCCTCCAACAGCACTCGCTAGGTCAGCGGGGTCCAGCCCAGCCTCCTCAGAGAGACAAAAAGACGTCCCCGTGCCCAGCAACACACAGAGACACCTAAAGTTTCAAACACTGCGAGCGCAGGTGCCTCCTTACTGTGGCACTAACTGCACCCTGCAGGACGTGGGCACCGGGGCATCGCTGTGACGAGGGACGTGCATTCACCTCACCATCAGCAATGCCCCTCGGCCAGAGCAAAAGCCGCCCACGTCTCCTCAGACAGCGCTCCTTAGCCGCCCCAAACGGAAGGTGTTTCCCACGTGCGGAAAGCACCCCTGGCAACGCCTCGCCCAAACAAGCAAGCGGCCAAGAGGGTGACAGTACCTCCCCCTTGACTTCCCAAGCTTTCAGGGCACCCTGCTCTGCCGCAAGAGGTCCGGACAGAACGAAGGACGCATCCCAGGCTCCACCCTGGCCGTCTGGCAGAGAAGGCCACCAGCAGCCATAGGACACGAAGCCCCGAGCCGCAGAGGGCTGGCCCACCTTCGCCGGCCCGCCGCTCAGCCGCCCTCCCGGCGGGCAGAGCCCCCCTGCCCCAGGGCCAAGCAGGGGCGTGGGTTCGGAGCGGCCTCCAGCTCGCTCCGGTTATTTACCCCGTGCCCTGGCGCGGGGGACGAGGGTCTGCACCGCAAGGGCACGGGGAGAAGCCTACCACGGAAAGGGACTGCAGAGCCAAAGCAGATTAGCTGGCCAAAGCCTCCTTAATCACATGGAGCGGGAGGTTTATTCACGGGCTTTAAAGGCCAGCGGGGACCGCGAGGAGCATCCAGCCCGGCCTCCCGCACGCCCACCGCCGCCAGGGCTGCCCCAGCAGCCCTGACCCGCGCCAGCCACCGCCGCTTCTGGCCTTTTGCTGCCACTGGGAACAATTCCCACAAGGGTAATGTACGGCCACAACAGGCACGCTTAGAACTTTCCACGGGCTAGAGAGATCTGCTCCATGCGCTCACCAACAGCTTCTGCAAAGCTTCCAGAGATTTTTCCAATTCCCCATATTTTCAACGGCTTTTTATTTATTTGCTTCCTTTCTACAGCTTTAATTGGCTTTACTTGGTGCCTTGCCATTACGAAGCACTGGAGAAGCAAGACGACCAGGAGGAAACGGGAGCGGGGGAATGCTTTGCAACCGTTTCCAAACGCCGTAAAGCCGAAGCGCTTCAAGCTGCCGCAGCTGGAGCTGTCGCGGTGGCCCTCGGAGCCCGGTGTGCAGGTCCCCACCGCGTGCTCACGCCTCTCGCTAAGGGGACCGGGGAGGCTGGGCTCCCAGGTGAAATCCCGCCGACAGCAGGGGTGCATTCAACCCAGCGCTGGGAGAGCGGGGTGAGAGCCAGGACTCCGCTCTGCTCCTGACTCGCTCGGATCCCGAGGAAGCCCTCAGCACGTGGGAGAAGAGCGAAGCGAAGGCTGCCGGCCCGGCAGGCGGGCAGGGACCAAGACAAGCTTTCTGCCCTGCAGCACATCCAGAGCACCAACTCGCCGGACAGGCAGAGCAGCCACCCTTGCTGCTCGAGCCCTGGGCACCCGCACCCCCCCCCGCGCGACACGGCCACGTCACCCCGCGCCGAGGGACCACTCGCCCTGCTGCACCCCGGGGTGCTGGCAGGCACCGGCTGGCCACAGCCCTCGCCACTGCCCGGTGGCCCCACGGGAAGCCCAGCCCGCGGTGGGCAACAGCTCCGTGCCGCACGTCCGCGATTACCACACCCCGTCTGTCGCCATCCCTCCTCCACCGAGCGGTGGTTTATAGGTAACCAGATAGCGTGGGTAAATAATTCACCCTGCGGAAGGGGGTTAATACCAATTTACTCTGCAGTACAAGGTATTAAAATAAAAAAAACCTGTAGTCACTTCTGTCACATTCCCTCTGCTAGCCCTACTTTTAATAGGTTACATAATGAAGCCGTTCCTGGGCTATTAGCCCTCCTCAGCCTGGTCAATAATTTACTATAATGGCTTTTGGAATCGGCTCTTTGCCATAGTCCTCCTTTTTTCTTTGCTTAATAAGCCTTGGCATGCTGGGCTGGATGCTACAGTGGGAAAAGACGGGCTCGAGGGAGGCTGTGGGACACAGTGGGGGTCTCCCCACCACAGAGAGCTGGGGTCCAGCTCCTCCCGCAGCCATGAAAAGCCCCCGTGTGCGGCTGGGTGCAACAGCATCGGTTCAGAGGGAGAGGACCTCTCCCACCACAGGGCTGCAGCCGCACCACGGCCTCCAGGCACTCGCTGGAGACCCCCAACTTGCGCCTCCCTTCCCCACGGGTCACCCCAGCCCTCTCCCAGCCAGCAACCAGCCCGAGTTAGAGCTGGCTCTTAGGGCAAGACCCCAGTTTGCAAACACATACCGGCAGGCCCGCTTAGCCAGCACCCTGCCCTTCTCCCGGCTCTCCACCCGCCCAGCGGCGATCGATCCCCTCGCCACGGCAGCCCACGGCGCAGGCAGAGCGGGGCGGCACGGCAGCCCTGGCGAGGCAGCAGGCGCTCGGTCCCGCTGCTCCGCGCAGGACGGCGACGGCACCGGTGGGCAGCAGGACCGCCTGCTCCCATCCCCATCCAAAACAGCCCGGCTCCGCGGGTGGGACAGCAGTGCTGCTGTGCCGACGCCGGCACGCTGCCCACCAGCAGCGTTACCGGCCCGTGCCAGGGGGACGGAGGCGAGCGTGGTGCATTCGACGGGCCACGGGGAAGACCGGAGAAAAGCCAGCCCCTCATCCAAACCGCAGCACCCAGGGAGAGCTCCTACCTGCTTTAACACGGATGTTCGGGCTCCTGATTTTGCCAGCCGAGTTCTCCGCGGTGCAGAAGTAGTCGTTGTCGTGGATAAAGCTATTGAAGGCTGATGGCGAGAAGGGGTAGAGCTGCAAAGTCCCATTGGCATGGACATGCCGGATGTGGGGCACATCGTAGATGTCGTCGCCTGTGGCCAGGTACCACCGAAGGACGGCGCTGGGTGACCCTGCTGCCGGGCAGGGGATCACCACCCCCACTGTGCTGGAGAAGGTGACCTGCTGGATGGAGTCGTTCACAAAGTAGAGGCTGGTTCCAACATCTTCAGCGTGTGCTGCGGAGAAAGCAGAGGCCACAAGGGCGGGGGGTTACCGCGGAATCTGCCAATCCCCACCGGCACAGCGGGCACCCCCCAGCAGGGCCGCCCTGGAGCCCAGTCCCTGGCCCCCGCGCACGGCAGAGCGGGGGAGCGGAGGAGCATCAGCGCACGGGCTGGAAGCACAAAGGCCACCTTCACAGGCCAGCGCTCTTGCTGGCAGCACGCATCAGGGATCACGGGCACCTCACCAGGACAACTGGGGGCCGCACAAGCAAGGAAGGGTACCCGGGGTATCCCCCCAAGGCTTCCCCAGGTGGCCATAGGCACACAGGTGGCTCCGAGTGCGTGGTCTGACCGTGCCTCGGCCCCCACGGGCCTGAGGACACCCGTGCGCAGCAACAACAACCAACCAAGCACGAAAACCAACATAATTTCTCCTGCAAAGCCCAACGTCCCCCCACCCGGAGCCGCAGGCAGCCAGCACCCCCGTGCCACATCGGCTCCCCACGCAGCCCCAGCCAGCCCGCAGCTGCCCGTCGGCAATGCCGACGCATCCAACGCAACCCTCCCCCGAGCGGGGCAGAGATCCTTCCCGCTACCCTACCGCCCTACCACCACCACCACAAGCTGCGGCAGCCCCTAGGAGAGGGGCAGGAATACCGAGTTCGGTGCTGCCCCCAGCCTCGGAGGGAGAGGAAGCCCAGTCCCACCCTGCCCGAAGCCGAGCTGCAGCCTGGCACCGGGCGCTCCTGCACCACCCAAGACCGAGACGGGCAGCGTCCAAGGGCACGGTCCGGGGCAGAGCTCGCAGCCGCCCGGATGCCCGGGGCCAGCCCTCCAGGGCACCGCGAGCGCTGCAGAAAAGCGCTTCCCTTCTTCAAAAGGAGGGAGGGGACCTCTTCGCCCAACTCCTCCAGTCTCTCCTTCCCACCCTCCAGGGCCACGAGCTCCCCCTTCTCAACCAAAGCAAGCAAGATTGCCTATAAATAAGGCCGAGGAGGCCCCCAGTCACTTAGATCCGTTTTCCTTTTTTAGCCGCACTCTTTGCAAGTGGGCGGAAGGACAGGGATACGGAAAGCGGCCCTCGGCGGGTGTATTAATAGCTCTGGCTGCGAACGCCGCTCGCGGTGCCGCAGAGCCAATAAGCAGATCACTGCCGTGCCGCCGGTTCAAAACGAGTCACGGGGGACCCTCTGTGACCTCGATTCCTTAACTTGGGGAGGAGGGGACAGGAGCAGGGGGAAGGAGGAAACCCTCACCCGTACGGATAGCCTTGCCGGAGCTCTGAGGGTGAGCACCGCGGCTGCTCGCCTGAGGAAAGGCTGGTGGAGCGTCACTGCCCACTCGCATCTCCCTGCAAAGCTTCCTCCAGCGCCCGGCAGCGGTGAGCACGCGCCTCCCCCGGCTCGGAGCCGTGCCACCAGCCCGCTCCATGCCGTCCTCAACCCGGTCAAGACGGGAAACCCCAAAACACCTCACCCCTTCCCAGAGCAGAGGCCTCTCCTGCCTTCTCCCAGCTGGACACCCAACCTCGTGCCTCTTCCAGCGCCCATGAAATCGGAGGCGGGACCTCCTGGTTCTTGCTCTCTGCATACTCTGCACTGGATTGTCACCTAAAATGACAAAAGTTTCCTCTTTTGCCTACTCAGAGCCCTGCTGTCCCACATCAGGGGCGTTGCATGGCCAGAGCCGCCCAGCACAGCCATCCACGGAGCGGGATCAGCTGACTAGCAAGGTCCAGCACTGCCACCACACGAGGCAACGCATTTATAGGTCAAGAAAGCAACTCCATATGTCCCCACACGCCAGTCCCCTGTGTCCACGCACAGGTGGAAGCGGACAAAGCCATTTATTTTTCCCTCCCTCCCTGACAAGCGCCAGAAGAAGGATGGACCAGAGGAGTAAGGCGCTCCCCACCGAGCCTCCCGCGCAGCAGCGCCGGGCTTTGCAGAGCTACAGGGCCACCGCACGGCCCTGCAGATGTCATTTTGTGACATCTCCAGGCTGGTTTGTCGTCATGAATCAGCACTTCCCTTCATCAGAACAGCGCGGCGCTTCTCCCAAACACATGAAAGAGAAGAAGGCACATTTGCAGGCAGAGGAAGGAAAACAAAGCAGGCGCGAGCAGCAGTGTGCTATTTGCGGTAACGCCTGCCGCCCGAGCAGAGCAGAAGATGGCTGGAGCCGGGGCACGCGGCGCGCGAGGCACGCAGCAGAAGCCACCCTTCGCCCGTCCGCCGGCTTTGGACCAGGACCATCCCGCCGGGCTCGGCGCCCCGACATCCACCTGGCTCTGCCCCACGCTCCCTCCAGCACCTCCACCCCACATCCCAGACCGCGGCTTGAGAAGGCTCCTGCCGTGACCGAGACCGGAGAGCATCTGCAGCCTGAGGGGGAAAGATCTCCTCCCCGGGCGGCGCCCACGAAGGGTTAGAGATGGACGGGCGAGGGGCTGGGGGGAAGAGTGGAAAAATACCTCATAAACAGAGAAATTCAGATTACCCGTAAAGCTTTTTCAGGTCAAAGGGGGAAACGGATTTTTAATAGAAAATGGAAGTTATGGGATTGGCAATAGTTATGTGACAGACGCATAGAGTTAAATCCGTATAATCTCCTTTACCATTTAGCATTGAGCACCATCCTAATTCCATGTTTCATAAAACTGTCTCCAAATCACCGAGAGAGATTAAAAATTTAGAAATAGCACTGCAATATTTTTAAACCAGAAATCACTGCTCACATCTGGTCAGATGTGCTGACCCTAACCTAAATATCGAGGGCATTAATTCACATGAACCTGAAAAGAGGAGGCTAGAGGAACCGAAATGGAACAGTTTCTGCTGGGGAAAAAGCAGCGACGCAGGCGCACAGCACCGACTCTGGAGACCAGCCCATCGGCGGCTGGAAGCTACACAAAGCCCCGCGCGCAGCCGGACGCCGGCTAGCTCGCTCTGAAAGGCAGGTATTTTAAGTTATCAGAGTGCAATCTTCTTGTGATTTACTACAATTTAAGTAACCTACAGGTATTGAAATATTAATATCTCTATCCGAGCTGGGAGAAGCGAGTCATTTTGCTATCATCCCTTCGGAACATTTACTAGTCTCGATCGCTGGACTTTCCAAACTCCGACGCCTTCCGCGGCACAGCCGGCCCCGGCCCCGCAAAGCGCGGAGCCGTGCCGAAAGCGCTCGCTTGCTCTAACGAGCGGCTAAGGCAGAGCGGCCGTCAATTGACCCCGGGATCTGTCACCGAGCCGCGTATTTCTGGAAGAGGCAGCTGAGATGTAGGTGCGAGCCCTGCACGAGGAGCGGCACAGGCTGAAACCTCAGCCTGCGCACGCACAGAAACGCCATCACCTCCCAGGCGAGCAGCGCAACCCCTCCTCTCCGCAAACCTCACGGGGAAGAGCCCGTCCTTTTCTAAGAAGCGGATTTAGGACTGGTCTCAGACAACGACCAGCCTCGTGCCAGCGCAATTAGAGAGCCGTTTCTCCCCAGCTAAGCAGCTTTTTCTGCCTGGCCTGCCCATGTGTTGGCAAGCTTCTTGCTCAGGACCCCACCGCCAGTCCTGCGCCCACCCAAACCCAACAAGGTTCCCAAGGCTGAGCAAGGTCTTTTGCACACCAGTAACCGGGTGGAAACCCGACAAAGATGGGAAAAGGCTAAAGAAGTCGTGTTTCAAGGGTGTTCATGCAATCCTCAGGGCACGGGCAACCCAGCCTGGGCTGATACCGTGCCTGAAGGGGTGGCAGGGGTCCGTGACCGCCCAAGGACTTCTTTCTAAAACAGTGGCCACTCGAGGCTTGACTACGTGCCACCACTAAGCACGCTGCTGGCATTCAAAAGGAGGCTTTGCAGCACCTCAGAAAGGGCAGGCGCTAGACTCACATTCTCCCACGTCATTCACACTGTCCCACTGGCAGCACCTTTCCCGACACCTCCTTCTCGGTCCTGGTGGCCTGACCGCCTGGGTGCCCACCCCAGCCTTCCTCCAAGGCCAGGCGAGATGCTGCTGAGGCACCACCACAGCAGAAAGCCCACCCACAGCCCAGCGAAGGGACTGTAGGAGCCACCGGGGCTTCTCCAGCCACCAGCTGTAACCGGCTGCAGGGATGCTGTGAAGAACAGCAGGCTAATCGCCACCTCGCCGCTCATTTATTATCCTCATTAAGGGTGTTTGACACCTGCCCTGTTCAAGGAGAAAGTGAACCGAAGCTTGGCACGCATTGCGGGGTGGGAATTACAGGTAGGTGGCAAGTCCTAATCTTTCCTCTCCACAGCCTTAAGCTACGACAATAATTCCATCACGCGCTGCCCGCACATTTGTAATGCTGGAGCAGCCTTTGGCCTTCCCTGGAATGAGCCTCCTTCACGCCCTCATCTTCAGGACACTTTTAATCGCCTTCCTCCTAACGAAGGGAGCGACCTTGGAGCTGACAGAGCCAGAAGCGGCGCCTCCGAGCATCACGGAAGGGACAGGGAGAGCAGCGGCTGAAGCGAGGCGAGGCGCACGACGCTGGTACCCCCCCGAGCGGAGCGCAGGAGGTGCCCAGGCCCTGCCAGCAGCGCAGCGCGGCCAGGCGGGATGCCACCCCGCCGCGGTGGCTTTCAGGGGTAAAGCTGTGGCTCCCGCCGAGCGGCCTCCCCCACCCCGCGCCCCTCAAGGGGGTGGAAAACCTGCCACGAAATGCTGAGGGGGGGGTTCAACTGGTGCCCAGCGCGGCGGCGACGGCCAGGACCCGCCGCAGCACCTTCCCTGTCCCGGTGTGGCGTTTCGGCCGCCGCAGGGCCGGAGCACCGCGGTCCCCCCCCGACTCGCCGCCGCCACCACCGAAGAGGGAGCGGAGGAGAACCTGCCCCTGCTGCTCTGCTGGTAAGGGCACCGCTCAACGGAGCGCAAGCCGCCTGCTCCTTAATGCAGCTGCATGGAAATTAAGGCCTGAACCACCTCCAGCTATTACGACAGCACCCAGGCAGAGGCTGTAACCCTTGCCTGGAAAAAAAAAAAGCTCCCCCCACTGATTGGCCTGGCCCCTGGACCTCCCACGTCAGCTTGCTGGAGGTACCAGTCTCACCACCCCATCCACACGGCGGGCTGACCCAGAGCTGGGCATCCCCCAGCTCTGCACCACCTCCCGAGCCCCCCAACCCGCCTGAGCTGCCCCCAGGGGCCCCCTGCTCCGGGGGGGTGAGGGACGAGCCCCGAGACCACAGGCAGCGGCCTCTCTGCCCCTTCCGCAGCCCGCCTCCGCGTCTCAGCCACGCCGAACACAAGGTGTGAGGAGCCGCAGCCACGTCCCAAGGGGACATCTGGTGACAGCAAGGCACCCCCCCCCCCCCAGCAGGTACGAGGGGCGGGCGAGGGGACACACCAGAGGCCACACACGCCTGCTGCCAGGCTTCCTCCGGAGCCACCGGTCCACGCCGTCCGGCACGCCGCAGCCCGCACGCTCACTTTGCGAGACAGAGACGAGGGTTTCCACCACGCGGCCGGCAGGTACGAGAAACGAGGGGAAGGGATCAACGGAGCAAGCTCCGAGACATCGCTCACCTTCTCCCTCTCCCCTCCGAGCTGCGCTCGCTCCCTTCTCTCACGGAGAGGAGCCGGCACGGCCCTTTCCAAGAGGCAGCAGCTGGGGCAGGCGGCAAGCGTTAGCGACAGTCGGGAAATGGATTTCCTAAATATTTGGTACAGCTCTGCTGGCAGATGATGGCGGCAATATGCAGATTGTATGCGGCGGGGTTTATTTCTTAAGGATCTACGAGCAGGGAAAGGGTAATTCACGAAATCACGATTATGTAAAAATATGCAGCTGGCTATAATCTAGATTTCAAAGACGAGAAACACCCTGCGCCCAAACCTGCCGCTGCATAAGCCTCCCAGTAAAGCGCACGTCCTAACGACTGCAACAGCTGAACGCCTTCGTGCCCTCCCAGGTAGGCACGCTTATTAACCGTACGCTTATTCGGGTGCGAGAGGACTCCACGTTAACCAAGGCACAGCCCAGAACCCGCGTGCTGCCGTGTCAGAACAACTCCGGCCACAAAGAGAGCCTTCCAGTCTCGGTCTCGCACTCGGCTCGTCGGCCGCTCCGAAGGAGGCCGGAGCGCTCCCCATCCCTCCAGCTCAGGACCATAGCGGCAGAGCGCAGAGCTCCGCGGCAGAACGGCTGCCCAGAGCTAAGCCCACGGCTCCCGGGCAGCCCCCGGCCCCGGGAAGGGCTGCTCGCTAGCACATCCCTGCCGCTCGCGCGAGGCGCAGCCTCTTCCCCCGGAGGACAAATGCACCGCGCGCTCTTTGGGTTGGCTCTCTCGACTCCCTCGCCCGAAGGCAGGAGCGGCCCGAAGCCCGCGGCAGGTGCAGGTGAGGGCTCCGGGCAAGCCGCCACGGCGGCTCCGCGGGCTGGGAAATTCGGGCTACCCGCAGGATAAACAAGCGCCGGGCACGGCGAGGAGTTCAGCACTGCAGGCTTCTCCTCCGTGCAGTTAATGAGGTTTCCATGTTTCATTTCAGAGACAAACGAGCGCTGTGCCACACTGGGGGGCCGAGATGGGGAGAGATTAAAAAACGCAAGCTGCATAGTTGACTGCACCCAATACAGGAACGTAATGTAAATATAATGCCAGTATAAATCAGGCGGCAGAGGGATCCAGCAGGAACACGCAGGGAGATGCTCTCCCGGCTCCAAGCCTCTCAATTTTGACCAGTACGCTCTTCATCACGCCGCTCGCCTCCCCTCCTCCCCTGCCTGGCTGCTCTCGCTCACACTGCCAGACCATCTTTCGGCTCAAGTCCCTGTTTGTTTGCTTGCCAACCACCTATTTCTGTTTATTTTCCAAGCGGGGGAGAGACAAGCAGCTACAGCCCATCGAGGGATTGCTAAACTTCAGTGGTCCCCTGGCCCAAATGTTTATTTCCTTTCAGTTTCTACTGGAGCTCTTGTTCTACAGCAGGAACACATTAAAAGGATGTGCTTCGATGCCCAGAAATATTAAGTATCTGAAAGGTTTATCATGCATTCGGCGATTCACGGGGTTTCATCCTATTATTATAATGAAACTTCCATTGTATCGCTGTCCTCTCTTTGGAACCGTTTCGCTTTAACGCTTTCCATCGCCAGGACTGTTCAACACTGAAGATACGCTTTATTTCTTAAAAAAAGAGAAAATGAGGCCACGAGGAGTTGTGCTAATGGAGGCTTTTAATTTGCTCTTCTCAGAAGAGATATCTCTGTGGGAAGAGATCCCTTTTCCAAGAAGCTGGGGCTGAAAACATGCAAAAGCGATAAATCCAGTGCAGCTCTTTATTATTTTGACTATTGAGGGGGAAGAAATCGTAGCGTCCTTGACGGTTATTTGTTTTCGGTTTTGTTTTTTCCTTTTAGCACTGTAAAAAATGCAAATGTAAGCAAAGCAGATGCTGGCACGATCAGCTCAGCAGATCCTAAGCACAATGGCGATTTTGGGTAAAGCTCCCAATCGCAGCTTTACTCCAGCTCCAATAAAGCAGCTATTCCATAATTAATAATTGATGGAATAATTGATCATCACCGCACAACGCGCAGGATGCCCTATTAACCTTGGTAAATATTTCTCATTGGATTAACATTCAGATAAATGGGCGATGTAATAGGCAGCAAGAGAAGTCCCACGAAAGGAGGCAGCCCCGTCCCCTTTCTTTCACTTTCCCCATTTCCTAAAATTTCCCCCTTGCTGTTCTCAAATGCCAAAGAGAGATAATTAGGGCAAACGTCATTTTGCATCCTCCGAGCAGCCCATTTTCCGAAAGGTGGGCACATCCACCGCCGCATCTGCAGCTCGGGTCATGTGCAAAAAGAGGTAATTTCTTACAGAAACCCCATTAAAAATTCCCGCAGATTCGGAAAAGGCAATTCCTTTATGTAACGTCGATGGACTGTTGTAACAAACGCGCTGTGACTTAACTACCCGTGTTAGGCGCAGCTCCTCGGCTTGCTTTTCTAATTGCATCTATCGCAGAGACTCGGTTTAGAGTATTACCTCTACAGATTTGGGCAGCATTCGCTTAATCCCCAACTTTAAATTAATCCCTAATCTTTAAGTGCGCGTCTCCTCGACACACTTACTCCGCGATTCTTCCCCCCGCGCCCAACCTGATTCAGCCCGAGCCGCCGGGTGACACTCGATGCAGCCGGCCGAGAGGGACGGATGCGGGTTTGGGAGCGCGGCTGCCCTCAGCCCGCCCGCCCGGCGGGACCGGAGCATCGCGCCGAGGGGTCCCGGGAAGCGCGGACCCTGCGCGCCGCGCCCCGAAGCGCGGCGGCGAGCCTCGCTCCCCACCGCCCGCCCCGCCGAGAGGATGCTCAGTCCGCCGGTGCGGCATTTCACCGCCCCGCGCTCCCCGGGGGCTCCGCCGAGGAGCCGCTCCGGGTCCCGCCGCCACCGGCCCGGCCCCGCTCCGCGCTCCCCGCACCGAGCTCCGCGCTCCGCCCGGGCCGAGCGCCCCGACAGCCCCGGCGGGGCGCCCCGAGAGCCGCCGAACCCCGGGGCCGGTGCGTCCCGCGGGGGCGCACCCCCAAGCCGCCGCCGGCTCCCCCGGAGAGGCGCCCCGGGACCGGCTACCCCCGCCCCGAGGGGCGCCCCAAGGCCCGCCGAGCCCCGGGACCGGCTCCCCCGGAGGGGCGCCCCGAGCCCCGGCTCAGCCCCAGCCGCCGGCACCCCGGGACGCCCGGGCGGCGCCAGCCCGACGGCCCCCCGGCGCGCCCCCCCCCCCCTCCGCCGCAGGGGCGACGTACCTTTCCGCAAAGAGTACAGCAGGAAAAAAGTTACCAGCCACATGCCATAAAGAGCAGCTATGGCCCCGGGCTGCGGCGCAATTGCGGGCGGTGCGGTGCCCCCGGCGTGCCGCGCTCCCTGCCGCCGCGCTGCCAGCCCGGGTGAGGTGCCCAGAGCCGAGCTCGCCGCCGCTCCTCCTCCTCCTCCCCTCGCCCGGCGAGTGGCGTCGGGAGGGTGGGCCGGGCTCCCGCGCACTCCCCGCCCCGCTCCGGGCCGGGGGTGGGTGGGCGGCAGCCCCCGCCCAGCGAGGCTGCCCGGTTGCGGGGGGAGCGCACGAACGGCCGCTCCGCCGGCCCCGGGGGGTGCGGCGGCGGTGCCGCTCCGTCCAGCCGCGGCTCGCCCCGGGGAGCAGCCCCCCTTCCACCGGCGAGGGGCAGCCTTGCAGGGGAACGGGGAAGGGGGGGCGGGGGCTGCTCCCCGGGGCTGGGGGTGCAGGAGCGCGGCCGGGCCACCGAGGACCCGCAGCCCCAGGACTGAAACGGGGGTCTCGCTGCACCGGGCAGCGCTGCTCCTGCAACGGGGGAGTACGAGCGAGCTGAGGCCTAGCAGACTTCATCACACGTTCATCCCCCTAGCCAGCAAACGAAAACAAATGCTGGCTAATGCTTTACTTTGGGGTGTGTTTATCTAGGGCTTAATTCAAGACTGGGATCTTGCGGCCCAAGACTTAGCCACACCAAGGCCAATTTGCCCAGGCCATTAGAGCAGCTCAGAACGTCTTTTCTTGAAGTGATTATAGCAGGTTTTCTTTGCTTTCCAAAGCAGCCTTTCCAATCCCAGTTTGTTAGAAAATAGAAAGAAAGAAAGATTGAAGCATTCTGATTTCAAACAAAACAATGAGTAGAAAAAACATGATGCACCGATTTATTTTTTTTTTAAAAAAAAAAAAAGCACTGTTTAGGCTTAATCGAAAACCTGACTGTCACCACCCAGTAAAAGGAATTAGAAAAACAACAGCTCCTTGGCCATTTTCAACCCGCAGCAGTTTGTTGCAGTTCTTCATACTTGGGAGTCCCTTGGAAGAGCCAGAGAGCTCACCCACACCGCCGAGGTGGTACTTGCACAGCGTGGGCGAGCGATTCCCTCTTCACAGAGGAGGGACGCAGCTGAAGGACATGGAGAAGCTGGCAGGGCTATGGGTCCCACACACCCACCCCGCCTCCCCCTTCCCCTCCCTGCTCCAGGCCACCCACACCAGAGATACCCACATTTTAGTGACGAGCGCGGTGAGGCCAGCCACCACCTAAACCCACGGACACACGCCTGCCTGGACCTCAGTGCCGGAAAGCCGGCAGCAGAGGCGGGAGCAAACACTGTGCCTGTGCTGTGCGGGCTGACACACCACGGCCTTTCCTCCTCCTCCTCTCGGAGGACGGTGTGCTCCCCCTTCCTTGGTGCTGCCAAGCTCCGTAGCGCCGTCACCACCCCCTACTCAGCCCATTCCCAGGCCACCTCAGCAGCTCTGTCACGGCGCGTGGGTGTCCCCGGCACACAGCCCTCCCACGCGTGCACGTGCTGCTCCCCAGCCCCGCTGCTGGCTCACTCGTACCCCTGGCCGTGCCGTCGGCGTCCTGAGAGGCGATGAGGCAGCAGCTGATGCGCGCCCGGTGCCCACGCATCCCTCTAGGAATCGAGGTGCATTTCAATCGCCACCTACATCCCTATACAGATGTTGGCTGATCCTTCACAAGGACATTGGTATTCAGGCCCACACCCAAGACAACAAGCAAATCCCAGGCTCTGGGGAGCCCCGGCCACATGCCAGGCATCTGCCCCCTTCCCCGCCCCCAGCAGCTGCTGCAGGATGGCCAGGCTGCTAACACGAACCTTCCAGCCACAAAAACTGCTACGGCATTTTGCTGCCCAGCATGCAATGTGTTGGACTCAGGTGCCGTTTCTACCCCCCTCTGCTCAGGAGTGAATGAGACGGGGGCATGTGGGCTGGCGTGGCACTCGCTGGCACAGCCCCCGCAGGGCCTCGCAGGCCTCCATTTGGGGCACGTGCGCAGGGGGAGTAAATGCTACTCAGCGGTTCATTTTTAGCTCCCTTGGCTGTTCAGCATCTCCAGTGAGTTGCCTCATCATCCCTAGCTCAGAGCCAGCCCCACTGAGCATGCTAACCCCCCCTGCCAAAAGCTCCTTCCTCCCAGACAGGACAGCATCTGCTGGCAAGACGGGCAGCAGCACAAGAGACAAAACAGGAGGCTGACAGGGTGGACGACCATCCCCAGGTCACCCTCGGAGAGCCATGGCGAGTCCTTGGGCACCCTTGTGCCGCTCATTACAGCCCCCTTTGCTCCTGCATCGATTGTTCAGGCCAGGCCATTTGTCAGCCTCCCGAGCCCAGGTGCGGGTCTGGCAGCAGAGGGCAGGCAGCCAGGTGCTCCCCGGAGCTGGCTCCTGCAAGCCCACACCTGGGACTCTGCTCCTGCCCAGCAGCCACCATTTAGGGACATCAGCCTTCCCGCAGCTCCCGCACTCGAACATGCGCAGGAAGCATTTGCGCATCGCCTTCGCACCAGCATTCAACTGGGAGAGCTGGTACCCTGCTAACAGCCACCCCATCAGCAGGCTGGAGCAGCATCATGTGCTTCACACAGCTGCGGCCAAGAAGGGCTCAAAACCATCACACAGATTATTTGGGCAGCCCTCACCTGCGCTTTGGCAACACACAGGGGGCTCCCAGGAAGCAAGGCCAGCACTAACACACTGGGAGAAGCGTGTCTCTCACTCCCTGCAGCCACTGACCTGCTAACAGGGAGCGAGCAACCCACCAGAGCCCGCAGCAAGCCCCGCTGCACTGCTGGCTAAAAGGTGAAGCTCCTACTAAGGAATCATTTCCCTGGCCCAAACTCCACACAAGACACAGGGGAAATTACAGCAACACGTGCCCATGCACAGTTCTAAGCCCCAACAGGCTTCCCCCTCGGGAGAAGGGACCCTCTGCGCTTCCCCGCAGCAGAACACGTACAGCAGGCCCTTTCCCACAAAAGCCATGCTTCTGCCTCTCCCCGAGGGCCAGGGGCAGTGGGGCCACAACCACATCAAGCCTCCTTTAACCTCCCCCTCCCCAGCATTCGCTCTCGCTCCGGGCAGCACTTGCACCCAGCTCCAGGATCACCCAGGCCCCAGAGCTCCGGGGATCACAGGGGTACCCCTTTAGCCAGCCGGGTGCTCTCCCCTAAGGATAGCTCTTCCACTAACACGCACCAAACCGCCCTCTGTACAAGCACACGGAGGGGCACAGGGTAAAATTGCCAAAAGGAGGGCCCAGACAGACACCCGCACAGCTACAGGGGCCAGTGCAGCCCAAGCTTTGCCCTACGCCAGGGAATACGCACTGCAGAGGGGCACGCAGCGCTGCAGGGAGCATCCCTCCGGCCAGGGCTCGCCTCGCCTCCCACCGGCCCCCAGCCCGGTGCCCTCAGCCGCCCTCCCAGACAAATCCCCCGGAGGAAGCAGTCATTAAAACAACAGGGCTACTTACCCGGCCTAGCCGATTTCCACAAAGCACTTCCCACGCACCACCAACTTAGCCTCGCAGCACCCCTCGGGCAAGGGGAGCCACCCCGCTGCGACCCCTCGCCCGCCACCCTGCTCCACAGGGGCCCTGCAGAGTAGCCCCCAAGCCCAGCCCCACCAGTAACTCCGCCCCAGAAGCAAGTGCCTCGAGGGTGGAGGAGGAAAAAGGGCTTTGGGGATCATCACAGAACAGGCTGCAGCTGGGCGAACGGCTGGCAGCACCTGGGCGTTAAAGGGCCAGGCGTTTGCCACAGCCCCGGCTGCGGAGGGGCGCAGGGGCACAGACTGCCCACGGGCAAGGGGCAACACCCCTCGCCCCCGAGGCTTGCCCCACGCGTGGGCTGCCTGGGGCGGTGCTGAGGTGGGAGCAAACGTCCCCCCCACCTTTCCTGCGGGGATGTTGCAGCCCGGCTCCGTGCCTCAGTTTCCCCAGCGGCAGAGGGGCAGTGAACAGCTGCCACACGGGACGGTGGGCGAACAAATGCCCCGTGGGCAGCGAGGGGGCTTGCACCGGGTACGGGGGGCTTGCCCCCGGCTAGAGGGGGCTGGCAAGCCCGTGGCCAGGCAGATGCCCCAAAACGGGACCCTCCGGGGGGTCACTTGCGCTACGGAACCGGCTGCGCTTCTGTCAGGGGCGAGACTCGACGCCCCCCGTGCCCGGGGCCGGGCGCTGGTGCCGGGACGCCGCAGGACCGGCCTCTTCCCCCGCAAAGGCTCCCTCGAAGCTGGGTTTCTGCCTCCCCCTAGTGTCGCCGCGCCGGGCCGCGGAGCGGGGAGCGCGGCCGGGCTTCGCCGGGGGCTGTGCCCGCAGCCCGCGCCGCTCGCCCCGGCCACCGCTCGCCCCCGCAGCCCCTCGGGCTGCCCGGCCCCGCTCCCGGCACGGCCCCGCCGGCCCGCACCGGCTCTGGCGGCCCCGCCACGCAGCTGCCGGCACGATCTTCCCGGTGGCCGCGGAGCGCAAGGCGGCGGGACCCGCGGCCGGCCCTGGCGCCGCGCGGTGTGGCAGCACCCCGGCTTTCCAAGCCCGGCTGAGGTGAGGGAGGGCGCGCACCTTGCGCACCCAGGCCTGGAAGTCCCGGACGAGGGAGGCGAAGCGGGGTCCGTGCCCTTGCCAGCCCCAGGGCAAGCCCGGCGTCGCCACGGGCTGCGCAAAGTTTGAGCGGGGCCAAGGCGCAGTGCTGCGGCGCACAGACCAGATTCAGGGGGACCCTTCTTTGCTCCCCAGCTGTGAAACCCGCCGCGAGGAGCCAGCCCGTCCGTCGCTGGGCTCAGGCGCTCGCACGGCATCGCTGTGGCGTGGCTGTGCCGAGGGCCCGGCTCCGAGGCAGCCGTCCGCCTCGCCCCGAGCACGTCCTTCCTAAAAACCGCTGCTTTGGGGCGCGTGCGACACGGAAATGAGGGCTGAAACGTTATTTACTTTGGTTGGGAGGGTAATTTAAGATCGTGGAGCGCTGCTGTTTTGGCAGACACGTTGCTGTTGATGGATGCGCTGCCTTTTCGGGAGCAGAACAAAGGGAGAACGAGGCGTGTGGCTGGCTCCCCGCCAGCCTGGTCCCATCTCTCCACGTCGTCAAGTGTTCCTCTTTGGCTCCATTAGTCACCATTTGCTGCTCTCCTGTTTTAACTAAAGAGGAGACATTTTGCTTTCACGTTTCCGTGCGGGCCAAGTGCATCCCTGGCATCACGGAGATGGCGGAGCAGTGCTGGCGGGCTCCGGGCTGGGCAAACTGAGCAGCCAGCCTCCCTGGCTGCTGCTCCCCCTCTTCCCGCCCCGATGCCTCATCTCCTCACGTTCAGCCGTGGATTAAGCACAAGGACTGGCCAAGCCACAGCCGGACAGAGCTCCTCTCCCTCATACCTGTCTGTCCAGAGACTGGTGAAGCAAACAGGGAGTAGCCAGTGCCAAAGGGAAGGTGTTCAGAACTGGAAGTCTTCCCAGAGGAAAAGGACACTCTGGTTGCCCACTGTATTATTTACCCAATCCCCTTTGTGTCACAGAAAAGATTTACTTTGAGCAGATTAATGGCTCAAGGGACTGTGAGAGAAATCCTCCAAGATTGCCTGGTTCAGGGGAGAAGACGAACGCCTCCTCGCCGAGGCCGAGCTCCCAGCTGACCCGTAGGACGGCAGGCGCAGGGAAAGGGCTGCAGGGCTGGGGCTGGTCCCGCGGGACACGCTCCGTCAGGGACCTGACTGCCTGTGCCCGGGCCCTGGGGAGAGCAGGAGCCTCTCACTGGGGTGGCGGCAGGAGAAAGGCAGCGAAGACACGGTGGCCTTTCCCTGTGTCTTCCCACTCCCGTAGCTCCTGAGCTCAACATCCAAAGCAAAGGACTGTGGAGGTGCGGAGAGGAGCAGAGGGCCCTGCCTTGGCAGCGGCTCACACCCCGGTGCTGGCCCCCTGAGCAGGGGCTGCTGGCAGCCCCCCTGCCCCGGCACAGGGAGGCCACCTTGACCGTGCATCATGTCGTTCCCTCACGCCTTTCGCCTGTTCCTGGTTCCCTGGCTCCATCCTGGCGGGGTGCATCGCCAGGCTGCTCGCAATTCAGCTCTGCTAACAGCCTGGCCTCCAGATGCGACCCCCAGCGCAAGTCTTCAGGTGCCGGCAGCGCGTCCTGCGCTGCTGCAGCTGCTGCTGCTGCACACCCTGTCGGCGTCCCCGAGCCCCGGGCAGGGGTGCGAAGGGCTGTGCGAGTGTGCGTGCACACGTGGGTGTGCGCAAGCCGTGCAGAATAATGCTATTAATGCCATCTGGTGCCGAGACAGAGATCCCCCTGCGCGGGGAGCCAGACACGGCTTTTCGCTCCCATTAATCTCCTCCCTTGGAGCTGCAGGGGCTCTGTCTGCGGGGCTCTACGGGGGGCCGGTGCCAGGGGACACGCAGCCTGAAGGGCATGCCCATCCCCTGAGCCCTGGCACGCTCGGGCACTGGGCAGGACAGGGAGCCCTGGGCCTCAAGGACGTGGGACCCTGCTGAGGAACAGGCTGGGTGCACACGCCGGCTGCCTTCCTGGCTGCTGCGCCATTTAGCTCCTTGCTTCCGGGCGCACGGCCACACCGCCCTCCTCGCCGGTGACGACTGGGCACCAAAGCCGTGAGCGGGCAGGGCCAGCTCTGCTGCGGGCAAACCCTTCAGCTCGTCTGTGCTCTTAGACGGGGGGTTTCTCCCTCTGCCGAAGGACTCTTGCTTCCTGTTTACGCCCTGCAAAGCTGCAACGCGCATTTATTAGTGGGTCAGTGTCAAGTCAAAATTATATTTCAAAATAATCTCCTTACTGTGTTAAATAAGCACCTCAGATTAGACAAATTGCACGGATTTTGTCTAATAACCTTCCCCGAGCTAATCCTATTTTACTGTCAACGTGTGACCTCAATGGAAGCCCAAACGGACCAGGCGAGCCGGTTTCTCCTCTGGCAGCCGTGCTGGGCTGGCCGGGCTTCCAGCACACCCCGCCCCACACTGGGGGGGGGCTGCGGACCCCCCGCAGGCTGCAGATCCAGAGAGGAAACGCCTTGGGGCTGGGCAAGACACCCCCCCCCCCAAGAGTGGGGCTGCACAGCAGGAGCCTGATGCACCCAGCCACCCCCGGGGCCAGGGCTCCTGGGTGCTCGGGGAGGGGGAGAGGCAGCCCCCTGCCCTCGGGGGCTGCGGGAGCAGCAGAGCCGCCGGCGGGGCTGCCTGGCCGGTCGCTAGGTGTCTGTGTCGGTCCGGCTCACCGCACACAGACACTCGGGAGCGAACCTCGCTCACCGCCCAATTGCCGGAGAGTTTTGTTCCTTTTGTGTTTGTTTTTTTGTTTTGGTTTGTCTTTAAAGAGGTGCTCCCGGCGGTACCCAACGATGAGGGAGGCTGTGCAACCAAAGAGCGGGGTGCACCATCCCAGCCCCGTCCTTGCCCAAGAAGGATGCACAGATCAAGCTGTCCAAGCAGCCCCGCACGGACAGCCCACGCCCGCGCCGGTACAGCGCCGGGCAGCGCCGCACACCCCTCGCCGTCTACCCCACGTGCCGCGGGATCCGGGCACCCGCAGCCAGCGTGCGCACCGGGCGAGAGGGGTGTTTCTTCAAAGCAGCCAGGGTGGCCGGGAGCAGGATCGTCCCTCCCGGCGCAGGCCCCGGTGCCAACGCCGAGCGGCGACGGCCGGCTGCTCCGTGCCACGGGTGCGTGGAGGAGCCAGCGGAAACCTGTCCCGGGTCTGTGTTGGAAGATATCCGCAGGGCATGAAAGTCATTGGTGCCGGGCCAGGAGAGTGGGTGATTCAAATGCCTCGGGCACAAAGTTTAACTTCTCTCAGCTTGAACTTTATTAGCCAAGAAACTCTTGCTGCATCTAACAGAGGGGAAAGCACGAGGGCAATTTGCGTTCTGGCCTCGTCTGGGGTGAGCAGGGTAATGGATCCACTGGAGCGGGGTAAGGGGTGGCCTTTGGCAAGGACTTCTCTGCTTTGGATGAAGTTCTGCTTCCACGGCGGCATGGCAGCTCTGAAACCAGAGTGGGAGGGTTACACGGCCACAGAGGCCAGCGTGTCCTAGCTCCTCTCCTCCCGAGACAAACCCCCACATAGGTACTTCTCTGAAGCAAGGGGGCCTCGAAACATCGCTGCCCGGCACAGACACACCCAGGGAGCCTGGATGCCAGCTGGGTGCCTCCTCCACCAACCTACCTGCAGCTACAGGTCTTCCTCGTTTCCGTGTCTGTGGAGCGAAAAGCAAGGAGAGGCGTGTTACGCTGGGCAACACGGCTGAGACAGGAGGGGGTGTGAGCTGAGACCCCGGCCTTTCAGCTGGCAGGAGAAGGACAGAGAGGAGAGCTGAGGCTGCCTTAAAACTGTGCAATACCCACCTCCTCTTCTTCTTCCCTCCGCAGTGGAACCTCTGGCCTGGGGGCAAGAGGAGCAACTGAGGCCTCTTGTGGCTGGAGCCTTCCCCCCCTGCCCCATCACACCCGTCCCTCTCTGCCCCAGTGAAGCAGTCCTGCTCCCAGGCTTGTCCCCCCGCTGAGGACCACCGGGTTTGGCTCCCGCTTGAAGCTCCGAGCCCCCCACCTCCACACCAGGGCTGGCCTCCTGCATGGCTCACACCGGTGTGGGGAGACACCGGCCCCACGCGCTGCCTCCCAGACCCCAGTGAAGCCACACTGCCTGGCCGGCCCCCCTGCACCACCCCAGACCCCGAAGCTGCAGCCCCTGGCACTGCCCAGCAAAGTGCCAGCCACGAGAGCCGGCTCCGACGTCCGCCTTCCTCCCTAAGCTGCCCCTGTGATTGCAAATGCAATCTTCTCTTAAGTTCTCTTCTCTTTCCCCCCTGAAACGGCTGGGCAATGTCACCGCATGCAGCTGCGATGCTGCGGCCAGCCCCGGCCCTGCGGAGCGAGGCAGGCAGTGCCTGCACGCACGGGCAGGGTGGCAGGGTGCCCTGCACGCTCGGCACCGGGTCTCTCTGGGAGCTGCCGAGGTCTGAGGGCTCTGGGAAAGCTGGGTTCTCGCTCTGGAAATGTCAGAGTTTTCTCTGCTATTTTTAATTAGTGACCTTCTCTCTGAAGCCTTGGCGCTGGCAGGGAAACGCTAAATATTTACGTGGTCTCCTTCCCAACTTGCTTTCTGCTGGGAGCTTGCCTAGATGGAAATTTCCCAGGCAGCCCCGGCTGCAGGCGATGCCCACCCCTCGCGTGGCGGGGCAGGGTCGGCAGCCCCCCACCCCGGCACCCCCCAGCGCCTGGCACGGGGCGAGGAAGAAGGCGAGCGGAGAACGGGCCACGCAGGGGAACAGAGCCGAGGGGGGCGTCTGGCCCTCCCCAGGCACTTACTGAGGATGATGAGGAGCCCGATGACAAAAGCCACGACGGCGAAGATCAGCCCCCCGTTGCGGATGGTCTCATAGTCTGGGGAGGAGGAGAGCCGAGCAGGCGTCAGCCCGGCCGAGGCACGGGGCTGAGCCCGCCGTGCGGAGCCCACGGGCAGGCGCGGGAGTGGGCTGCCCGTCCCGCTGCCCGCAGCCCCCGGGCTGCACGGCGCGGGCACTCACCGTAGCTGAACCTGTCCGGGCCCTGCTCGGGCGCTTGCTCTGGAAAAAGGGGAGAAACTCAAGTGAGAGCCAGGACCTGGACGGGGAGGCGAGGTGGGAAAGATCAGGGGTGAAGCCTGCAAGCAAGAGCGCTCTGACTGCCTTAGGGTCTAGCCGAGCCAGTGAAGGGTCCTCAAATGCCTGTTCTTCACCCCAGGCAGTTTAAAGTTCACGGTGCACTCGCAGGATGCGCTCGCAGGACGCACGGGAGGCTTCGAGCTCCAGGTGAGGCTCCGGCTCGATTGTTTGCAGCAGCCGGTCGCTATTTGCTAAGGCTGTGCCGCCGGCAGAGCGGCCTTCATGGGGCCCCCGGGCTGACGGCTCGCGCCGGGGTGCAGCCCGGCAGCCACCCTCCGCGCCACCAGGCTCATCCGTCTTGACGGCTGCGTGTCACCGCTCGAGCCACCTTACCTGACTGCACGTCCCTCTGCCAGGAGCCCTTTGGAAGGAGAAATCCCCTGGAGATGCCAAACACCAGCCGGCACCGATGTGCCAGCGGGCTGCAGAGCTCTGAGGATTCATCCCCACGTCTGCAGCGAACCCTCCAGCAGAGCTGCCCCCGCGCAGGCTTCTGCACGGCAGGAGGGACCAGCCCTGCATCCTCAGGAGATGCCCCCCTCGTGAAGGCGCCGGCCCTCCCGGGGAAGCCCCTTTGGGGTGGGCCGAGCAGGGTGCTGGCTGCGGGTGCCTGCCGGTCGCCCTGCTCCCCGGAGCACCCTTACCGTCACCCATCGTGTCGGCGTGTCGTCCGGCGGGCGTCTCGCTCTGGGAGCGGGCGCCCACGGGAAAGCACATTAATTGGGAGACAAACCTCATTAAACATTAACGGCCTCGGTGTAATGTTTATCACAGTCACGAGGGGAGGCCCAGGGCTTGGGAAGGAGGCCCGGGAGGGGAGGGACGGGTGCGCACCCACCGTGCCAGCCGGCAGGGAGGGCTGGGCACCCCGGAGCCGCGGGTGTCCCTGTCCCAGCCGGGAGGTGGGCGGCACACCCTCCCTCGCTTTCCAAACGTCGGGCCAACTGGGCTGCACCTCCCGCTGCGGAGGCGAGCCCGACGCGGGGGGCAGAGCGATGGGCTCGGCTACAGGCTACGACTGCCTTTCGCTAGAGAGAAGCGGGCGGCGTGCCACCGCCCCGCAGCCTGGCACCGCGGGGCCCCGCAACGGCCGGGTCAGCGCCCCCAGCCCAGCGCCCAGCCGTCCCTGCAGCACCCCGGCGCAGCGATGAAGACGGCACATCCCTGCCCGGCAGTGGGTACCAGGATGCTGCGCCCCTCGGGGCTGCGCCAGCGCCGGGCGGCCAGGCCCGCTGCCAGGCGGGCTGTTCAATCCAGTTTGCTCTAATCTCGCCATCAGCGAGCGGGAGTCACGCGCCCAAGCCGATTAGCGCCGCGGTGGCTGGGGGGAGCCGGCCCCAGGGAAGCGCTCCCCTTGCCCTGCCCAGGGCTGACCGAGGGGTGCGGGCGCCTGGAGCCCCCGGCAGCTCCGCTCTGGCGCCGCGGGGCGAAGCCAAGCCCTGGGAGGGTGGCGCTGCCGTCGTGGAGCCGAGGCGACGCTCAGCATCCCCGTCGATGGGCACGCCAACCACCCAGAGGCTCCCGAAAGGCCGAGGGACAAGGGGGCTCTGTGCCCGCGTCCTTCGGGGCCGCGCGGCCGGCCTGGCCGCTCACGCGCTCCCTTCACACGGTCTCTGGCTATTGTTGAAACTGCTGCTGGCTGCAGAAACGCGCGCGGCAGGGGAGGGGGTTCGGACAGCCCGCCGCTGCTAGCACAAAGCCCGTCTGTGCTGCTCGGGGACACGCTGCCGCTGCTCCCCTCCGCCCCAGGCTGGCTGCCGGCACTGCCCGGCACAGAGGGACAGCCTGGGAAGCTGCCCAGCGGCTCGCCCGGCCCGCCTCCCCAGCGGAGCCGGAGCCCTCAGCCCCTGGAAAATGCCACAGCCCTTGAGACGACGCAGCCAGGCACCGGTAGAAACGATATTTTATTCCTTTCCCCCTTTAGGTCACAGCACAGAACACACCAGTCCTTTACCACAGCAGCGCACTCGCCTATTTAAAAGGAAACACAATAGCTCCATTTATTTTACAACAGTCAGGATTTTGCCATTTCTACACACCACGGGGATTTCTTTGTTTCGTGTTAACACCGACGGCACACTACAGACGGCACGGGCACTCCGACGCGGGACACGCACACAGCTGACACTCAGGGGCTGGGCTGCGCGGGGTCTGCCCTGCCCGAGGCTGCGGGGCAGCGCGGAGGCAGGAGGCGAGCAGAGCTCTCTGCAACGGCCAGGAGGTTGGGGAGGGACAGGGTACCGGAGACACGGTCTCTCTGCCTTGCCCAGGTGGGACAGAGCGTGCTTCCCAGCGTCACCGAGGGACGCGACGCACACGGGGCCACGATGGCGGGGTGGGCACAGCACAAACCCCTCTCAAACCCATCCTGGAGGACCAGAACCTCTTCCCGGCGTGCGGACGGCACTCCCGACGTGTTTCAGTGCAGCCCTGGGGACCCCCTGCTGCTGCCCAGGCTGACGCTGCCTTGGCAAGCACCCACGACCAAGGCAGCCGTCCCCAGCCCCAGCTGAGGCTGCGGTTTTGCATTCCCACGGGCTTGGGGAAGGGGCCAGGCTCACAGGTTTGCCTCCGACCCACGAGCAGACACAAGGTGACGACGGACTCTGGGCTCGGCCCCTCTGGAGCCGGCGCATCGCCACTGGGCGAGCTGAGGCGCGCAAAGCCCCCGAGCCTCGCTCGCCGCCGCTTGCTGCTGCTCCGCGGGGAGAAGGGGCAGCTGGCACGGGGGGCTGACGACACGTAACCGCCACGGGACGACACGACTGACGCGGGAGGCCGTGTCCTGGGCCGTGGCCCAGGGAGCGACAAGGCATCAGGAAAGGCAGGGAGCACCAGGAGGAAATGCCACTGCCCCTTCCCTGCCGGAGACAAGCAAGGACAGGATCTTTATCTCAGTCTGTGTTTCTCTTGAGCCCTCAGAGACGGTTTAACCTGCCCACCTCCGTCTCGCGGGCAGGCGGAGCGCTGGCGAGGAGCTGGTTTGTGCTGGTTAGCAGGGTCACCGCTGCGCAGCCGCCCTCGTTCACAGTGTCACCGTGCTGGGGGATTTTATGGGCTTCTCTGCCACCACATCATTTCCTCACGTTTAAAGCAGCATCCCGCACCGACGGCTTGGCGTTAGTCAGGGACAGAAACAGGGAGTGCCGAGCAGGTGAGGAAGAGGAGCTCCCTTCAGCCTCAAATCCAGCGCCCAGGTGCCACCCCAGAGGGCAGCCAAGCCACGGGATGTCCCTGCCTGGCTCACCTCCCACCTTTGGGCTGGGGACACGCAGGAGGATTATTGCTGAAACCGCAACGCGCGGTCCAGAGCCGCGCCGGGCAGGCCCCCAGCGCTGCGGGACTGGTCCCCGAGCCCTGCCCAGAGCCAGCGGGGCTGAGCCACGAGCGCCCGCCAGCGCACCGCCCGGCACAGAGACGGCACCGCGCCGGCTCCGGGCGGGGGGACGGGGCGTTCCCCGGGGCTGCGGCAGGCTCCGTGCCCCGCAGCCCACGCCGCCCTGCCCTGCGGCTCCCGGTCCTGGGCTCGGGGGGCAGCCCGGAGGGGCAGCGCCTGCCAGTCGTACAGAGCCCGAACCACACGCACAGCACGAGAAAGGTGAAGAGAAAGTCACTATTACAACACCAGCAACGACTAGCCCTAGAGGTAATGATCATCTCACATCAACATTACACACCACTGGAGGCAGAGAGGACGGCGAGTGGAGTTTAGTGGGGTTAGTAAACAGAGAACCGGTGCTGAAGTACAGAGGGTAACACAGACACAGCAGCTTCGCATCTCCTTAGAGGGACCTGTCGCTGCGATTTCAGTTTCCTCGCAGGCCACTGGCATCTGCGCTCCGAGCATCTGTCCTCGGGTCTCTGGGTCTGCGTGGGAAGGAGAGCAGCGAGTCAGGCTGGGAGCAGCACCGCCGGGCTCGTCCCCCCGCAGCACAAACCGCCCTGCTGCCAGCGCGGGCTCCAGGCTGCACCTCTCTCCGAGCGTGGGCCACAGCCCAGGAGCCCGGGGCAACTCTGACTGCAGGTGAGGAGCGAGGCGCCCCAGGGGACTCGCACTCAGCTCTCTAGAGGCCCTAAAAATAAAACCGCTGTGGGGTGCAGGAGCAGAAGGAAAGGAAGCGCAATGCAAGGGAAAATCCAGACAGGTGCTTCCTTTTCCTGCTGGCCCGCCTGGGGCTCGCCGAGCACACGGTGCCCGGGACCTCACCTGCACTGCACGTTTCCCTGCCACGGCCCCTACCCGTGCTCGCCCCTGCACCACGCTGGGGATGCAGAGCTGCCCAGTCCCAGCAGACCGACGGTCTACTCGAAGCTGCACAGTCAGCCCTGTACACAGCCCCGGCTGCCCCTCCTTTCCTTCCCAGCACGGAGCCTGTGGCAGCCCTGGTGCCACCCCACCCGCTGGCCTGGGCTGGCCGGCGGCAGCCCCGGGACTCACCGCATGGCTCTTGTTCAGTTCTCCGCCTTCTGCGCTCCCGCTGCTGCGAAGGGAAGAGCAGAGCTGTTTGCAGCCGGCCCAGAGCCGCGCGCTCCGCGGGTGCAACGCAGGAGCGGCGGCAGGGCGCGCGCGGGACGGGCGACCTTACCGTTCGAGGTGATGAGGTTCTCAGCTTGAGCCTCCTCGTCCCCGGGAGCTCTGCAAGAAGAGGGGCACAGTGAGAGCCGCTGGGACTCGCGCCCCGTCCCTGGGGGTGGGATGCCCAGCAGCGCAGGGGCGTGCTGAGGAAGGTGCCCTGGGAGCGTGGAGAGCTGCTTTGCCGCCCGGGAGCTCTGCAGCAGAGCCTCCCTCGGCTTTGGGCACCAGGCGCCCGAAGGGGAAGCTCAGAGAGCGCAGCCACCCCGCCAGCTGCAGGAGGGAGCCCGGGAAGAGCCGAGCGCTGGGCAGAGAGGGTCTCCGAGGGAGATGTTCCCCGCCAGGCTGCCCCCACTCACCTGGGCTTCTGGTTGAAACTGCACCTGCACCTCCTGCCTGCAAGGGGAGAGAAACACCGTGAGCGCGGCCCAAGTGGGAGCGGGCCATGGCCCTTCCCAACGGCCGCCCCCCCGCGGGAGAACGGCCCCCACTGCCCCAGCCTCCAAGCCCAGCATCCTCCTGGCCCCCAACTTACTGAGTATAAGGAGAATGCCAACGGTGAACAGGACGACGGCAAACACCAGCCCCCCGATTCTCAGGCTCTGGTAATCTGGGGGGAGGAGATACAGGGGCTTGTTCCTGCTGCGTTCAGGGAAGGGGGCAGCCTGTTTTGCTCCCCGTCGCACATGCACACACCTCCCTCACGCCAGCACCCCCGTCCTCATGCACGGCGATGCTCACCATAGTTAAAGGGGTCCTCCTCCTTCTCTTGGGTGGCCACTGGAAATAAGCGCACAAGGGGTTCGAGGTGAGTGAGCCACCCGGATAAGCCCCCACAGCCCCCCGTGGTCCCGGCACCCCACTCCCCACTGGGGCTGCTGCCCTACACCCCGCTCCAGCCCCCTTGGATTGGCGGGGCGGCTGTCCCCCCGAGCCCCGTGGCCTTTTCCCGTGCCCCTGCCACCTCCGGCATGCGGGAAGCGCTTGGCACCTACCATCTGCCACGGCCGCTGGCACCAGCAGGGAGCAGAGGAAGATCAGCACTGCCTCCATGGCCACTGCGAGAGAGGGGAGAAGCGGGCTTCAGCACCCGGACGGCTGGTGGAGGGCACCGCGACGGGGCTGGGGGGCACGGGGGGGGCAGCCTGCGCCTGACTGCGCAGCCCTTGCAGCCCACGCCACGGGAGATGGGGCCAGGCTGGCCCTGGGAAACACCCGGGGGCTCGGCCACGACGCCTGGTGCCGTAGCTGCGCCCAGCCCGACGGGGACACGGCGGCTCGCAGGCGCGAAGGAGGGGAAGGGTTTGAGCAGACAGACAGACGGACTTTTCGCGGGGCTCTGCGGCACATTTTCAACCACCCCTGCACCGCTGGCTCTGCTCCTGGCGCGGATCTCGGTGCAGTCTCAAGGTTGCACTGCAGGCAATGGGGCCAGCCCAAGGGCTGCGATCGCTCCATCAAGGTCAGTGCTGTGCTCTTCACCCAGAGCATACTTTAATTTGTCCCAATTAGCATAGCAATTATGGCACACTCCTACAACCAGGCCAGTGGCCCTGGTGGGACATGAGCTCACAGCCACGTTTGCCCCCCCCCCCCCCTGGCCCCGGCTCCCCACGCTGCTCACCGGCAGCAGCAAGGAGAGACCATGAATACCCTCGGTCCCCCCTCGCAGCTGAGCCTGTCCCTGTCCCTTCACAAGCACCGACACGCTGCCCTTGCGTGGGGGCACCCAGCCGGAGCGCGGACCCTCCTCCGAGGGATGCCAGCCCGGGGGGTAACCATCCTGCGGCCGGGCGGGGGCGCTCCTGGCCAGCTGGGGCAGGGGTGCGCGTCTCCACGCCCCAAGCTGCTGCACCCCTTTGGGACGGGCACCCTTGTTGCTGGGACCAGGTGCCAAAGGCAGGGCCCTGCCAGCACACACCGTAGCTATTTGCTGGTCCCCAGCGCCCCTTCTCCTCCTCCTGAGGGGACAGGCAGGGGGAGCGGGGGGCTCTGGAGCGCGGGGACAGGTTTGGGCGCTGCCTCCCCGGCCGCCCGCAGCTCGCCCGCGCGCGGGGCTCTGCTCGTGGGTGTCCTGCTGCCGCCGGGCAGTCACGGAGCGCCCCGACGACGGGGCTCGGTGGCCATACATGGTGCGGGAGCACGAAGAGGGCTTGCTGCTGGCACAGGAGAGGAAAGGGGGGTTATCGGGCACCCTGCGCAGCACTGATAGCACCGAGCGCTACAGAGCTGCTGCAGCTGCTGCGCTGGATTAGTGCCGATAAGAAAGGGGCCCTCGACAGAGCAGGAATTCAGCTAGCTGACGGATGCAGATCCCCGGCGTGCTGCTATTCAGCCCCTCCAGAGCCTGACCTGATTCGGTTGCAACCTCCATCCCAGCCTACCCCAGCTGCCAGCGCTGGTGGGGAGGCAGCTCGGCCGCCCCAGGCCAGCTCCTCAGGGCACCAGGATCCCCCAGATCCCGCCACGGCGCCGTGTCCCGGTTCGCGCTGCAAAGGTGCCCAGGATCCCGGGCACGGCACGCATGGAGGGGCTCAGCAGCACCCACCAGCCTGCCAAAGCTGGCCCCGGCAGCGTTTCGCTCCACGGCCGGTCTCCGGTGCTGCCTTTGGGGGCCAGCTCCCACCGCGCCGGCGGAGGAAGCCGCCTCCGGCACCGTGCTCAGCCCCGCGAATGTGGGGAGCGCATTTCCGGAACCCGATTGATCCACCCCAACAAGTCACGTCCCATGATAATTCACGTCCTTCCCCCCACTTCCACGTCTTGCCGTTTCGAAGTCAGGGCGTTTTATCTGAACACTGGAGGGTTTAATTTCCCCTGCCTGCAGCTGCCGCTGCCATTGTGCAGCACGGGGCTGCGCTGCCACGCCGCGCTGGAGTGTGCCGCTGGCTCCCCGGGCCCAGACAAGCCCCCTCGTTTGCTGAGGCACATAATTCTGGATAATTACCAGGTCTTAGAAACATGTACAAAGAACCCAACAGCTGGTGCTACAGTAACTTCCAGTTGCACATTTTCCTATGCCCTTTATCCATTTACTGCCGAGGCTGCCAGCGCAGATTCAGTGCCGTTACCCGACATGAGGGTGTTGTACGTGCACCAGGAGAGGCAATACAGCGCGTGCCATTGCTCGATGAAGGGTATTAATTGGCTCTTGTAGCGTATTAATGATGCCTTTAATGTCTGAACAAATCATTCATCAGATTTTTACCGTTTATTTTGCCGTTATTTGACTGCTATTGTAGCAGCAGCTCAGTGACATCCCCTGGAGAACATTCCCAGGGAATATTTACAAGCGTCCCTGCCCTGCCACTCCAGCCGAGGTGTGCGGGAATCCTCTCCCAGGGGCCGAGCTCTCCTGCCCGCAGCCCCGGTGCGAGTGCAGGAGAGACGGCCGGGCGCGCTCACCCCCGCGCACGCTCCCCTCCTGCACCGGGCAGCCCTGGGACCCCCGAGGGCGGCATTTCTCGCCCCGCAGCCCTCGGTCTCAGCCCCAGCCACTCGACGTGCACGAGCCGTCCGCTCTCGCGCCTCTTCTACTTCGGGGTGCTCCCGCCGACAGCTGGAAAGGTGCTTTCCAGCACGGGCAAGCCCTGCCTGCGATGGCGAGAGGGTCTGACCCGCAGGCCACAGCTCCCAGCGCCGCTTTGGAAACGCAGGAGCCATGTTGCCGGCTGCCTGGGTGTGTTTTGCCAGCACTGACAGAAGCGAACGCGTCCCGGCTCCAGCAGCCGCCGAAGGCTTCGCTCCCCGCTCTCCCGCAGCCGCCCGAGGCAGCGGGCCAGCGCTGGGGCCCTGCTCAGCCACAGACGTTGTTTCCAGTCCTCCGCTCAGCTTTTGGCTTCTCGCACTTAGTGCAGCAGAGTTCACTTTTTCGCCGAGCCAAGCGCACAGCACACATATGTTCTTTGTTTTTCTAACTCGATCCCTAAAATTCACACACTTCCGCGCGCTAAAACGTATCTCCGCGCGAGTTAACCGTCAGGGTTGGCAGTGTCCTTGCTCGAAAAACAAACACAGCATTCTGGAGTGCAAATGAGCCCAGTTCTCCTCCAAGGAAGCATATGCTTTGCGAAGTGTCACAGGTTTTTTGGGTTGTTTCAAGCTGGCCCACCCACTTTTTCGTGAAGCTGAAATAAAGTGAGAAGAGCAAACATTGCAAAGGGTTTGCCGTTTTCCCCGCTCACGCCTTCAGACCGCAGCGTTCAAGGCACGAAGGCGCCGCTCCCTGCCCTCCGTTCACGCTGAGTCCAGCTGCGCCGTTGCACAAAGGTGGTGGAAAAACAACAGCTGCCCGACGGGTGACGGCAGCCCCGCGCCCGGCCACGTCCGCGCCGCCCGCTCCTCACCCGCGCTGCGCCGCTGGGCACCCGTCTGCCTTGTCTCCCCCCTCGTTAGCCACACAAAGTTTGCAGTCACAGAACCGAGCAGCCACGCACCCGTCCAAACCACGGGGAACGGGCAGCGCAGCGTGCTTTGCGGGCGACTTGAATCAAAACGTGTGTTTTTCTTGTCAAAACTGCGAGATCCACCCGCAGACGGAGAGAGGCGGAGCGGCGCAGCGAGCAGGGCAGGGGTACCTGGAGCTCTCCTTCCCTTGCACCTCGAGTTTTAGGAGGGAAGGCTAAATATTTACCTCCCCATCCCTACCTGCACGGCTGAGCGAGAGCTGGACGCTGGCAGGGCCCTCTGCCTGAGGATGCCCTCGCTGCCCTGGGAAAGCACCACCCCGGGGCTCCCTGCTCGGCCCCAGCGCTGGCCCCTGCAGCCACCAGCCAGGGCTGGCAGCCCCCCAGCAGTGCCTCGGGGCAGGCGGTGCCCGGCCGGGGCCGGGTCCCATCCTGCCCAGCACAGCCGGCGGAGACACCGTGTCGGGCCGCATGAGTCCGGGCTGGGTGGCAGCACCGGGGCCACCCTCGCCGCTCCCCCCCCTACGCTGTGCTTAGGCTTCGGGCAGCCGGAGCGGGGAGCCCCCCGCGCCCCCGCCAGCGCAGCTCACAGGCTCCAGAGCTGGCTGGCTGCCTCCCTGCCAAGCTCGCAGCCGACATGCTTCGCCCCGTGCAAGGCAGTGTCACAGCTCTCCCGCAGCCCCTTGCTTCTGGATAATCCCTCCCTGCAATTCTGCGTGTCATCGGGCTAGCGTCTGTGCGTGCAGGAGAGAGGGGAACGGGGGGAAACGCGGGCAGACAGACCCAGTCTCTCCTGCCCGCTGATTAGCTCTCCGTAGCACGGCAAATCGTGCCAGAGCCAGGCAGGTAAATTCGTAACAGCGTGGAATCTTGAAGTCCCTTTTTCCTTTTCGTTGTTTTGCATAGATCTGCCCTGTCAAGTCTCAGCCATCACAGCGTAACGCCAGCCCGCCTCCTCCTTCCGTCAGGAGTCCTCAGGGCATCTCCCGAAGATCAGACCTAGTTAAAATCTCTAGTTTCTCTGCAAAGCCCCCAAGACCGTGACAGCAGTGCTCAGTTGCCTGGAGCATTTAAGAGTGTGCATGTGTGAATGGACATTTCCAGCTATGCATAGATGTGCTCTTCTGCCATTTCACGTCAGCATCAATCTGGCTACTAATGTGCCTGTTGTTGTGCCTCGTGTTCCTAAATGAGAGAAAAGGAGAGGTTCCCAGCCCTCGCCGTTGCGATATGGACGGCACTTCCCAGATCTGGTGCCGATTCGAACGCTGACCGGATGGAAGGCGCAAAACTGACTTTACAGAGATCCAATGGTCTCTTGTGGGTTTGGAGTATCTCCTCGAAGCAGAGGATATTTACAAAGGAAACCCTCTGCAGGAGCCCCAGGAACCCAAAATTCAGCGCCCTGCTTCTGCTGAACGAGACTCGCACACGGACCCCCACGGACCAGCCCTGGCCGGGTCGATGCTTGCAAAAGCACACAACCACAGGGACTCGCCGAACGCGGCTAAAGGAGGCTCTGAGCGCGCCCCGTGCTGCATCCCTCACCTGTGCCCCGGCATCCAACTTGCCTCCCGCAGGGCTTCTGCCAGCCCCAGGCAACTGGCCCCAAAACATCAAGGAGCCTCAGCCGAAGCTGCCCGGACAGATCTGGCCCCCCTGCAGTCCCCAGCCCACCCCGACGATACGCGTTTCCCTGGAGGAGAAGCGTCAGGCAGGAAGCAGCGAGGCCAGCCCTTCATTTGAGGCAAACCTCCAGCGCGATGGTTGCCGAGCTAATGGCCGCCCAGCAGCGCCGGCAGCGGGAGAGCAGGCAGGGAACCCAGCCCTTGGCTCCGGGGAAGCTGCAAACACCCCCGCGCCCCGTCAGGAGCCTGCTGCTCCTGTTCTCTCCTCTTTGCTTAACAGGTACTTGGGTGCTGTAAACCTAACCAGCGCACCAGCTTGCGCTGTCCCATCCTCCCGCCACACCCAGCTCTCCCCAGCCCTCGCCGCACGCAGGCTAAACCCCGGGCTCTGCACACCGAGCGGGGCACGGCCGGGCATCCGCACAGCGGGAATCAAAGGGGTCAGTCAAAAGCAGAGGTTACCTGTCAGGTCCTGCTGGGGAGCGAAATCCAGATCACCACACCAGGAAACACCGAAATAGCGGCTGCTTCAAGCTCCCACGTGTCCTGGGGTACCACAACACCGCCACGCTCAGCAGAGCATCAAAAAGCGGACATTTTCTCCTTTTACTGTTGCCGTCAGCCACGACCACCACCACCGTGCACTAGGCAAACAGAAGTCCCCGCCAGGCGCGGCCAGTGTCCCCACCAGCACGCCGCGAGGAGGGACAGCCAGGCGGCTCAGCCCCTCGCAGGACGCCTCCGCACCGCCCGGTGCGAGCGGTGCCTTCTCCGCGGCACAGCGACGCGACAGCCGCAGAGCCCGTCGGCCTCTCCGCACTTTGGAAACGCACAAACAGCCCCAAAGGCAAACAGAGGGGAACGACCAGCCGCAGAGCTGCCAGCCTGCTGTGCTGGGGAGCGTTCCTCAACACCAGAGCCTAAACTCCTGGCGAAGCCGTGACTCTCCGCCACATTGGACCCAAACGGTTAAGTTTCAAGGAGGCAGCTAAAATGCCGAGGGGAGCGTGGGACACAAGCCTGAGCGGAGGAAGGCACCGGCAGCCCCACACCTCGCGGGCACGGGGGTGTTCGCCGGCAGGCCCGCGAGCATGCTCTAACAGGTGGCCTGGCTCTGCGGCGACTGCCCTCCACGCTGGCAGCCATCCCTCGCACGCTCCCCGTCACCCCACCTCGGAACCACGGTCCTGCTGCGCACAGACAGGGACTCTCCGGGCTTGTCTTTGTTTCAAACTGGGAGTGAAACCACCCAGGCGGACTCAAAACCCCAACGCGCCCCAGCAGCGCCTGGGAGCAGGGGACTGCCTCAAGTCCTAATCCACACGCAGCTTTTCCCGAGAGGCTGCTCTTTTGCGCCGCAAAGCTTATTCACATCCACAGAAACCACCTGTCACTTTCCTTCCCACAGAAATACCCCTGCGAGATCCGAGTTCCTCCACACGGACCCCGGCACCTGTTTCTTCAGGAGGCAGGAATCACGCAAGAAGAAACAAATCTTCCTTTCCTCTGGTACGCCTTCCCGGGATAAAGCTCTGTTTACGTACCGCTACGGCGCTACTACAATATTTAACAACAGGAGCCAGAACGCTGCCAGGCGCTCGGGGAGGGGGTTCAGCTCCCCGCGGTCCCCACGCCCCGCGGAGCCCGGCGAGCGCCGGGGGGGGGCAGGGCGTGCCCGCGGGCTACCCGCGGTGGTCCCCGCTGGGGAGGGCTGCTCCGCCGGGGCATCCTTCCCAGCACGGGGGGCAGGGAGGAGGGGGGCTGGTAGCCAAGCAACGGTGGGATGAGGGTAACCATGGCACCCGGCGTTGCCATGGCAGCCGCCGGGGATGCGGGCGGCCCGAGGCGCAGGGCGATGCCCCCGGAGCACCGGGCAGGGCTCCGCGGGGCGGGGGCCGTGCCGCGCCCCGGCGGGCCCCCCCCCCCCCTCCCCGCCCCCGGGCAGAAGCGGGCACCCCGCGGCACCCCGAGCCGCCCGGGGCCGGGCACGCCGCGGCACGACCCCCGAAGCCCCCCCCCCGCCCACCCCGGAGCCGCCGCCGCCCCCTCCCCAGGCAGCCCCGCCGGAGGCCGGCCCCACCTGAGCTCGCCGGGCAGCGCCGAGCCGGGCCGGGCCGGGCTGTCTCGCCCCGCTGCTCCGGGCGGGGCCGGTGGGAGCGGCGCGGCGTGGCGCGGAGCGGAGCGGAGCGGAGCGGGCGGCGTGTGCGCAGAGCGGGGCCGCCGCACAAAGGGGAGCGGAGCGGGGCGGGCCGGGCGGGGCGGGGGCGGCGCCTGCCGCCGGCGGGGGGGCGCGGGCAGCGGGCGGGGGGAGCGCGGCCGCCCGGCCCGGCTCTCGGCGCGGCGCGGTGCGCGGCGGGGCGGTGCGGAGCGGTGCGGGGCGATGCTGGCGCCGCCGCACCCCGAAGGGCTGCGAGGGCCGGGACAGCGGCTGGGACAAGGGGGTCGCGGCGGGTTGGGAGCCGCCCCCCACCCCGCTGGGACCCGCTCAAACAGCCCGGTCGCGGGGGGGGGGGGGGGGGGGGTGTCCGTTCGGTGGGGCGGTGGCGGAGCGGGGTTTGGTGTAGGCGCGCGGTGCTCCGGCGTCCCCCGCAGAAAGGGATGATGGTGCGTGGAGCTGCGAGCGGGCGTCGAGCCGCCGCTTCCCGCCCCGCAGAGCCACGCACACGGCGTGCAGGGAACCGAGCGAGCGCCGGGCTGCCGGAGCTCCTCCGAGGCTCACAGAAATCGGCGCAGGGCGATGGGGAAACAGGGCGCAGCGGCTTTCCTCGCTCGCTGGCTGCCTCCCGAGAGCACGACGGCGAAGCTGGGAGAGCAGACGCCACGCTGCCAGGCCAGGTGGCCCGCTCCGCAGGGCTTGAGTCACCCAGGCCAGGCCTGCTGGGCAGGGGGCAGCAGCAGGGGCACTTCCAGCCTGGCCTGGTTTGGTTTCAGGCATGCTCGGGACCGGCCACCTGCGTTAACTCCCCCAGACCCGCCAGCATTTAGGAGCTGCGGAAAAACAGACCCCTTGGGTCTTAACCCAGGGCAGGTCAGAAACCAGCACGTACTTCAGACAGTCAAGGCAAAATGCTGTCCGACAGAGGGAGAAGGGCTGGACCCACTGCTGCTGTGAACGAACGCCCTTCTCACAGAGCTATGTGGCAACCGACCAGTTGATTCCCATCGGACAGCTGGGCGCGCTGGGAGGAGCAAGATCTGGGAGCGAGATTCGTGTTTAATATAGCACAGCCCGGTCCCTGGGGGGAACGCCCGTGCCTGGCGAGCTGCTCGTGGCCAGGGAGCAGCCCGGTCGCAGCCGCAGCGGGGAGGGAAGCTGTGGTCCTGGCTGTGCTTGGAGCCACCGAGGCACCCGTGGGCTTTGGCCAGGGCCACCACCCCGTGGCTGCGGGCATCTGCAGCCGAGGGCCAGCCCTGAGCTCCCGAGGGCTGGGCAAACCACAGCACTAAAACTGCTCGGTGGTGTCCGTGCAAACGCAGAGCTTCCCACGGGCCGGGCACCGTGTCAGACGGGCAGCAGGGTGCTGAGGGGGCACTGCTCCCTCTCAGGCCAGGCTGGCACACCCGGCTCTGCTTGGCTCCTGCTGCTGCCCTGGGGAGCCATTTCTTCTTGGAAAAAAACACCTTAGCAATGCTGTCACCGCTGAGCTGGTTCATCCCCTAATAACTCAAATGCATCTTAGATAGAAATCAGACAATAATGGCACATAGTCCATTGTGCATTCATTTCCCAGTTTCCAGTAAAATATCAAAAGGAAATAAACCAGCACTGGCATTTCAAGGCAATTATTCAGAAGGGTCAAGAGACACAGGCCAACGCAGAGGAGCTGGACAACGTCAAGTCTTTTTAAAGCGTAGGGATAACATGACAAGGCTGCCAGTCACCCTGCCGTGAGTGAGGCAGGGATCAAGCAGTTATAATCAAGTTTCGGGCTTCTCTGACCTTACCCGCTCGTCAGCTGTTGTTACCCACTGCACACAGTGAGATATTCTGCTGCTGTGACCATGCCCTGGGGACTGCAGCGAGCACGGTGGGTCTCTGCAGAGCCACAGAGGCCCCACGCAGGCAGCGGCCGGCACACACGGCTGGACACGCTACGTGCTCTCTTTCCTCTAGTTCTTTATTTGCAAGGCGCTGCCCCAAGCAAGTAGAACCTAAAAAATTGGCAGCACAGATTTTTCTTCTGTAGGGACTCAGGTCCCATAGAGACCCCACTGCGAGCGCAGGAAGCGAAGGGTCCGCTCGCTGCGCCCGCGGAGGGCGGGCAGCTCCGGCAGCTGCTAATGGCAAACATCTGCTCCACGGAGCCGCACCGCTGGAGAGAACTGTGCCGAGCAGCAGCGGATTCCTCGCTGGCAAAATTGGGCCAAAGCCTTTGCTAGCGCAAGGCGGGCCAGCGGCAGGGAGGCCAGGCGGGCGACGCTGATTTATGCTAACGAAGGGGCTGGGCTGATCGCCTCATGCTATGTGAGGCAATAGGAGCGTTGCCAGTAGCTTCAACGAGGGCATGATTTCATCTCGGCGTGCGTCGTCTGACACTGGAGCAGGCGTCTCCTCCCTGCGCTCTCGGGGCAGCCAGGCCTGGCAGGGGTAGGGCAAGGGGCCGCTTGCTCCCCAGACCTTTCCCCTCCAGTTTTAAGGTCGCTTCCGCCTCTGGAACGCCGAGCTCGCCAGCGTTTGCAGACTGCCCGTTCGGTGGCGGCGCAGCCCTCAGCCTGGTCGGGGGCACGGGAGGACGGGGCACAGCTGTGTTTCGGCCAAAAGCACCGTCCTGCATCAGGCCGAAGCCATTCCTGGTGCTCTGCGCTCCCCCGGGAGCGAGCCACAAAGTGGCGGGCTGCCCGGCGGCTGCCGAGCGCCGCCTGCGCTAGTCCGGCACAGCCAGCACGGGGATTGCACGAGCTGAAGTCCAGCGACTCGGTGCCAAGTGATGATGTTAGCGACCGTGGAAGGGAACCAATCCCAAACTATGCGAAAAACATTTTTGTAGAGAAACATCATCTCTGAAACCGTATAAACAAATCAGTTTTGACAGAGCAGAACAAAGAGCTATAAAAGGAGAGTTCGGGAAAAGCACCACTAATGGGCAGTAACTCACATGGTGCCCGCCAGACTGTATGTTTTGTAATTTATAGTCCTCGGGGACGCTGCCCTGTGATTCCCAAAGCAGGGAGGAATAAGGAAACAGCCCGGCCAGATGTGGGGCCACGCTCAGCGCCCCTCGTCTCGGAAGCTGCTCCAGAGCAGGGTGCAGCCGAGCGAGCAGGGAGCTAAGCAGAGGGGCTTTGCAAGAGCTGCAGGCGACGGCCTGGGCTGGTCCCGAGAGGAGCTCCTGAGCTCCCGGAGCACCCACTGCGGCTGTGCTCCCCTGGGGGCTGCGGGCAGCAGGACCTTTTCGCTCAACTGCTCCTGGAGCGGAGGAGAAACGGTGTCCAAGTTGTCTGCTTCATCTGCACGGCCTCGTCTTTGGGAACAGCAGAGCACAACAGCCGTGGCCAGGCAGCTTCCCAGGAAACTAATCGCTTCCCATCGGGTTAGAAAACTTCAGCCCTTGGGAAAACACAGCATACCTTTCTGCTGGCCTGGGAGGAGACACCACTGGAGGTCAGGTTCAGAAGAAATAAAGGAAATTTGTGTTGGGGGTTGAAATAATTTCTCTGCTTTGAGAGGCTATTTGAGAGAGTAGAAGAGCAACAACCTCTGAGGAGGAGAAATCCACAGCAGAGGAGCAGGTCCTCCGTGTGCTGAAATGGCACTGTTACCAGGAACTGGGTTGCAGCGAGATCAGCTCTTATTAGGTTCCAATTTTTGTTTTATTCTTTTGAGAAAGACCTGTTTCTGCAGTTGCCTTCCCTGCTGCACGTGCAGGGGGGTCTGCTGTAACACCGCCAGTGAAGATGCAGTGCTGGGGAGCAAGAGCCCCCATTCCTCCCTGGTGCCCCGCTGGCGCTTAGCCCCTAACCCAGGGCACCTACGGGCCTCGCACCCAACACAGATCACCCCCCGGGTCACCCGCTGCGGGAGCCCCGTGCTGTCCCGGCGGGTCCCTGTGCCTGGAGGAAAGCCTCACCCTGCCGCCGCCGCCGTTCCTCTGCTGCTTCCAAGCAGGACGTGCCAAGCGGTGACACCGAGACACGCTTCTGGCGGGTCATTGCCCCGTGACAACAGGAGCCTGAACGGGCTGGGGCTCCCTCTCCAGCCTGAGCCACGGGCAGCTCCTTGCCAGCAGCGGGTTATTCCCCCCTGCACTCACGGAGCAGCGCAGGCGTTACAAAGCGAGAACAGCCCCTTGGCCTCTGCACGCCTCCTTCGCAGGAGGCTCGCGCCTGCCGTGGGAGGTTTCTCGGTTGCTTCTTTGAAAAGCTATTTGAGGTCAGGCTGACTCAGTGTTTCCCAAAAGGCAACAACTCTTATTGTTTCGGTGCAGGTCGAGAGCAGCTGCCAAGCACCACCCTGTGCGCTGGGGCCTGCGCCGAGTCCCAGGGAGAGGTACGTGCTTTCAGCACACGTAGAGCCCGACTAGACCCGCTATCCCAAAATTCAAATGCAAACCGCAGCCCTGTGCCTGCAGGTAACTTTTTCCACAGCAGACGGCCGGTTCTGGGAACGCGGGGGATGCTCCCACAAGGTGAGGAGGGGACGTGCCTGCAGCAGCCCACGCACCCCAAGAGTTTCTCATCCTCACGTTGCAGGTAGCCTCGGCAGCTCCAGAGCCTGCGCACGGTTGCGGGCGGCAGCCTCCGGCACACTTGCGGGAAATGAGCCTTCCCGGTCCACGAAGAGCCGGGTGGCCCGGCTGTAAGCGATGCAGGTCAGAAACCAGGCTGCCTGGCCCAGGCAAAGTCCAGTACCTGCACAATTTGGGGAACACGCTGGACACCACAGCACCGAGCCCTCTGCGCAGGGTTTGCCCCCCACCACCCCCCCCAACCTCCCTGCCAAGGAGGGAGAGGCGAGCTGCAGCGGGTGGCCATGGCAGCCCCGCGCTGGGGAGAGAAGGGCCCACTGCAACTGGAGCTGGCAGAGACAGGCGCGTGAGGCAGCTTCGGACTGTTTCAGAGGGAGTGAGTGGCCTCCCCGAAGCACCAGTTCCTCCTTTAATGTTTCCAGCTGCAAGAAGACGCATTACAAAGAACCAGTGCAAGTAACCTTTCGTCTTCCCAAGGAAAATTCGAGGCTAAATGCTCATTATTTCTCTGACATGGGGCAATGGTGGAGGCTGCACAGCCTTCTCAGGAACACAGTTTAGAGTGGGCTCAGCGCAGAGCCAGGGGTGGGCAGAGCTCTCCCCACTCCCTGGGGCTCCCTCGGTACCTGGGCGCTGGGGCTCACTGGTTCCTGTCCAGGAGAGCCATCCGCATGTGGAGCACTACCAAAGTGCTTACTGAGAAGAGCGCGGGGTGGGCAGGCTCCCCAGGACCCCTCTGCAGCTGACCACACGGCTGGGGAGAGGAGCGCAGCCTCGGCACGGGGCGGCCAGCCTCTGCTTGCCCGGCGGGAGCTCACCTGGCCAACCTGGGATCTCCCATAGCACCTTGTGTGCCCCCAAGCATCCGTAGGGAGACGGGGGCACTTCTTTCCTCGGGGGGAAACGGGTCCCCGCTGCCCTGGCATGGCCAGGGAGGTAAGGCTGGCTACGCCACCGCTGCGTGCTCGGCGGCGGGAGGGAGGAGGAAGCAATCCAGCACGGTCGGTGAACCAACAGCTGTGAGATCCGGGGGCTGGCTCACGCTGGAGAGGGGCTGGGCGCTGCCCCGGAGGTCTGCCTGGCCTGCATCGCGGGCCACCTTGCCCTTTGGCTGCTGCTGGCTTCTGTCACACCTCCCACAGGCACCCCCGGAGAGCAGACCTGCCCCACAACGCTGCTGAAATCCTCATCCAAGCAGGCGGGCGGGCTGAGACCAGCCACACGCAGTCCCGGGAGGGAGCGCTTGCTCAGACCATAGCCACAGCACGGAAAAACAAACAAACGTGTATTTCTCTCTCGGGGAGGAACAGCATTTAAAAGGCGCTCCCTAAACCTCTCTGCAAACCCGAGAGCAACTACTGCTCCTCCCAGAGGGTGGTGTAACTGCACCTCGGGGCTCCACTTTGCTCAGCCCCCCCTGCAGAAACCGGGGAGCGTGGCCTCGCAGGTGTGGACAGCTGCTGCTGGCCGGGGCAGCGTGGCACGCCACCGCACCGTGCCGGCTGAGCCCCGTCCCGCACCCCGAGGCGGCACAGCTGCGACCCGGCAGCAGCGGGCGAAGGAGAGCGCTCCCTCGCCATGGGCGCCCCGTGGCTCTCCTGCTCCTCGCTTCCATCCGCAGCCTCCGCCGGATCGACGGGCAGCGCTAGCGGCCCCTCGCCCGGCGAGCGGGCCAGGGCCCCGCCAGGAAGCACTCGCGAAACCCCCGTCCGGACACGTCTATTTACACGAGGACCGCAGACGTGGGGCCGGGCAGTGCCTCCCCGCCGGCACAGGCTGCTGCCCTCCGCGTGCTGCCGCGCTGGGGCCGGCTGGGTGCTTTGCCCGGCCGCTGCCGGGCCGCCTCCCTTGCACTGGGTGAGGGCAGAGTCACTTTGCAGGTGCTGTATTTTCAGAGGTTGGGGGCAGCGACAGGTCCCTGGCTGCACGGACAGTCCAGAGATAGGTGGGGGGATCTGCTGGTAGCATCGTGCCCTGGCAGCAACCGAGGGCAGGGGCCCGCGCTGGCCGGAGAAGCGCAGCCCAGGCGAGTGTCCATCCCGGTCTTAGTCGTTCTCGCTCTGCAAGGGAGAGAGGGGAGAGCCATGGTGAGGAATACAGCCCCTCTTGATGCACCCCGGGGCCACCTAATAACTCTCCCTGCCCGAGCACAGCCCTGTTGTGCCGCCTCACCTCCATTTTGCTGTATATCCAGCTGAGGAGCTTTGTCACGCGTGTGTAAACACCGGGCTTGTTCTTTTGGCCACATCCTGTCCCCCAGCTCGTCACCCCAGCCACATACCAGCGGCCGTTGTCCTCGCAGACCAGGGGCCCTCCGCTGTCACCCTGGCAAGAGAGGGGCAGAGCAGTGAGGAGACAGAAGATGCCCCTCTGCCGGTACCCAGCCAGGCGACAGCGGCGTGCGGGAAAAGCGGGCAGCCCTGCCGGTCCCGCGCCGCTTTGCCTGGTGGGACCTGCGCCCCCGGCTCACCTGGCACGCATCTTTCCCTCCCTGCAGGTACCCGGCGCACATCATCCGTGGGGTCAGGTAGCCCTCGTACACCTTGTCGCTGTTGCAGATCTTGTAGTCAATCAGCTTCACCTCAGCCTCCCGCAGCTTCGGGGACGTGTTATCTGCAAGGCAGGAGGAGCCGTGGGGCAGGGTGGGCATCGTCCCCCCTACCGCCCCCGGGCCCCTCCGCAGCACCAGGCGTTTCCGCAGCAGGGAGGGAGGACGCGGGTATTTCTTGCAGGACTTGCAGAGCTGCACAGCCGGGAGGGCAACGGCTGCGAGTCGCCCCTGCGGGAACAGCCCTCGCACACCGCAGCGGAGCCGCGCTCGCTCCTCTCGCACGCTGCGTGCGCAGGTCGGGTCGCAGCACACGGGAGCTGCCGGCGGAGAGCTGGTGTCCTCCCTCACCTTCATTCTCCCTGGTCTTCCCAAAGCCGGTGATGAAGCAGGACCTGCCGGTCTGGAATCGCTGGCCGTACATAGGGAGGCAGGCTGGGCGAACCTGAGCTGGAGGGAGGCGTGATGAAAACCAGGCGAGGAGAGAGGGATGAGTCACCCAGGAGCAAAATAGCCGCTGTAGTCACCAGCCCCGTGGCTAGGGAGGAGCGTGGTGTGCAGGAAACGCTCCCCTCTGCGCCCACCCACCAGGCAGGGTCTCTGCCGGTCCCCCACCGCGCTGCCCATGTGGGGCACAGCCAGCGGCACGATGCCGAACCCGTGGCTGCTTGTGTGCCAGGCCCTGCCAGGGGGAGCCCCCCGGGGAGAGGGGGACCTGCCGACCACGGGACAGGCAGGGGAAAGCAATGTGGCCGCAGCAGAGCGGGATGCTCCGCCTGGCAGCAGCCCCATGCAGCCCAGGGGACGGCTGCGAGGGGACCGGAGCTGCCTCTTGCTCCTGCCCACCCCCGGACTCTCTCCGTCCCCGACGAACACCAGCCCCAGCCAAGCGCAGCCAAGCTGAGGGGCCTCACCTGAGAGCGTCAGCGGCCTGGAGAGCTTCATGAGAGCGATGTCGTAGTCATCGTGGTCGTCACTGTAGTTGGAGTTGATGATGACCTGGGAGACGGGGATGCCCTCTGCCTGCTGTTTCAGGTCCGAGACCCCGCCGTACACCTTCCAGTCGTCAAGGATCTTCATGCTGTTCCTGGGCAGGGAGAGGTGGGGGCAAGCAAGGAGTGAGGTGCGGGGCGTGGGGCTGGGCTGAGTGCTGGCGCGAGGGCTGCTGGCGGCATCACACTCACATGAAGAAGCAGTGGGCCGCGGTGAGGACCCACTGCGCGTCGATGACGGTGCCGCCGCAGATGTGGATCGGCCCATACTGCACGCTGACTTGCCAGGGCCATTTGCTCACGGATGTTTCCTTTCCTCCGATGATCCGGCCAGAAATCCTCTGTCCGCAGGCTGGAAGGGAGAGCAGGGCTGAGGGAAGGGCGCAGGGAGAAGGCGAGCCCGGAGCGGGACACACACAACGTCCCCACCACCCGCAGGCACCAGCGGTGCTCGGCACGTTCGTAGGGGCCAGTGGGGACCATGGGAAACAGAAACTTCATAGTTATCTATTACGCAGAGAGTTTGCTGGAAAACGCCCTATTTGCCCAACCCTGTGCAAAGAAAGGAGGAAAAGCGCTCCCAAGCGCGAGTTTGGCCTCGCCCGCCCTCAGCCACGTGCCCTGCCAGCCAGCCCCCTTACTTGTGCATCGGAGGGAGACGTACTTTCCCGTGAGACACTGTGAGCTGCAGGAGAGAAGAGGGAGACGCAGCCTCATTCCCGGCCCTGTGGCACCAGGGCAGGGGCAGGGCCAGGAGGCGACGCTGCCTGGTACCTGTTGAGGCTCTGCTGGATGGTGTCCCGCTCGTCGGCCACGGTGAGGCTCTTGCCGGAGACGTGCAGGGGAATGTATTCGGTCTGCGATGCACTGGGAGGGGAGAGGAGAGAGGCAGTGAGGGTCCCCCCAGCCAGGCACTGACTGCCGGCTCCCTGCCTTCTCAGAGAGGCTCCACACACTAAACCTGAAAAGCCCAGAGCAGCACTGGACACAGCCTTCCAGTGGAAAAGCACAGTGCTGGGGGAAAGAGCACAGCGGACCCCGCACCCAGCCGGGGCAGGAGGGCCAGAGCAACACCCAGGGGGCTAGCAGGGCCCCAGCACCCGAGAAGGACAACCCATCCTTGGGGAATTACTTCTGAAATCCCAGCTGCCGGCAGGTCTTTCTGGAGAAGGAGTCGTCCCAGGCGCTGCTGCACACCGGCAGCCACTGGCTCTCAGCGCTGGAGTAGACGTGGAGCAAGGACTCGTCGGATGCGAAGCGCACTGCGGGGATGGAGCGGGCGGGTCAGTGGTACCCAGCAGCCCGGGGGCTCCCCTCGCTCCCACCGCCCCCGGCTCCTGGTGCCTCACCGCAGCCCAGCTCGTCGCTCCTCTGGGAGCAGTCGACGACGCCGTCGCAGCGCACGGGGCTGTCCTTGCAGCTCTCCGCGGGTTCCTTGTACACGATGCCCGTCTGTGACCGCCAGAACATAACTGGAAGCGAGCGAACGCCGCGGTGAGGCCGGGGCTGCTGGCAGGGGCTCGCTGCGGGTAAGGGTGCGGGACCCACCCGGACGGGAGTCCTGAGGAGGTCTGGCGCGCACCAGGGCACTCCCAAACACCAGGCCTGAGCTCGGGTGCCGGGCTGCCGTTTGAGCCGAGACGGCAGAGCTGCAGGATGCAGGGCTGAAGGAGGACTGGCCAGCCCTGAGCATCGCCCCCGTGCCAGCCCCGCAGCGGGCAGCTCGGCTGCTGCAAGCCTCGCTTGCTTGACCCGCTTCTCGCTTGCTCCCGCAGAAGGGTGCGTTCAGCCTGCCGAAGGCTCCAAGGCCACCAGCTACAGCAGCTGGAGAACCAGCAGCTGGGTGTCACGAGGAGGACGGCGTCTGTGCCTGTGCCACCTACGGACTGTGCTGTGCTTGACGTGTCCCGCTTGCTCACCGCGCGCCTCGGGGAGGGCGAGCGTGGGTGCTGCTGGGGGTGCCCCGCCGAAGCACGCCCAGGTGAAGGAAAGCACGGTGCAGCCCTCCCACCCCACCCCCCCCCCCCCCCCCCAACCACCGCGGGCAGCCCAAGGGGCAGATCTCCTTTCCCCCTGCGATCCTCCTCCCGCCTGTCCACCAGATGTCAGGAACACCCAGGAAATGGGGAGAGGACATCTCTGCCTGCTCCCTCCGAGCTTTCCCTGGGGCAGGTCTTCCCAGCCTCTGCTGACCCCCAGCCCCTCCGAGGTCTCCCCCCCGCAGGGACCCCACTCACACAGCAGGATGAGGGCGATGAGCAGCACGATGAGGACGGAGACGCAGAAGATGAGCGCAAGTCGTCGCTGGCTCATGCAGGGAGCTCTGAACATGGAGGATCCTGGCAGCGGGGCGGAGGCGGGGTTCAGGGGGAGGACCCTGCTGCCCACCAGCCTGTGCCAGGAGCCTCCTGGCTCCCCACAGGACCCACCAGATGCGGGAGAGCAGGGCCGTGCACACCCCGCACCGCCCCGTGGCATCCTCCCTTCCTGCCACGGTCACTGTCCCCTCCCTTGCCCCTGGCACCCCTCCCACCCCCAGGACACCAGCAGCCTGTGGCCGAGGCTTGTGCCAGCGGTGGGCACAGGCACCCGTTCCCTGCCTCCCTCCATCCCGCCCCACCCTCGGCGGGACCGGGGCCAGGGCAGCCAGGAACTGCCCTCGGCACCATCCTCTTACGTGTGCTCTCACAGGTCGTGCAGGGGGCCGGGGCTGGGCTGGACTCCGGGCTGTAGGGCTTGAAGCTGATGCCGAGGACGCTTTCTCGAGGCTGCGGAGGTCGGGCGCTGAAGATGCTGCTGGCCGTGGAGGCATGGAGGCTGGGAGGGACACTGCTGGGTGATGCCGTGGTCTGCGAGCAGAGGAGACCGTTACTGGCAAGGACCGGTGCCCACTGGAGAGCCCCTGCAGCTGCCACCCCACCGCCCAGGCAGCTGCGAAGGCAAAGGTGACGCGGAGCCGAGCTCCCCAGCCCGGCGCCGAGCTCCCCGTCACGGCCAGCCGTGGCCACTGGTGGCTGTTCCTCCACAGTACCGTGAACCGCGTGGGGAGTTACTGCTGCAGAGCCGCTTTCTGTACCGCAAAGCCTGAGCCGTGCCCCATCCGGGATGGCTGAAAAGCTCTTTGTCACAGAGCTTGTCCCCTTTAGGTGGCTGCTGGCCAAATTTCCTAAACTGATGGCTTTGATCAGAGCAATCAGCTGAGTATTTGGTATCGGGTCAGTCACGCTGTGGCCCAGTTCTACGGGGCTAGTGCCCCAATTTATGCATCTATCCTTAATTAGCCATTTGAAAAATACAGTGCAATTTCCAGCTGTTGTTTAGTAATACTTAATAATCAGTGTTTTCCAAGCCCTGAAACGTCCTGCACCCTGGAATGCTGTTCTGCAGTTGTGTCACTCCTGATCCGTGAATTCGCAAAAGAATATGTATTTGTTTCCTTTCCTCAAGATACACTCTTCTGAGTGCGCCATCAGCTTTGATCGGCTACAGAAACGAGCGCCTCTCGTTTTCCTTTGGAGAGGATCCATGCACAAAGCCCACAAGAAATGCTGTTTCCTCTGCCATTCGTAAAAAGATACTTTTGGGGCAACAAGAAATGGCTGCGTGCTTACGGAAACCGCAAGGGCATTGCTACCCAGCACTCGGCACCGACAGCCCGGCCAGGGCTTCGTTCTCGGCAGGCGCTTACCACGCTGCCTCGCTCCTCCTGCCCGCTGTCTCCCGGCACCGCTCCCAGCACCACACGGCCACGACCGATCGCGTTCGCGCCGAGCTGCTCGGGTGAAGCCAGTCAAATTTGGACCATGTCTGTCCCTACAGCCAACGCCTCCGCTGTCCCGCATAAGGGGCGCCCAAGGGAGAGGCGGAGCTGCCATCCTTTGGCAGCAGAGTGCAGCCGGCTCGGCACCCACGCCCCAGCCCACCTCCCAGGGGACCGCTTACCGGCCAGGAGGTGGGTCTCTGATTTTTGGCCCTGAGGCTGCTAGAGGTCACGTTGCCCCATAACCAGCAAGCAGCACCCGGGCCCCGAAACAGGCAGAGAGGATGGTGGTCTTGGGCAGAGCGGGAGCAGCCGCTGCCGCATTGCCCCCTTCCAGCTGGATTTGCTCTGCCCTCGTGTTTCCTGCCGGGAATTGGGAGCCCTAATGAGCACGTCGGGAGCCTGCTCAGGCTCATGCTTTGTAAATACGGCTGTGCCCTCTCTTGCAATGCGGTGGTGTAACTTCCTGGGCATTATCCCGTGAGTCACGCACCCCGGCGTGGCCACGCGCGCTCCCCGCGCAGGGTCGGCCTCGGCCCCCGGCCGAACCCCGGGGGTCACACACCGGCTCTCGAACCGCGCCTCAGGAACTGCTCGCAGCCAGGCGCATCAGCCCCAGAGCCGACAGGCACAGCACCCTGGGCTCCCGGGGAGGCGGCCTGGCCACCCGCCCTGGCCGGCAGCGGGGTGCGCAGGGCCACCCCCCGGCACAGACCTCTCCCTGCCGCCCGCGGGGCCCTTGGCACGGGCACCGCTAACGTCTCCCGGCCGTCAAGAGCCACCTCCCCACTCACGTTAGGGGACGGGGACCGAGCAAGCAGCTCGCCAGCCTCCCGCACCCACGGGGAGGAGCAGAGGCAGTCTCTGTTTCACAGCATCACCCACCCTTTCTCACCTCGTCCCCGTCAGACAGCAATAACAAGCCTGAATTTGCTCAGCCTGCAGCCGGGGGCCAGTTTTCCCTACGCCCGAATTCCCCAGCAGCCGTGCGGGAAGCCCAGGACAGCCGTGCCGCAGGCTCGCCTCCTCATGGGCTCTCCCAAAGGTGGCGGGGTGCCCAGGGGAGCCCCTCGGTGTGCTCTGCGGGGCTGGGCTGGCACGGCAGCCGGGAGGGCTGGAGAGTGCCCCGGCGGTGCCCTCCCCTAACGAGTCTGAGCAGCCACGCCGATGGGATGCAAGTTGTTGCAGCAAGTACTGCGCGCCCGCAGCACGAACATCCCTGGGTACCCTTAGTGCCCGTTGTTAGAAAGCGTACGTGATCAGCCAGAGAGCCAGAGCTGCAGCCGGTCCTGCGCCACTGCTTCGCAGAAACAAAGCAACGGTCCTGCGCCACTGCTTCGCAGAAACAAAGCAACGTACGGGTGCCAGGAACCCTTCCTTGGAAAAGGATTTCTCCTGTCTATGTGTAAATGAGGTTTTTGTACGCAGGCACTATCATTTACATTGGCATTTGTATGCTATCTCCACACGCCTGATATTACCCATGCCTCATCCTGCAGCAAGCGTAACCCTTCGGTTATCAGATCAGCAGAATTACAATGCTGTTAAGGACAAACCTCTCCATCATACTAGAAAACACAGCCCAGCTTCACCAGTAAGCCAGTGATGCTAAACATTTCCATCTCCAGCGTGCAAACGTTTCAAACGAACACATAAGTATGCTATGAGTTAAATTGCTCTTATTATTCCTTAGCAGGAAACATGTTCTTACAGTCCAGTAAACTTTTAGCTACCTGCTTCCTTAAAAGTCTAAAGTCTAAGTTTTTTTGTTTAGGTCTGTTGCAGAAGCTAACAAAACTTTTACCACGGGCTGCGGTAACCGGCTGCTGCTGTACAGCCACTGGAGCAGAGAACAAACAGCAGCGGCCTTTTGAAGATACTTCTGTGAAGGAGCGTGCACTGCGCCAGCGAGGGAGCTGCGCCTCTGCCCACAAAACCTTTACTCACCCTTCGCTGGCTTTTGAGTAAAAGTCAGACCCGGACCATTCCCACCTCACACGCGCGGCTGCGGTTTGAGCCCTTCTTCTGACGTCCTCTCTGCAAATGTTCCCCAGCCACGAGGGTGTCCGAGAGTCGGGCGTGGGGAGCGGGAGCACCCCCAGCTCCTTCTGGGGCAGGGCTGACCCTCCGACAGCCGGGGGGAAGGGGTGCTGGGGACGCGTGGGGTGGTCCTGCCCAGCTCCGCTCGCCTCGCGCCCGAGCCCAGGCTGCCTGGGGGACGGTGCCGGTCTGCAAGGCGAGCCCTTTGCTAAAACCTGTCACAACCTCGCTCCCTCTTTGCTCTGCCCTGCAGCTCCGAGCAGAGCTGTAAAAAGCACCGAAGCCACGAACAGCAGCAGCGCTGGGGAAGCCCGTCCCCTTTGCACCGGGAGCTGCCATCTGCACCGACCTCCAGCTTGACACGCTGCTGCAGAGGGACGGCCACCAACTCCATGCCAGCAGGGGGAAATGGCCCGGGGAAAGGCAGCTCCTCCGGGCTGGGTTTGGGGCTCAGGATCCGCACATGCTGCTGAGGGAAGGCAGGGAAACCAGCCAGCAGTCACCCGCAGTTTCGGAGTGGGAGGGAGAGCAGAAGCAGCCAGGCAACACCTGGGGTGTTGCAACCGGACCCAGGGCCCAGCCGTGTCTCGGAGGAGCAGAAAGGCACAGCAGCTACCCAAAATTCAAGAGCATCAAGAGGTGGGGGAAGCAGCTTGGCTTAAATAAGCTGGAAGGAGCTGCCTAAACAGGCGATCATCTTTCGCAGCTGTGCTCGGCAGCCCGCCCCTCACCGTCGCTCCCTGCAGCTCACAGCCCGTTGCTCAGGGCAGGGAACCGGCTCCTTCGCCTGGTTGCGAGGCGCCGATTCTGAGGTCAGCAGGCACACAACAGCCCCATTGTCCTCGCGCTCACCTGGGACAACCCCCCCCCCCCCCGCCCCGAGCCCGTGAAAGCCTCCGTTCCCTCCTGGTGATGCCCGTCCCGCTCGAGTGCTGCGGCTGAGCGCTGCCTCCCTGGGAGGGGGCAGACCCCCAGTCCTGGGGACAAACTGGGCAGGAGCTGCGGCAGGATGCTGCTCAGACCCAGAGGCTGTAAAGGGGCCGCGCATGGGGACGTTGAAATCCCAAAGCACGCGCGGGCCGTTTTGCAAGGGCACGTGACAAGCCGTGTCAATCGAGTCAGCCCGATCTGGCCAGGGACAGGCTGCCCTTATGCCAGTGCGAGCAGCCCTTCAGGCAGAGATCAGAAAATGTTCCAGGGGGTGAGTAATCACTGCTCACCCCATTCCACGGATGGGCAAACCGAGGCACGGAAAGATGAAGCGACTCTCCTGCAGTTTCGGAGCCGAGGGTGGCACCTGGGACTCCTCGTGGCCCATTTAATCTGAGCGACAAAGCCGAGGTGGCCCAGTGGGGATGCCCAATATTGGGTAATTGTCTCCATACGTGGGCATCCCAATTCCTGCCCTGCTCTCACCAAGATGAGGTGCTGCTGCCCGCTTTCAGGGCCACGCAGAGCCCGGATCACACTGCAGAGCAGCGCTGGGGGCAGGCTGCCCCCCTTGGGACCCAGCCAGGATCTGGCACGAGCCCACTCTGTCCCTACTCCTGGTTGCCTCTGAGGCACCCGCACCCGCACCGGCTGTCCCTGCCTCCCCTCGAGCCTCATCCACCCCGTCACTGCTGGCTTCGCACGTTCCGGATGTCGCTGGCACAGCCGGCAGTGCTCGGCGCCGTAATTACCCGCTGCCTCGCCCGGGCGGGCTGAGCCCAGTGCCCAGCCGGGGAGGGATGTTTTCCTCATGACAGGATGCTCGGCAAGGCACCACGGCTGGGACTGAGCAGGCCCCGCTCAACGCAGCCCGAAAAGAGCACGGGGAAAACTGCCCGGAGAGCAGGCGAGGGAGAACAGCGGGGAATGAGGCCGCCAGCGTGCCGCCGCTGCTACCGACGTGCTGGCGGGACGTGCCAGGGGGCTCAGGAACGTGCAGCTCCCGTGGGTGCCAAGCGGCACCGGCTCCCACCAGCAGCACCGGCCCGCCCCACCAGCTGGTCCCCCCAGTTCACAAATCCGCTCCAGCAGGGAAAGGCAGCAGTGCCGGGGGGGCCCTGACACCCCCTCGGCCGGCACGGGGCTGACGCCGGGGATGCTGGCGCTTGTCCTCCTCCCTCCGTGTGCCGAGGGGGTGCCGGAGGCAGCAGCCCCACGGGCAGCTCGCCCCAGGTCCTTCGCCCCACCGGCAGCAACAGGCTTCTGCGAAGGCAACGCCCCGGAGAGCGGGCGGGAGAAACTGGGCCCTCCACCAAACCCCGAGGAAAGCGGGTCCACATGGCCACGGAGCAGCCCCTGGTGGGGGCAGAGCCGGGGGAGCTGCCCGCGCCTTACCGGAGAGGTTTTCCCGTCCATCGGCCGCTGCAGGGCTGGGCTGGGATCACAGCTCCGGCACCGCCATCCTTCGCTGCGCAGCGCCGTGCAGGGCAAAGTCAGGTCCGCGGGGACGGGGCAGAATCTGTTTGGCGAGCGGGCTCGTACGTCAGTGCCAGCGCCGGGCGCGGAGGGAAACCAGTCCAACCTGCCGCCCGGCTCCACCGCTGCCTGTTTCCCAACTGCTCCAGGCACAGTGTGCAAAATACCTGCTTCTGCTGCCGGTGGGGCTGAGGAGCACTGGGGCAGGGGCAGCAGAAGCCTCGGCTGAGGACAAGGGTCTGGGAGTCTGGGAGCAGGTGAGGTCTGGCCCCGGGGGAGAGCGGCATCCCAGGCACGGGGGGCTCCTCGCCGCTCTCCTGGCTGCCTGCCCGCCCAAGGCCCCCCTTCTCCGCTGTGTGTGCCCGCCAGGTGCTCCCCCGCACCTCTCCTGCCCCGGCCGAGGGCTGCGAGCGCCGGCTGAGGATGGGAGAGGAGGGGCTGCGCGGTTGTGTCCAACCCCAGCAGAAAGCCTCTCGTGCGCCCCAGGTGACCCAGAAGGCCAGGATGCCCTGTTTCAGGGGAAATAAAGTGCCATTTCCCTCTGGTTTCTCTAGGGGCTTTTTCACTCCTTTGCTAATGGAGCGTCGTGCAAGGAGAAAGCAGTGGTCTCCTGCTTCCTCTGTGGGTGCGAGCTAGGGGATGCTTTGCTTAACCCAGAACTCACATTTGGGAGAAACGGGTAAAAATATCCAGATTAAAAGGAAAAAAGCCCAACTCCATTGGGTGCTTTCTAATGTCCGGACCCATCACCCTCGGTGACACATGTCCTGCTCACCCCAGCCCCCGGTTGCGGGAGGAGAGGCTGCAGGGAGGATGCATGAGGCTTCGGGGGAGCCCGTGCCTGTGCCAGGCACCACGGTCTCTGCTCTGCACTGCACGGCAGAGAGGAGGGATGGTTTCCCGGGGATGCAGACGGTGCTTCACGTAACCCGGGCTGCTCCCGGCTTCGGCAGGCGTGTGGATGAGCAGACTTTGCGATAAAGGCTCGTTGCAAGAAATGTCCCCCCTCCTGCCGGGCTGGCACCGGGTGGTGCGAGGGCAGCGAGGAGAGCAATCCCTCCGATGGCCAGGTCCCGGGAGGCTCTGTCTGGCGGCCTGGTGCCTCCCGTGAGCCCCATCCCGACACTCTGTTTTCCAGGCACATTTCTCCCGGCATTATTCATAGCATAAGTCCCTTATTCATCCAGCTCCCCACCCACACCTGCTCATCGGAAGGGCAGGAGACAAGCAGGGCCATCCAAGCCTGAAGGAAACCTGCTTCAAAGCCCCCTTGATTTCCAGGCTGAAAAGCCCAGGAGGGATCCCGCTGTCCCCTCCACGCTGCCCTGGGACTCCCCATCCCATCCCTTCCCAGAGGGACCAGTTCCTGCCCTTCTCCCGCGCACAGCCTGGGGCCAAACCCAGGCAGCCAGAGAGAGGAACTTGGAGGAGAAGACTGACAGCTGCGTCCATTCTCATCTTGGTGTTTGCTCCTGTTTTCTTCTGGCAAGGTCATTGTCAAACCCGTTGTCTGCCTCTCTCCAGTGAGCCCACCCAGGGCCTCGCTGTCCCGGCAGGTCCAGCCCATGTGCTTCAGCACACAGGGCAAACACTTGCCCGGCGGTGGCCACGAGCCAGGTCGCCTACTGTGGGGATCTTCTGCTTCCAGGGTGGTTCCTGCACCAGCCCTCACTCTGCAGCACACTACACTTTGGTTTTTGCATGCAGGACTAACAGCGTTTTGTTTGCTTTTTGCAGCTAGCCCGTGCCTCCGAGGGCTCTGCCCCGCTGGGGTGCAGGGGCAGAGGGAGGCCAAGCTGGCGAAGCAGCGAGCTGCGTCCCTGGACAGCCCTGAGCTGTCCTTGCCCCTGCGCCTGCATGAGCTGCTGCATCCTCTTCTGCAAAGAGGTTCTCAGAAAGCAGCTCCAGGAATTATTGCTCGCTGGTGTTTCTACAGAGCCACCTACGAAAAGCAAGTTACAGAGAACCATGTGTCTGGGCTTGACCCCGGCAACCTGATGTTAAATGTCATGCAGGCACAACACCTCCCGGGTGAAATCCTCGCGCCTTCTTAGTGGTAACCGCTCCTACGAGCCCTGCTGCACCCTCCCAGCTAGCAAACCGAGGTGCTAACAGCATGCACAGCCAGAACCGGCATCGCCAGCCCGGGAGAGCCCGGCGGCTCCTCTGCTCCGACCTCCAGGCATGAGGGAACTGGGAAGAGAAGAACTCTGCTCTTCCAGGCAAGGCGCTCTGCCCTGTGGCAGCGCTGCGCCCGCGCAGCCCTGCGGCCTCAGCCCCAGCCCTGCGCTGCAGGGTGCAGCGCCGCTGCCCCAGCCTGCCCCGCCGGGGCTCCACGGCCCCCCTGCCGCCCTGGGCGAAACTCCCCGAGGTCTGCACTGGTGGAGGGCAGGGAAAAGCAGAGACCGGCTCTGCCGGGTGTTCTGCAGGCTCGGTTTCTCTGCGGTGGTGCCACCCTGCCCAGCCAACACAGGGGGATATTTCAGGGGAGGCAGCGTCACCCGCGGGTGCTCGGGGGCCACCGGGAATCCCAGCCCCGCTCCAGCCTTGCCTGTGCCGAAGGTGTTGGGGTTGCTGAGGCTGGGGCGACCTCAGCCCCGGGCGCAGAGCGGCAGCTCCGGGATGTGGGTGCTGCGAGGCAGCAGAAGCCCAGGCGGGTGGGAGGCCGGAGCCGAAGAGGTGCTCTGCCCCGCAGCCCGCCCCGCGGACAAGGGCAGCCCCGTCGCCGAGCGGGTGCCCAGGGCTAGCGGCTGGCAGGAGGGTCCCAACGGGAGCCAAGCACGGGGCAGGGGCCGCTGCAGCTCCCAGCCCTCACTGCACCCTGGAGGAGCTGCAGAGGCTCTGGGGAAAGACCTGCTGTGCCGTTCTGACTCAGGTGATTTCCAGGTTATTAAAAAACCCAGCTATTCCTATTCAAAGATTAGTCAATTATTTTGAAGACGAAAAGGAAACTTGGCAGCGTTCTGGAGCGCTGGTTTGACCGGTGAACTCAAGACCTCTCCTGCTGACGCCCAAAGCCTGGGGCTGCTCTTTTCTGTGAAGCTTTGGTTTTAATGCATGCTGCGGGTGGTCAGCAGCACCTGAGGCAACGCTCATCTGTGGTTACCGCCGGGTCCCTTGCCTGTGTCGGGTGGGGTGTGCCTCAGCACGGCTCACGGCCGCAGGATGGGGCTGCGTGCTGGGCAGGGGCTGCTGCCCTCCTTTCCCTGAGAGACAGTGGCTCCCTCCCCAGGGTCCCTCGCAGCAGAGCTGGTGGCAGCAAAGGTAGCGTGGAGAGGTGACTTCTGTAGCGTCAAGGATGCCAAGTGGCATTTCGGGGAGAATGACAGGAAAGCCCTGACGAGACAGGGGTCCGGGGCAGCATCTGTGCCGTGAGCTGCAGAGCAGGCAGTGTGTGGGGACACGGCCGCGCTGTCCCCGCACCGGCTCCTCCCGTGGCACCTGGCAGTGCCCAGCCGTGCGGCAGCTCAGGTGCCAGCACGAGCACTGCAGGGTGGCTGTGCCGCTCACAGCGTTCAGCAGAACTGTCATTTCTCCTCAGCCTGTTTCCTTTTCCCCTAAACTGCCGACCATTTCTCCTAAGCCTCTGAACCGCCTCACCTGCAGGACCAGCCCCGTGGCGTCTTTTCCAGAAGGCTCCCTCCTTCCTCATTTTTGGTCCCATTGCTTTCCATTTTCACTTCTTTACACAAAACACGAGCTGTGGCTTTGTGTGGGATAGGCTGCGCTTCATATCAGGACTCCTAAATTCAATGGCTATCAGATCTGAGTCACGAGCTGATAGCAGAGTGACAGGACATCAGCTGGTCTCCCAAAGAGGGGAGAACAAAGCCAAGTCAGTGTGAAGCCAGGGAGGGGATCTGCTGCTGGAGCTGTTCTCCCCTGCGCATCCCTCTGGCTGGCCTTCAGCAGAGGAATGCCCATCGCCGAGGGAGAGCCTCTGCCTGCTGCACCGCCCCCCCCGCCCCGTGCCCATGTTCCCCATGGCCCTGGAGGAGCAGAGCCAAAGCCTGCGTGTCCCTGGGTGCCACGAGAGCCAGGCGTGCCGCCGTGCCCTGCCATGCCCCAGGCACCGGAGGATGGCTCGGCGGCACCGCTGGACCCACCCTGCGGCTGACGAACTTGCTGGTGGTCGGGCAAGGCTGCGAGTTTGTGGAAGCCCATGGGCTTTGGCAGGAGGGATGTCAGGGAAAAGGAAATACCCCGCTTTCGGGCATTTAAGATGGCTCTTTGAGGAGCCGTTCTGCTGTGGCAAAGGGACCTGCGCCTCGATGCCCACTGAGCCAGGGGCTGCTCTGAAGCTTTCTGCGGCTGTCCAGAGCACTTTCAGTTTCTCTTGCTTTTTTTAATCCGTGTCCCTTCTGCTAATTCCCCAGTGGGAAAGTCCTCAAGACAAGTTGCTCTCCATCACATGAGGGCCCCTGGGTTTGCACAGGACCCAGGAACGCCCTCAAGCAAGCTCTGTTGTCATTCAGCCTGCCAGAAGGCAAAGCAGAGGACTCGCAGCCCGCTTGGTGGTAATTCAGCTCCTGGCACCTGAGGCTGGCATCACCATGTAGGCAGGACATCGCTGTGGGGCCAGAGCCCCGCAGCCGTGTGCACCGCAGCCATACCAGGGCCCCGGGGACAGCTTACAGCCCCCTCCGCCGCACCCGGCTTCAGAGCTTGCGATGGCACCCACGTACGTAGGTGCCTGCAGGACCCATAACAGCCCAGAGGCTGTCACCTGGAAACAGGGACACAGGAATTGCAGACTGAAGCAGGAGGATACGGGCTGAGTCGAAAGGGAGGGAAAGCAGGAATCCCCTCCTGGGGCTCCGGGGCTCCCCAGGGCTGGCTATGACCTGGCCGGCTTTAGCCGCTGGCAGGACAGGACTGGCCCAGTGGGACGCTGCTGGGCAGGTACGGTGCTCAGTAAAATCCCTGTGACAGGTGATCCTCGGTGCTAACACTTGCCCCCCCCCCCCCCCCCCCGCTGTGCTGTGCTGTGCTGTTAACGTCTTATTTAACAATGGAGCAGCCAACGCCTGATTTACTCCTATTTTCCCCTTCTCAGTGGTGTACCGTTCTGTTCAGAAAAGTCCCCAGAGCTCTTCCTTTAAAGCTGCTTTTAGGAAATGCCCAGCCTGGGCTGAGAGATTAGCTGTTGGCGAGTGGGTGGACAGTAAAAAGTGGAAGTTGCTACGCAGCTACTTTCCTCCCGCTGCGCTAACGCCTCCGAGACGTCACCCAGCCAGCCTCCGGGGGGAAAAACAAGCGTTCGGCAGCCTGCCAGAGCAGAGCTCGGCACCCTGCTCGCCCAGCCCAGCGCCCGCAGAGGATGCTGAGCCAGCATGGCCCCCTCCACCGCAGCCCTGGCACTGTGGTTGGCGCTGCTCCTCGCTCGGCAGACGGATGGTGAGTCTCTCTTGCCCGCACCGCGCTCGTCTTCAGCCCCCCGGTTTGCTGCGTGTGAGCCTCGTGGCTGGTGGGGGGCTGCTTCGCTCCCCTCCGAACCCCAGGTCCCGGCACCAAGGTGGGGACCGAGACGGGGGAAGGCACACGGGGCAGGCGGCGAGCGGAGCTGCTGCGGTTTGGAGCCGCGGGTCAGACGCCTTGGCGGGCTGGTGGGTGCTCGGGCTGGCGGCGCCCACGGGCTCCTGCCTGCTTGGAGCAGGACACGGCCAGGGCTCCCCGCTTGCCACTCGCCTTCCTTCGCTGTTTGGGGAGCCTAAAACGCCTGTGTTAGTCCTCAGGCATCAGCCTGGCTGACCTCCACCAGTATGAACCACGGTGTCTTGTACTGCGGTGAAGTGCCGCGGTCGCTGGCGCGGTGCTCTGCCGACAGCCATCCTCTCCGGGCTCAGTGTTTGCCGGCAGACGGCGGCTGCTGAGGAAACCAGCGCAGAAAGGGTGGCAGATGTTATCTAGGGTGCTTTGCTGCCAGGTGACAATACCGAAATTCAAGCAGGAGGTGTGAAAAAGTCTGTTTCTTCCAGACAGCAGATGAACAAAACAGGAAAGCTGACTCTGAACAGGGCTGCTGGCAAACGGCAGGGGCGGTCAGCGGTGCAAGCACAAGTAGGCTCCTTCCTTGGGCCAGAAAAGCACCCAGATGCTCTCGGCTGGGCAGAGCTGGGCTCTCCGCAGCAGAGGAAGGGAGAGTGGGACAAGCAAATGCTGAAACTTGGAAGTGGGACAGGTCTGGGCAAACCCTTGCGCTTTTCAGGTGGGTGGGTGGTTGCTGCTGACCGCAGGGGGCCAAGCTCCAGGCGAGCCATCGAGGAGGCACTTGCGAGGAACTCTGCCCAGGTCCTGCAGGGTGGGATGCCGTGCAGCCTCGCCTAACGCTCGCCTTCGGTCCCGCAGGTGAGAGGCTGGCGAGCCCCACGCGCGTGCGCTTTGCTGCGGAGATAGCGCATCACCTGCTGCGGTGGGAGCCGGGACACAACCCCCCCGGCAACGTCCGCTACGAAGTGGAGCTCAAAGTGTGAGTACAGCGATGGGGGCGCGAGGGCGTTGGGCCCCTGCCTGGGATCCGGCACCGGCAGCCGTGACAACCGCGTCCCTAGCACCTGCCCGCACCGCTCTCACCCCGGGTGCTTCTCCCTGCAGCTACGGCACGAACGCCTCCTGGGCGGCCATCCCAAACTGCGTGAAGATCTCGGGGCGCTCCTGCGACCTCACGTACTACACCCTGGATCCTGCCCTGCGCTACTACGCACGGGTCAGGGCTGTGTCCGGAAACCGCACGTCCCCGTGGCAGAGGACCAACTCTTTCTCCCCTCAGGAAGGTAGGTCGGGTGTCTGCCTCCTCCCTGCAGCCCGGGGCAGGAGGCTTTGGGGATGGCAGAGGTCAGGGTGCCAAACTGCTCGGGAAGAGCTTTGGGACAGATGAGAGCAGGGATGTCTCTGTCTTCATACCTTCCTGGAGGGCAGCTGGGCTGTGGGATGGGGTGGGACAAGCCTAGGATAGGCTGCGAGGAACAGTCACGGCTCAGTCCGCTGCTGCAAAGGCTCTTAGAGCTGCAGACGGGAGACAGGAGAAAACCCTAACGGGCTCTTCCAACTGACTTGTTTCCAGCCAACCTGCGCCTGTCGGGCCAGAGCCTCTCTGTGACGGGCAACACCGTCCACGTGCAGCTGCAGCTGCTGCTCAGGGCGGGGAACCTCACCGTGAAATACGACGACATACAGAAGTACACGAGGCGTTACCGGGTGTACATCAGGAGGGTGCAGGACAATCGGACGGTGAGATGAACCTGCTGCTCCCGTGCTTTCCCCAAATGTCCCACGCAGTGCTGCCCAAGTGGAAAAACACATGTCTTAATACTGAGCTTTCTCACAGCCACAGCATCGCAGAGAGGTTTCTCTGCGCGTTTTATCGCAGTAGGTTCCCCAATTCTTGTTGGGATTTTGGGTCTGGCTGCTGTCGACAGTACTGCTAAGCACCCTGTGGATTTTCCCCGGTGGAGGAGGAGGAGGGAGGGAAGCATGGGGCCCAGCGCTCCCGCGGGAGCTGGAGGCTCTCGGGTACCAGCCGGAGCTCTGGTCATTGCAGTATGAAGTGGTGGAGACCGCCCCAGAGTTCAACATCAGCAGCCTCTTCTGGGACACGGAGTACTGCATCAGCGTGGAGCCCGACGTGGCCAGCCGGCACACCCGCACCACGCGCAGCGACGAGCAGTGCGTCGCCATCGGCAAGAGAGACAGTAAGTGGGGGCAGCCGTGCGGGACACGGGTCCTGCTCAGCCTCCTGGCCCTGGGAGCGCGGGGGTCTGCACCGGGGGCGCCGCTCTGTGCACCGAAGACCCTGCCTTTCCCCCCCTCACCCGGGCACGTCCTCTCTTGCAGGGAGCGCGGAGCTTGTCCTGAACATCGCCAGCTCCTCCTCCATGACCCTGTTGCTCCTGGGCCTCCTGGGGGCTCTGCTGGTGTGCACCTACATAAAGAAACCCATGAGGCCGCCGTCCGTCCTGGTAAGGCAGCTGGGCACGTGGCACCCTTTGCAGCCGGTGTGGGGGCACAGGCTTGGGTAGCTGTTGGGAGAGGCAGGCAACAAGCAGGGACAAAGCGTGGCTCACTTCCCGCTTTTCTCTCCCTCCCAGAAGTCTTTCATAAAGCAGAGCTCGCTCTGGGTGGAGCAGGAGTCCTCGTCCTCGGGCAGCCTGGATGCAGACCGTGTCCAGCAGCTGTTCCTGTGCCAGAAGGAGCCCCAGCAGGACAGCGGCCCCGACGGCAGCACCAGCACAGCCCAGCTGCCCCCGGAGAAGGGCTGGAGGCTCCCAGCGTGGCCCGAGGACTGGGTGTGCCTGCTGGGGCTGGGGGCCGCGGGGAGCGGAGACAGCAGCTGCACCAGCACCGACAGCGGCATTTGCCTGCACAACTCCGCCTCTGAGCTGAGCTGCACCTCGGGCCGCGAGCCCCAGGGCTACAAGCGGCAGCTGCCCGCGGGCGACGACAGTGGCGTGGGCTTGGAGACCACCTGCCCTCACCCCACGTGCTCCTCCAGCAGCGGGAACGCCAGCCCCACGGACGCCAGACAGCCCTGTGGAGGGGAGCTCAGCCTCTCCCCCGCCGCCGGCCAGGACAGCCAGCAAGACGTGGAGTTCCGTGGGTACCTGCAGCAGTCCAAGGGCACCGTGGAGCTAAAGCAGGACCCAGCCAAGTGGGTCCCCTTCTCGGGCTGTGCAGGATCCCCCCAGGGCCCAGGCAGCACTGACATCGTGCTGGACGTAGAGTGCTCTGAGCTGGTGGTGGCCAAAGGGTACTTGAAGCAGTCCTCTCCTGAGCATCCCTGCAGCCACACACAGGACCTTGCTCCTTGGGAGGATCCTCGGGAGCTCGCTGCCTGGGACTTTTCCAGCCAGGTGGGGCCCCAAGTCCCCACTCTCCTAAACTACGGGGCTCCAGATGCTCCCTTAGCCTCCAAAGCCAGCCCTGAGCTCATGAAATCTCCCTTCGACCTGAGCATCTTCAACACTGATCTCCTGGGGACGCTGCCCCTCATCTCCAGCCTCAGCGCCAACAAGTGGCTCATGGTGCAAACCAACCCTCTGAGCCTGCTCGGCGGGGACAGCAAGGACAGCCGCCTGTGAGCCGTCCCCGCGCTGGGGAGCGGGTGCCTGCCAGCCCCGCACGCTCACCCAACTACCTCTTCTAGCCACTGCCCGTGGGGAGCAGCTACTCCGATAAGCTACCGCCGACCCCTGAATGTTAATGCATCAAGCTGAGCGGTGCCCAGGCTGAGACTGGCCCAAGAAGCACCAGCTTAGCTCCTTCTGGCGCCGCTTTGGCCCTGGTACTGCTGTGGCCAGCGCCCAGCGCGCCCTGCACCTTCCCTGCAGCCAGTCTCGAGTGTAAAGCGAACAAGATACGGGGACGGGCTGCGCTGGAGGGGCTCACCCCTGCCTCCTCTGACCCCCCAGCCCAAGGATACACAGCAGGATGTTTCCAAAGGGCGATCCTGCAGGGCACGCAGCCCCCGGGCTCGAGGCTGGGGCCGGCAGCAGCCCTGCACTTCCCCTCCCCGCTGCCCCGCTTCCACAGGCGAGCGCCGCGCTCCTCCGGCTGACGTCCGTGCCGCTGACACCGTCCAAGGCTTTCACAACGCAGACGCTGAAGCGAGGAGCAGCCTGACGTCAGCCGTCCTGCTGCTGGCGGCGCGGAGCTCCCACCCTGGCTGGCCTCTCTTGGAGGGAGTGGGGGTCTTTCCTCACCCTACATTGACCCCTCAGCGTTCAGCCCGTGTGTCAGAGACCTGGGGTGCTGGCTGCCTCCGACGGGTGCAGGATGCGTGCAGCAGCTGTCGTACGGGCTCAGCACAAGCCAGGGCGGCCCTGCCCACACTATGGTCCGTGTTCTGCCACTATTGCGTACAGACATTATTTATTCTATTTAATTTGTAAATACAGACAGGATGTGGTGTTACTTATTTGGTCCATTCATCTGTACATCATCTTCTAAGGTCCAGCTGCGCTTTCCATCCTCAGATACGAACATTCCCCCGCAGCGAAGGGCAACGTGCCTTTGCCTCGCACGGGGAAAAGCATGTCCACGTCACAGCTGGGAAAAAGGGAGACCAAAGCCAGCCCAGTGAGAGCTTCGCACTCATCTGAGGATGTCCCGGGGCGCGCTGTGTCCCAGGCGAGTGTCGTGCTGTGGGAGCAGGCAGCGGGGGAGCAGCAGGACAAAGGACCTGCGGTGATTTCGCAGGGGGGCGTGGGGCGTGCAGCTCGTCCCATGGGGCAGCAGCTCGGGGACCAGGCACCAGCGAAAGGCAGGAGCACCTCCAGGGCAGAGCGGAACGGGTTGAAGCTGGGGGTGGTGGTGGAATAGTTTCTGTCAGAATGGAAACGAGCATAAGATGGGAACAACCTACCACGGGCTACATTTGACTACTGCCAGGTCACTGGAGAGTTTTTCCAAAAGTCATTTAGTTTCCAAGAACCTTCACGGTGGGATAGTCCCATTAAAACTGCTAGTGGAAACCCAGCTCGGGGGGTACTTTTTTTTTCAGGTGAAAGCATGAATCACTGCCGTCAGGAGAAGGGCTGTTGATGCAATGCTGTTTCCTTCTGTTGCGTCTGACGTTGCGCCCCTTGCACGCTCCCTGCGTCGCACGGAGGGCCCGGCTGCTGGCCGTGATGGGTGCCCGGCTGCAGCGGCACCACCACCGATGCCAGCCACGTGCATCCTCCTGCCCTTCCATTCCCCCCACCTCTTCTGTCTCTGGGTATTTTGGGGGTTGGGGCTCTTTGCTTTCTTTTTTTTCAGCTTCCTCTGAAAAACAGTCATCAAAACTAAGCGTGACTGGGTTTTTTTTGGTTGGGTGGGTTTGTTTTTTTTTCTTTTAAATGCTCCTGACGTCAGGCTCTGCGGCCGGATCCCGTGCAGCGCCGGGTGCTGCCGGTTCCTGCTCGCCGCGCAAGGCTCCAGCCGGCAGCGTCCAGGGGCAGCACGCGGGGCCGAGGGAGGCGGCGTTCCCCTCCCACTCCACCAGCAGCCAGGGCTCTCCTTTCAGCGAAACGCAGATGAGTTTGACAGAAAGCCGTAGACCACGTGCTTTGGCCTCCATAGCCGAGAGCACAGCCGGTCCCTCCGACACCCTGGAAATCCCGGATGCTCGCGTTGTCCCGAATTAAGTCACAGCCTAACGCACGGAGGACATTCGGCTCTGATGACTCCTGCAAGCGGCTCTCCTCCTCCCGCTCCTCCTGGCAGCGGGGAGCACCGCACCGCGGCCGCCCCGGCGAGGGGCTGCACCCGCGCAAACACCTTTCCCCTCCCCAGGCACTGGCCCGCGCGAATATTCCCGGCGTGTTTCCAAGAGCGGTGCTGCAGAGCCCCCGGCATTGCCAAACCCCGCGCGGAGCAGCGCGGCAGGCGCGGGGAAGGAGAAGGGAGGGGGCTGGTGGCCGGCCGCCCTTGCAAGCCAGCGTGTAGACTCAGGCTGTCCGCTCTGTTCTCGCCGCTTTCCCTGCGCGGTCTCCAAAGTTTCTCTTCTCTTTTCCTTCCGAGAAAACAGTTTGCAAAGAACCAGCCCCAAAGCCCTCGTGCCTCGCCAGCCAGGCAGGGGCCTCTCTCCGAGGGCTGCAGCAACTTTGCCAGGGCTGCTCTTGCGCTCCAGGCACTTCCAAGACGGCTTGCTCTGCCGAGGTTGAAGGGGCTGGCACAAAAAAGCCGTCGTGAGAAAGCCCACAGAGGCTTTCTGAGGCGTTTGCTTGCGCTGTCGGTGCAGAGGACAAATTTCCACATTGGTCCAGAGATTTGATGGAGGGCGGAAGGCTGAAGCACTCTCATTTCCTTACAGCTTTTTCCCCTATTGCACAAAAACAGCCATTCTGTGACTCATTGCCATCTTTTTTAGCCAATTGCCCCCACTCCCACTGCCCTGTTCAGCAACAGCCTGACCCAAGGTCTCCTGGGCACGCAGCAGGCTGGTCCCGAGGGCTGGGGTGTCTCTGAGCCGTGGGGAAAGGCAGCTTTTCCTTCCAGCACGCATGCTGAGGAAGCCTGGGATAAGGCAGCTACCTCTGCCTCCATCTCAAGCGAGGGGGTCTGCGGCAGTGCACCAGCGTGGGGATGGCAGCCAGCCCCAGGCACCTTCCCGTGCTGCCCGTGAGCAGGGAGGCCAGCAAGAGAAACACGCAGCTGTGGGGAGCGGACGCAGAAGCTCTTTCAAAAACAGAAACCGCACCGTTACAGTTTCAGTAGAAATCCAGCGTATTCAGGGGCTGTTTTTTAAAGAAGCAAGAACAGAGGAATTCCCCCCTGGCTGGTTTTGGTTGCTCTTTTTGTCACTGCTGGAAGGTGGGTGTGAGGCAGCGAGGGGAAGCGGTGCAGGGAGCCCGTAGGCTCCAGCCCCGGCCCCGAGCTGCCTTCGGCCACGGGCCCAGTCCCAGGCTGAGGGCAGTGGGGCTTGGGGAAGGAAACGCAAACCAAATCCCGCAAGGGGAAGTGGGGGGAACAAAACCGGAGCCCAGGGAAAGCCCCTGATGCCCCACAGGCGTGGGGAGGACTTTTGCAGGAAAAACCTTGGGACTATCCCAGGGAAAGCTGCGCTGCCCAGGAGGCACGGAGGCTCTGGGACCTTGCAGAGGCACCCGCTGCTGCAGCCGGCGGCTCTCGGGCACTGCTGGGCAGCTGCCCGGCGCTGCTGCTGTGGGACGCACGCGGCCGGGGACCCGCTGACCCGTCGCCGGGCAGAGAGGAGCAGGATGGTGTCCTACCTGCACGCCAGCCCGGCTCCCACCTCACGGTCCCCCCCGGTTGTGGAAAGGCACGTAGCCGCTCCCCGCCTTGCTCAGCGACCCGCTGATGCTGAATGGGGGCACCAGCTCCACCGCCACCGACCCCAGCCCGCTGCAGGGAAGGCAGAGGCGTCAGCGAGCTGCCTGCCCCCCTCCAGTCCCTGCCCGCCCGTGGGGCGGGGGGGTCTCCCCAGACAGCTGGGGCTCCCCAGGGCAATCTGTCCCGGGGAGGCAGCGCCTGCAAACAGCAGAGCTCAGCGGGTTTGGGACGGGCAAGGGCTTGTGGCACCTTGGCACCGTGCGAGGGGAGCCCCCCAGCCCGCCCCAGGCCCCCGCAGGGCCTCACTCACCGGGTGTGGTAGAGGTTGAAGATGAAGTCGGGCCCTGGGAGGCGGGAAGGAGAGGTGTCAGTGCCGCTCGGCGGCGCGGGGGTGGGCAGGACAGCCAGCCGCACCGGCATGTCACTGTGCATCCCCCTCCTCAGCCCCCGCACGCCCCCAGCTTGCCCCAGAGCCACCCTGCAGGCAGGCTTCCCCAGCCCTCGGGGGACCAGCGAATGTCAGGCGCGCTCCCCACATCCCGAGCCCTGCAGCCCTTTTCTTTCGAGCCCTCCCTGCCCTGCTGCTGCCTGTCCCCCCCCTGCTCTGCTCATACTCACGGTCCCAGCACTGGCCCCTCTGGTACCACCGGACGAAGGCGTAGCCAAAAAGCACCAGGATCAGCAAGGCCAGCCCGACTCCCAAGACAACCCCGAGCATGTTGATGGGCTCTTGCCCTGCAAAGCAGAGCGAGAAGGGGGTCTGCAGACAAGCATCTCCCGGAGGCTGGGGGTTCTGATCAACTCCTGGGGGGGACAGGAGAGCTGTGGGGTTGGGATACGTCCCTGCACTCTATGGCGTGGCAGAGACTGCGCTCCACGAGGCTGTTGAGAGTTGTGGTGTGGAGACTTTTGCTACCCCCAAAGGCCCGTGCTGCAGACTTGTGATCTTGGTGACAACAGCCACCGCCTCTGCTGTCCCCAGGTGAGCTGGCAGGCAGGATGGTGACCTGGGAAGGGAGCCCAGAGGGGAGTGTGGGCGACCAGCTGCCCTCAGCCGAAACAGGAAGGGACTGGCTGTGAAGAGGAGCCCACATTCCCCGTAAGCAGGACACCCTTGTGTTCCTGCTCCTGGCCCTGCCGGGAGCTCACCCAGACCCCAGGCAGCTTTCGGCCGTGCCTGGGGCCCATCACATTGTGCCGAGGATGGGGAGCTGACCACCCTATCAGTGGCTGTATCCCCACTCCTGGTGCCAGGCACACTCTTCTGATGTGAAGCACCTTCCTCGGCTGCACAGAGCGCTGTCGGCAATCAGCAGGGTTTAGCCGTGCAGTTTAGCTGCAATTTTGGCAGCAAAAGGGCAGGCAGAGCAGGGTTGGGGCCGAGGAGACACTCGCTGGCTGTCACCTCCCGCAGCCAGGGTGTCCTGCAGCTCTGGTGCTTCTTGCCGGCTGTGCCCTGGCAGCTGAGCAGAGAAGAGCCAGAAGAGCAGCAAGGTGCCTCAGCTGTGGCACCGGTGCCGGCTGTCCCAGTGCTCCCACAGCTGCCGGGTGCCATAGCCTGGTCCTTCCCTGTGCAGCTGCGCAGACCCATTTCTGGACAGGCAGTTCCCTCTAGAGGATGCATTTGTCAGGGCGAGCATCCTCCTGCTGCCGCCGCCAGCAGGACCTCTGCCGGAGCTCCGCACCCCCCCATCCCTCCCGTCCACACCAGCGGGTCTGGTGAAGCCCAGCGGCAGCCAGTGCTCCCGGCACTGCCAAGGGGACACCGAGGTGCCCAGGCACAGCACAACCATCGAGCAGCCGTTTCTCTGCTCGAAACAGGTTGTGCGCTGCACAGATCAAATCTCATGCGATGTACAGCGCTGGGCTGCGAATCACACCTCTCCAGCTGCCACCAGCTCCCGCTTCCCCAAATCCCTGCGCCAACACCATCCCCGACCCTTCTCCGCTGTCACGGTGGCTGCAGCGTGAGCCCGTCTCGCAGGCAGCACAGCCTCCTGCGCCTCCACCTGCACCCCAGCATCCCCACATCCCCGTGAGACCTCCCCAAGGTCTCAACCGGCAAGCTGCCCAGTCAGTCCCGGTGTGGCCCATTAGCAAAACGCAGGTGGGGTGGTGGTGGGCACAGCTCTGGGGGCTGTTGTGCCCCCGAGGGGACAGCAGGGTTTGCTCGCTGCCCTGCCTACAGGGAGGGCTTGGAGCGGGCAAGTGCCCGGCCCAGAGACTGGGTGCTGCGCCTTGCAGCATCGGGAGCGGGGAGGCAGCGGGAAAGGATGACCTAACAAACAGCAGCTAAATTTAGACAGATGCCGGCGGAGTGAGAACATTTCCCCTGTGGTCACAGTGTTTACACAGTGAGCAAGGTCCCAGGTTGCCCTGCAACCCGCAGCACTTGCTCCACCTGATGGGACCCGGCAAACACCCGGCGAGCCGCAGAGCATCGCGCCGCCAGCTCCCGAGCTGCGCCGCAGATGAGCGGGACCAGTCTGCCCTTCCCTGCCGCTGGGCCCTCCCGGCAGAGCTCAGGAGGCCAGGGTACCTGGGCAGCCAGTGCACCCTACTTCTGCTGAGCCAGGGGTGAGCTGGGAGCCCCAGGACCCCAGGCCCCGACCCGAGCTGGTGTGGGTGAGGTCAGGAGCCTGCTGCAGGGGTGACTCACGCAGCGGGAGCTGCGGGACAGGAGGAGGCATGGTGCAACAGCCTCCCTGAATCAGCCGGCTGCCGAAACTGCCCTCTCCCCACGCCTACCGCTGGTGGGAGGGTGACGGCTTCATGCCCAGCCCCTGCCCCGTGCCGTGCGTGGGAGGCGCTCCCTGCCCCGACACCCTCGGGAGCAGACGTCCTCGCACCCCGTGATACGCCTCCGAGCAGCCCCGCTCGAGGCAGAGCTGCAGCAGCAGCCAAGCCCCAGGCTCCAGCTCCACAGAGAGCAGAGCTGCTGCCCGTGCCATCAAACATCCCCATCTCTGCTCCCCAAGGGGAGAAAAAGGCCACCTACTCACCTGCCTGGGGGTCCATCGCCTGCGCCCAGCGCCGTGCCGCAGGAGGGGCTCACGGCTGGCCCAGGCTGGGAGCTGCCGCAGCAGAGCCCGGAGCGTGCTGGAGCCTGGCACGTCCTGCCCGTCCCCTCCTCTCCTGGTGACACAGTCGTCTCACCGCCCGTGCCACAGCGAGGCCAGGCACCGCTCCTCGCCTACTGGTTCAACTGGTTCCCAGGGGAGAAAGCAGAGGAGCTCCAGCAGAGATCACTCCCCACGCGATGGATGGCGCATCGCCTGTGCCCCAGCCCGGGACGGCTGCTCCCAGCCCAGCCCAGTCTCGCCACCCGCACAGGGAAGGCACGACGTGGGCAGCTCTTCCCTCCTGCTGCTGGCAGGGACAGGCACCCTGGCAGAGGCTGAACTGGGAGCCTGAGGGGCAGGGATGCCCTGGACACTGGGGTGTCCAGCCCTGGCAAGGTGCCTGCATGGATGCGTCCTCCGACTGCCACCTCCTGGCAAAGAGCAGCAGCTGGGAGAGGGGCAGGGTCCCACAAAGAGCCCGGGCTTGCGTGCTCGGGGTTGCCCACAAAGGTTAAGGTCCTGTGCAGGGTGAGGGCAGGACTCCAGGGTGACAGGGCATCCCCCACCAGCTGCCCCCAGTCACAGACACCTCCCAGTACGATGCCCTTACGGCTGTAGTCGATCATCTTCTCGAAGTCCAGAGCCACAGGGTGAGTGCAGAAAGAGTGGGAAACCATCTCCCAGGCTGCAGCCAGAAGGTAACCAACAGGGATAACCATTACCAGCCTGGAAACTGCCAGGGGCAAAATCCCTCCCCACTTTGCCCGCCCTTTGCCAGGCGCAGCCTCTCACTACACCGTGGCCCAACGCAAGCAGCACAGGGCGGCTAGGGCAGGAGCCCAGCTCCCCAGCAGCCCTCCCCGGGAGCGAGCATCTCGGCACCCTCTCAGCCCGGACCCGCGGGGACGCCGGCTGGGGTGCAGAGAAGGTGATGTGCCTTGCAGACCCCGAGGCCCTGGCAGAGCCCAGCTGGGGCAGCGAGGCCAGGGCTGCTCCTCGCCGGGCAGCGGGGAGGAAAGGGACGGGGTGCGCGTCCATGTGGCCTGGGGAGGCTGGCGGCTGCGCAGAGCCCCGGGCCAGCCCTGCCTGGCCCCTGCCTGACCCTGCACGGAGCCGGGCTGCCCAGGATCCTGCGTCACGCCAGGGCTCCTCATGCGAGAGGCCAAGGAAGGGTGACGGGCTGGAAACGCAGCCGCACTCCAGGAAGCAAAGCCCCGAAGGCACGAGGAGCTGTGACATAACATCTACAAACCTCAGCTGCTTCCTCAAAGCCTTCGCTTAACCTCAAAGGAGGAAGAGCTGCTCCCCGCCGTGCCACCTCCCACCCCGCCGATGCTCCTGGGCCGCTCTCCCTTCCACGGCAGCGGCGCCAGTCCCGGCCATGGGGTGTGTGGGGCTGGCACTGGGATGCTCTGGGAAGGCTGCCCACGCCTCGAGGGGCTCTCTGTGGCATGACACGGGGCTGCAGCTGCGCAGGTGGTGCTGGATGCATAGGACCGAGCTCGCTCCAGAGCCTCTGCCCGATCCCTGCTGGCCCAGCAGCACCCATCTCTTGAGCTGCTGCTGCTTGTAAGCCACGGTTTGTCCCCTGACAAGGGACAGGCACGCCCAGACTGGACAGGAGAGCTCGGTCCACCGTGCTGCATCTCACGCTGCATCAGGTGCCCACGCAGCTATTGGCCTGTGCTGGCCCAGCCAGGACCCCCCAGGCACGCCAGGGACGCAAGCTCTCTGCCCGACTCCCCACTGCTGTGTGCAGCCCCCGAAACCAGTTTGCACGCTGAAAGCTCCCGCAGTAGCACTGTGCACCCTCCTGCAAAACCCGGGCGGCTGGACCCGCCGGCTGCTGCTGCCCGCCCGCCATCCCGCGGCCTCTGGGCATCGCATGGACCATCTGGGCAGGAGCCAAGACCGCAGCCTGCCGAGGTTCCCACGTCTCCCGAGGGGGCTGGATCCTCACCAGTGGGTGTCCCTTACCTGCAGAGACACACGCAGACGCCAGGATCCCTGGGCAGGCCAGCGGGTTATGCGGCCTGCTCTCCCCAGAGCGGGCAGGGTCGCTGCTGCAGCGGGGGCGAGCTGGCACAGCGGTGGCACAGCTCCCCGGCCAAGGAGCCGCAGGACAGGGACGCTCCGCAGCCTCCCCGCTGGCACAGCGCACGCACCTGGCGGCAGCAGCAGCTCTCCCCGGCCGTTGGGAAAGCTTGATTACAAAAGCAGGAGAAGGTAATTAGCTGCTCGGCGGCAAATCCCGCACACCCACCACTTCCAGCATGAGTCTGCACAAGGCCAGGCTTCCCAGCCCGCTGCCAGCGGGGCCGACCGCAGCCCGCAGACTCCCTGACCCTGACCCACTCCCTGCACCTTCGCCCTGCTAAACCTCAATGCCCATCGTGCCCAGCAGCGCTGCCAGCAGCGGGCTAAAGCAAGCCGCTCTTCGTCCCAGAGCGACTGTTCCTGAACGTGTAGCCCACAAGCAGCCCCAGCACCTGCCCACGGGCACAGCACTTCCCCAAAACAGGGCTCGTGGGCTGTAAGAGCCCCTCTCCTCACCCACCCCTGCCAGCCCCACCTCGTGCAACGTCAATGAGCTCACCCAACCCAGAGAAGCTGCTCTGCCAAGGGACAGGGGTTTGCGAGAGGAAGGGCACGGACACCCCTGAGCTCACACCGTGATCCCCCGCTTGCTGACCCAGCCTCGGCGCCGACCCCGCTGCCTCCGCATGGACCGCGGGCCTCTCTGAATCTCCGTAAACAACCCAGAAGCATCCCAGCGCTGTAGGAACTGGCAGCCAGCATTGCCGCTGCGCTGCTGTACAGCAGCAGGGACAAAAGCTGGGGAGAAAGAGGGAGGTTTGTCCCATGACCTGGGGCTGCGCAGGGACACACAGACCGACTGACCTGACAGCCAGGAGCATATGATGATCCGGTAACCTCACGTGTAAACTCTTCTCCTTTCCTCCTCCACCTACTAAAACCTCTGTTTAAAAACAAGCCGGTGCTACGCGGAAGAGATGGACAAAGAGCGGGATGGCTGTGGTTTCTCTTATCATCAGGAGAGGAGCAGGAAAAAATCCGGCTCTGTCAGTCCGTTCACCCCTGATAAGCTATTTTGTGACAGCAGCTCTGCAGGTGAGTCACCCTCCAGTGGCAGACACTCAGGAGATTATGGCAGGGGATGGTGCTGCTGATAGACCGGTGTTGTATTACAATACAAATCATAATTCCTGTTTCACAACTCCTGTTGTGGGTTTTAAGGAGTGCTTGGGCGGTCCTGCCCCAGTGCTCGTGCAGCGCGGGCAGAGCAGCAGAGGCGCAGGGGCGGTGGGAGCATCGCCGGCCCGGGCTCCCTGGGCATCGGGGCACCCGCAGCCTCCTTGTGTCCCGGACTGGAAGGTACCTTGCCAGGTTTCTGAAGACCCGGTTCAGAAGACCACGTCAGAGCTGGAGGAACATGGTGAGTGACCGACAGCCTTGCCCACCGCTCTGCCGCCTCCCCAATCGTCAGCCCCTGGCCCCAGGAGCCGGCACCCTGCGCACCCTGCCGCTGGCTGCACTCGCACACCGGCTCTGCGGGGAGCTGCTTACCGGCCGTGAGGCAGCTCAGGCTCAAAAGAGCTGCTGCTCCCCGGCCCGAGCCCCCCGCAGCTTTGAGGAGGGAGCGATTTCACCCTTCTCTCTCAACACTCTGTTGGATACGGCCCCCTGCGCTCTTGCTCCCACATTTCGCTGTGGCTTGCCTTGGCCCTCTCCCAGACCGGGGAGCAGACAACTAAGGCAGTGTGTCTCGGCAGCCTGCCCTCCTGGAGCCTCTGACCTCCCCCCCGACAAGGGGCTGGTTCTTAGGCAATGCCTGGGCAAGAGCCCGGTGCCCCTGCCCCCCAGCGCAGCTCCCACTGCGGGACAGCCGGTCCCTCTGCTCAGCACAAGGGACACGCTTGGCTCGGCTACCTGCAGTGCCTTTTGCAAGCAAAGCCATGGCTACCAAACCCCAGCCTGGCATGCAGTCCCTCCCTGGGAGGACAAGGCTTCCTTAGCTGAGGGCAGCCACCTACAGCCAACGCTCACTGGGAAACGTAAAACACTCCACCAGTGACGTACTGGGACATCAGCCCCTCCGAGTGGGGAACCCACCCTCCTGCGGGCAGCAACAGCTACACACAGCCACGGCTTAAATCCCCTGCAGCCAAGGAGTTAGCCCTGGATCGGAGCGCCCCGCACCCTTTGAAGCCGGGGTTTGCATAGGAACGCTCAGGAGCAGCCGCCCAGCGCCCCACAGCACCTCGCAGCCACACACGGCGAGAGTCCCGCTGCACCCCAGCTGCCCAAGCCCGCTCCGATGGCAGGGGTGCAGGAGTCCATCGGGAATCCAGGGCTCGTGGGCTGGCGTTTGCTCGGCTGGAGGGCAGACTGGCCATAGTGGCATTAACGTGCTTCCAGAGAAAACAGCGAGGGAGCTCAATTAGTTACGGTAGCCTTGAGTTCTCCAGGAAATCAGTCCACTCTGCGCAGGAGCTGGCACAGCTCTTGCCTTGCTTTGAGTTTAACCAGTGCAGCTCTCGCTTGTAGCGTGGTTTGGAGAGCAAGTGGGCACTCACGGAGAGGCAGCCCCTGGGGCAGCTCCAAGCTGTGAATCTGTTTGAAACAGAGGAGGTTCACGGACTGAAGAAAATGCAGGAAAAAAGAAAAAAAAAAAATCAACGACGGGCAATACCTTCTCTCTGTGGGAAGGTGGCCAGCACCACAGCATCGTTCCTCCCACCTGCATCTGCACCAGACCTGCACTGGCTTGTCGGGAAGGAGCCTGACAGCAAACGACACGATGGGCACAACTATGGGCAGCTTGTGGGTGGGCAGGCAGGGGCGGCTGCCGTGCCCCTCGGCCACAGACCCCCGGCCACGCCGCGGAGCCTGGAGGAGCCGTCGTGGCCAGGGCATGGGACCGTTCCCGCGGGGAACCGTTAGGATCCCATTACGCGGGTCATGCCCAGCCCAGGCCCAGGGTGACACAAGAGGTCAGCATGAGGAAGGACTGGCCACGCGTGCCCTCGGCTGGCTGCGCTGGAGGACGTAGGTGGCGTTTGGGAGCAAGCCGAGCTGGCATTCCCGAACTCCCAGGGCTCCTGCAGGCACTGGGCACTGCAGATGAAGGGCTCGGGAATGGCAGCCAAGGTGGAAGGTCCGGGAGACACGCTCCCCTTCCCAGCCTGCCCTCCTGCTCCCAGCAGGTCGCCGACTCTGTGCCCCCAGGAGCAGATCTGGAGCTGGGATCCCCTGGTAGCGCTGCACTGCCGCCAAAAAGACCCGAAGGGCTGTGCAAAGCCCACCCGGGGGCCAGGCGCTTGCCACGACTTGCCCGCGCTCGGCACTGGTGACAGATGAGCCCAGCTGCTCGGAGAAAGGCCCCTGGCATTTCCCCAAAAGAGCCCGACGGCGGCATGCTGGGACACGGCCACATGCCCAGAGCCCCACCAGCACCGGGCAGGATCCGGTGCTCCCCTACGCAGGTCACTTCTTGTTCCCGGGCTGGGGAGCAGCCGAAACTGGCAGCCCAAGCCACGCAGCAGGGCCGTGATGGGGAGAGAATCTTTCCTGGCTGGGCAGCAATGGCTGAGCTAGCAGCACCCTAAATCCGAGCTTTCTTCGTGTGGTTAACCCACAAATAATCGCTTGGCTGTAAAATCCTGCTGGTAGCGCCTGTGTGCGTGGCCAAACGTCCCCAAACACGGTGACCCAGAGAGGGAGGGCTCCACCACTCCCTCCTACCCACCTCGGGCTGGAGCACGGCCCCTCTCCAGCCTCACCGCATCCCTGGTCTCGCTGCACTGCTGTCCTCCGAAGCTCCCACCTCCGAGCCCTGCGATTGCACAGGGGCCTCCGCTCTGGTTTGAGACACCGAACGCATCCTCTCCAGCCACCTGCTGCCCTAGGAAAAGCCTGCTGCTCCCGAAGCTCAGCAGCCAAAGGAGCAAGGGCTTCTAAACCCCAAACTCTCCCGCATCGTGCTCCTGGATCTGTGCAGTTACGGCCGTGTTTTTAATCTTCCTTACCTGTGTTCGTGTTGGGTACAGCCCCTGCAAAAAAGCTCGGCTTACCTGCCGTGGTAGAGTCCGGAAACAACAGCAAAGGAGAAGAGCTTGCTCGGGGCTGGGGGGGCATTCAAGGGAAAAGCAAGCGTGCTGCTTCCCACAGCCTCAGCAGGGCAGGAGCACGCTTTCGAACCGCCAGCTGCCACGACGCAGCTCTCAACAGCGTGGCACGAGCGTGGCTGCAAAACAGGGCGACAGGAACGTAAAGTGTCCACGCCAAAACCCCCGCAAAGGGGCTCTGATCTTTGCCCAGCACCAATCCGCCCACCGAGGACCGGGGCGGCTCCTTCAGCAACGGCTGGCTGGTGCAGCTCTCGGGACCTCTCCTACCGCCCTTGGGCATCTCCCGTACGTGAAGCTGTTACAGGAAAATAACTCTGAAGGCGATCAAGTGGGATCAATGCCTTATCCATCCCTCGCTCCAGCGCTGCCTGCTGCCGGCGCTGTGTTTACTGTGTGTCCTAGCAGCAGCGGAGCCCTCCCTCCCCGCCCTCACAGCACTCCTTCCCATGGGCCAGGCTGGTTTCTCCAGCGGCTCCGGCAGCCTGTTGGGGATCACTCGGGCTGTGCCCCTCGGTTCCTGACCCCAGGCTGGGCCAGCCGAAGAATATAACTCGCGTCGTGGCACGTCTGGGTGGCACAGCCCTGCAGGCGTGTGTATTTTGACTCAGGGTTTCTTGGCACGTCAGAAAGTGCCTCTTTCATAACGCCTATGAGTTTTTAAGCCTCTGGTGCATTAAAGGCAGTAACTTTTCCTCATTAATAGCCAGTTACTGGAATGGCACAGGTGGAGTCCACGGCAGCAGCGCAGCCGGCGATCCCAGGCGACAGCAGAGCTGAGCGTTGTCGCACCAGGACATGCCACCCCCCCGCCCTCCCCGCCTCCACCTCCATCCCCAGCAGCTCTAAAGCGACCGCGGCTGTAGGTTGGGGCGGTTTCCCTGCTAATTGTCCCAATGGGTCTCGAGGAAGCCAAAGAGACAGCAGCCTCTGTGCCCGCCCAGACTTAGCTGATCCTTCACTTTCCCCGGGCTGCCCTCCCTGGCGTGGCTGATCGTGTTAGCTGTGCGCTTGGCGTGGGAATCGCCGTGGGGAATCGCTAGCTAACCGCGCTGGCACAGACCTCTCCCACCCGCCAACTGCTTTTTGGCTGAAGTTTCAGCTCGGTAACTGGTTTTCCCCTCTGGTTTGCAGGATTTAGCCTCCGAGCGGCTGAACGGCAGAGGTAACGCCGACAGGAGCCGGGGGCGTGGGTGCTGGCGGGCTGGGCCTGCCGACACAGGGCCACGCTCCTCTGTGTTGCAGGTCCCAGCACAAGACACAAAGCCTCCACGGCGCTGGAGTCCTTCAAGCGGATCGGCATCCCCGTCCTGGCAGCGGTGCTCAGCCTTGCCTGCCTGGTTTCGGTCGGGTTCCTGGGTACAGCTCCTGCCCTCCTCTCCCCCCCCGCCCCTCCGCTGCCGCTGCTGGGCACAGCCACGGCTCGCCAAACACAGCTCTGGACCCAGGGCTCAGCCGGGACCGGCTGTGCCACCTTCTTGCTGAGCCCCCAAAGGCAAGCCCTGAGCCTGCCCAGCAGCACAAGCTCAGTGCTAAGCTCCCCCTTTCCCTCCAGTCAAGGTTTACCTGGACTCCCACTACTTCTTCTGCAAACAGCCCCTGAGGCTGGTGCCGCTGCAGCGGGTCTGTGACGGGCAGGCGGACTGTCTGCGGGGCGAGGACGAGGCCAACTGTCCCCAGTCGGTCCCTGAGGGGCCACCAGCTGGGGGTGAGTCCAGGACACCCTGCTAGAGCTCCGGAGGGGCTGGGCTGCTGCAGCAAGCCTCCACCTGGCTAAAGTCACCGGCGGCAAAGCTGACTTTGTGTCTGTCTCCAGCCCGCGTTTCCAAAGACAGATCCATCCTGCAGGTGCTTGACAGAAACACCGGAGCCTGGTCCTGCATCTGCCACGACCACTTCAACCTGGTGCTGGCGAAAGCAGCCTGCAGGCAAATGGGCTACAGGAGGTATGGGGCTGCTTTCTCCACACCGCCCCTGCCTGCTTTATCCATCCCTCTCCCGTAAAAGCTCTTTCTGAGTGGGGCTCTGTTTAGTTCTGCACTAATGGTTTCAGTCCACCCCTGCCACGCAGAGTGCTCTGCACGTCCCTAGGATCTGGCTGGTCTCTGCGCTAGAAGCCCTGGCAGCTCCCCATGTGAGCGCAGTACTGTGCCCGTTGTCCCCAGCCTGTGAGCACCCTGCCCTGCTCCTACCCCTCGCCGCCCCCCACCTACTCACAGTAGTCTCCTTTCCTTCAATCCGCTCCTGTCCCTGGTCCTGGGCTCAGTGGCCAGTCCCCCCATCCTGCCCCCAGCCCTTCACGACTGTGGCACTTCCCTCTTTCGGCATCCCTGTGTCCCCATCCCAAGGAACCCCCTTTTTTTTTCCTATGGGGTCTTTCTCTTACTCACTGGCGCAGGGTTGACATTCCCTTCCTAAGCTCCCGCTTCCTCCCTGTCTCACCAGCTCTTTGTTGGGGCCACCGGCAAGCATTTAGGACCTACTTGTAAAGCTTCAGTCCCTGAAGCTTTGGAACTGAGTTAGGACACCTTCGGATCAGCCTGAGCCAAACCCACCAAGTTTCCAGGCTCCCGGAGGTGCTCAGGCACCAGTGCCTGTCCTCTCCCGGCATCTGCGCCCTGCTGGTGGCCCGCCTGGGACCGCGCGCCCCAGGGCGTGCTTGCTGACCCTTGCCCCCCCTCCCCCTTGTGTCTTCCAGCACCCCAACTTTTCAGGCGGTGGAGGCGGGCGCAGCGCAGCCCCTGCCTCCCCGCGAGGTCGTGCTGAGCAACGGCAGCCTCCAGATGCCCGAGCCGGGCAGGTGAGTGGTGGGGCTGTGCAGAGGTGCCCGCCGTGCCTGGCCACTGAGCCGGAGCCTCTCCCCTGCCGGATCCAGCCCTTTTCCTCCCTCTTCCAGGAAATGCCTCTCTGGATCCGTTGTTTCGCTCTTTTGTTCCAGTAAGTATCACGATGCTGTTGGCACCTTGCCGGCACGCAGGGCCTCATGCTGCGCCGGGTCCTCGGTCCTGGCATGGCCCCGTGTGCTGAGCTGCACCCGCGAGAGCTCGGCTCTGGCTGAGCCCCGGCCCTCCCCGCTTCCTGCCCTGTTCGCACGAGAAAAGTTGGATTTAATTACTGCCAGCCTTCTCGTTAAACCAGTACAAACCTCCCAGAAACGAAACACCTAAGAGAGGCTTAACCGGCTGCCTGGTTGGGTTTGCTTTTGCTGATGAATTGCCCTGATTAAACTAATCTGCCTGGTGGGCTGGAAAAGGCCAGGAATGGACGAACCGATTTCGGCCAGCCTGGGGACGATGTGCAAACCGAGAGCAGAAGGGGATGCGCCAAGTGTCCCACGAAGGGGTGACACGGGCAGCATCACGGGGGGTGAGGCGCCTGGGCGGTGCAGGAGCCTCCATGCCGGCTCACCCCTGAGGATGGAGGAGGGCAGAGAGGGTGCTCTTTCCCTCCCCGCTACCCCCCAACTAACCTGTTGCTTTGTCGCTGGCGGCAGAAGGCTGCGGGGAGAGCGTAAGGACCCCGCGTGTGCTGGGCGGGAGCCCGGCCGCCATCGAGGCTTGGCCGTGGCAGGTCAGCTTGCAGTACAGGAAGGAGCACATCTGCGGGGGCAGCATCGTCGACCCCGGCTGGGTCCTGACGGCAGCGCACTGCTTCAAGTGAGTCGGGCCACCTCCCCGCTGCGGCACGCCGGTCAGCCGGCACCGACGTGCCAGGGCTGGGTCGGGTCCTCGAGGCCAGGCTGAGTCCCGCTGGGTTGAAGCCACGTGCTGCTTCAGTGTCCCGTAGTTAAGAGGTCTGGGCAGGGCTTTGTGCCCCTTGGGGCGGCGCAGGTGGCTGATGCTGAGCAGGGCAGGGCACAGGCAGGGCTTTGCTGCCTGCCCCCGCAGCAGTGTCACGGAGGGGAAAGAGGGGAGCAAAACCAGACACGTCTGCGCACAGGAACAACCCCATCGTGGAGAGCTGGCGCGTGAAGTTCGGCTCCAACCTCCTGTCGGGCACCACCACCCTCGCCGTGGAGAAGGTCTTTCTGGCTGAGGTGACGCCTGCGTCTCCCAAGGACAACGACATCGCCCTGGTGAAGCTGCAGTCTCCCCTGCGTGTCTCAGGTGAAGCGCACAGCTCCTCGGAGCAGGAGTCCCAAGTGTCTTCTGATGGCACGGAGAAGCGGGCTGGGGAGAGCGGTGGCCCGCGTGGCAGCGCTCAGCGGGCACCGAGCGGAGGCGCGGAGGGAGAGGGCCGTGCGTGAGCGGTGCCCACCCAAGGGCACCTTCCCCTTGAGCCTCCCCAGGCATCTCCTGCGCCTCCCTTCTCCTTTCCAGACAGCAGCAAGCCCATCTGCCTGCCCTATTTCGACGAGGAGCTGGTGCCGGGCACATCCCTGTGGGTGACGGGCTGGGGCTACACGCAGGAGCATGGTGAGCGGGACAGTGTGGGGGCGAGCACTCTGGCTGTCTGCAACAGGGGGCTGCCCCTGGGGGGCAAGAACAGAGCCCCCCCGCCCCCCAGCACCGCTGGCAGGAGGAGATGGGCTGGTGGGCTCCCTGCTCGCCTGGGGCTGCTGGGGGGACCCCACTGAGCGGCCCCGTTTTGGCGCAGGCAAACTGTCGGAGACCCTGCAGCAGGCGGAGGTGAAACTCATAGACAGGGAGAGCTGCAACCTGGCCGCCTACCACGGCGCCGTCACCGAAAAGATGCTGTGTGCCGGCCTGCCCCAAGGCGGGGTGGACACCTGCCAGGTGGGGGCTGCCTGCTCCAGAAAGAGGGATTGGGATGGTCTGCACCCACTGATGAAAAAGCCCCTTTCCTCCTGGGAAACGGCTGCGAGCCGTGCTGGGGGGCTCCTCAGCCCCGCTCAGAGGGTTTGTCCTTCACAGGGGGACAGCGGCGGGCCCCTGCTGTACTCGGGTGGGCACTGGCAGGTGGTGGGCATCGTCAGCTGGGGCCAGGGCTGCGGGACCCCCAGCACGCCCGGCGTCTACACCAGCGTCCGTGCTTACCTCAACTGGATCTACGCCGTCCGGAGGGTCAGTGCCGCGCTGCCGACACCGCTGCAGCAACACGCACGGCTGCTCTGTCACGCAGGTTTCGGGGGGCGGTGGGGAAGGGTCAGGACCCCCTCTGGTGGCTCTGCCCAGAGGGGAGCCGCGCTGGCAGAGTGCAGCTTCACTGCAGGGCAGGCTGTGGGGCTGCGGGCAGCCAGCCCCCTTTGGCTCAGCACGGGAGCTGAGCCGGCTCCTTAGAGACGTGACTCTTCTCCTCCTGGTTTCGGCTGCCCTTTCAAAGCTTGCAATCTCTTCTCTCCTTCCTTCCAGTCGGAGCTCTGAGACCTGCCGGGACAGGTCCCTCCTCCCTCCCCAAGCCTCCCTCCCCATCCCCACGCACTTGGCTGTCTCAGCTCTGGCAGCAGCTGGGAAACGGATCTGAAGCGGCGGCAGGCGAGCCGTGCCTCCCGGACCCTTGCTGGCAGGCGGCGATTTGGCACGCCAGAGGCCAGCCGAGGACGCAAAGGGCAGCTCGGCGCAACGGCCACCGATACCGTGAAGAAATCTGACCGGCTCAAGCTCCCTTCCGGAGAAAGATTAATTTATTGCCCTGCGCCGGCCCTGCTGGGGCAGGAAGGCTCCTGTGGGGCCAAGCTGCTGTTTGCTTACTACTGTTATACAGAGAGAAATGAAGTTTGTGCTGTAGAGTGTCCCCATTAAAAGAAAGTGTTTGTTTTTTCATACAGCCTTGGAAGGCTTTGTCCCTCTTGCTTGCAGGGGCATTTTTCACAATACCCTGCGCTGTGCTGGAGCCGCTTTCCCAGCACAAGGCAGGGTTTGTTCGCTGGCTCTTGTGAACAAGCTGTCCCTGCACACGAAGAAGAAAGTGCCGCGCGGACCTCGGTCACTCAGCCAGACAAGCTGATCAGAGGGGGACAGCTTCAACTACCGTACGCAAACAGGGGCGTCAGGCATTCCTTTAAATCAACTTTTTCTAACGCAGCTTCAGCCCCAGCAGAAATCAGGGCCATTCCCACGCAACGCGGCAGCGAGGGATCCTGCTCTCCAGGCAGCTGCACTCGGAGAGCCTTTTGGGCTGGGACATACCCCCCAAGCACCCCGCAAACGCTGCCCCTCCGAAGGCGGCGCCCACGGCCCCACACCCGGCTGGCCCCCCGGCTCCAGGCCCCCACGGCCCCTGGGCTCGAGCGAGCTTCTCAAACTAGAAACACCCACACTAGAGCGACTTTCTCTAGTAAACATAAACTTTATTTCATTCAAGGCAAAGCTAACTAAACCTCTACAGTGCAAAAATGTGCTGTAAGTCATCCCACAGCATGTGGTACACATCCTGTGTTTACTCGCAGGTATCTCCTAGGTGTATTTATATATGCTTATACACATACGCGTCTGTCGCAGCACGCGCCTCCGGCAGGGCCTTCTCCCCCGCGTGCCCCGGAAAGCCTCAGCAGACCCCCCCAAAGCCCTTGTGACGGCAGGGACCCCCCCAGGAGCTGGCACAAGCTCCCAAGCCAGCCCGCTGCCCCGGAGCCCCCTGCGCTGCGTACAGCACCCGCACACATATGCATATAGAGTTTCATTCCAAAAACTGGTTATGTTGACTTTTTCCATCAAGCCAGAGGAGTAATCCATGCATAGTACAGCATTGCATATCCTGTGGTAAGTGGAACCGTGTCCAGATACCGTCTAAAAAAGGCCAACAGGTTAGGAGAGCTAAAAATAGTTCTTTAAAAAAAATCCCTTCCTCCCCTCACTGTCCTCTCCCACAGGAGGTCTCCTCCAAGGATGGGCTGGGGGGGCGGGGTATCTCTTGGGGCAGCCGGGAGGTTTCACGCCTTCCTGCCCAGACTCTCACGTGTGACAATGGTATGTTAACAATACTTGGCATTTACAGAGTGCCCTTCGCCCCAGGACCTCGGAGCACTTGGCAAAGCGATGCAGGGAGCCTCACACCTCCTGTGAGGTAGGTCAGATTTACCGTCCCCATTTTACAGACGGGGAAACTGAAGCACAGAGAAGTCAAAGTGATCTGCCTGAGGGTCCCACGGATCCTCAGGGAGGGGACCGGGATTCCAGGGACCCGTCTAACCAGCAGCCAAAGAAACCTGCCAGGGGCCGGCTGCCTGTACCTGTCTCCCGAACGCACGGCCTCGCTCCGGCGGGTGCCCCTGAGCCCGGCTCGGGTGCGGCCAGCTGGCCGTGACCCCAGGCGGAGGCTGCAAGGTGCTCTCCACTCCACCGCCCCCACAAGCGGGCAGGAGGGGTCCGACCTCTCCCACAGAAGGAAGCCCCTAACCTTCCCTTGTTTGCCTGGCCCACCAAATCCTCGCCTGCCTTCCCCACCGGCACCTCTGTCAGGGTGCAAGCCCCCGCAGCCGGGGAAGTCAGCGTTCAGCTTTGATTCCCAATTTCGAGTGGGGACGGGGGAGCTGCCTGTCCTGCAGCTTCACTGACAGACACCCACAAATGCAGGAGAAACAGGGAACAAGTGACATTGTAAAAGACATTGTCACCTTCAGCTGCAGGATCAGCTCATTCCCTTCGTGTCTCATGTTCTGCTACAGCCCTCGGGAAAGGGGCTGGATTGCCCGAGTCCCCGCTACAGGTACCCCTTGGAAAGACCCTCTGGCTTTCTGCAGCACTCCTCCTCTGAGGATCTCAAAGTACTTTACCAATGTTAGCCAAGGAAGCCTCACAACCACCCCTGTGAGGTAGAGCAGTATTATTATCCCCATTTTACAGATGGGAAAACTGAGGCACGGAGAGGCAGAGCGACTTGCCCAAGGTCACCCAGCGGGCCGGCGGCAGGCCCGGGAGCGGGCTGGCACAGCCCTCGCCCAGCTCCCCTCACCAGGGCTCGACCGTGCTCCCTCCCTGCATCGTGGATGGAGTGCCACCGTTTCCCTCGGGTGAAAGGGAAACACAATCAGCCGTTCTCCCACTGGAGTCTAATATAAAAAATATCCGCCTAACGAGTAAAGCCTTGGCGAGTCATCATCGAAAGCGTGGCTGCTCTGAGTGCCGAGCTTTAAAAAGAGGGGAGGAGGAGCGAGAGCAGCCGCAGCACAAACCCAGGGAGCTCCTCCCGAGAAGGCTGGCTGGGGGAGAAGCCCCGCGCTGCCCCCGGGGAACGGCCCCGTGCAGGGGTAAAGGGAACGTGAAACGCGGAGCTTCACCCTGCCGCGCTCCTGCCAGGGGCCAGCAGCGACCCCGGGACACAGCCAGCCCCGGGACACAGCCAGCCCCGGCCGCTGGTGCCGCCAGCCCTGTCGCGGGGCCAGCCTGCCCATGGCACCCAGCCCTTGCTGGGAGGAGGTGACAGCCCTGACAGCAAGGGGCCTCTTGCGGATTTGGTTCTCAAGTACGCTTAACAGGAGAGCTGAAGCCAAGCCCTGTCGCCACAGCCCTGCCTCCTCCCGTGCCCGACCCAGGAGAAACGCAGCGAAGGAGCCTCTATCTCGACGGCGAGTTCCCTGCATCCTTGCCCTGCTCCAGAAACCTTCGGCATGAGGCAGGCAGCTCCTGCCCGACCCAGCTCAGCATCCCCGGAGTCAGACAAGACGCCCCAAGCTCCTCGCAACTTCTACCCCCGCCGGCACGCCGGGACCCCTGGCAGCCCACCGCCCCGCGCAGCACAGCACCCGCCCGGGTGCAGACAGGAACACCCCAGCACCCGGCCCCTTCCCTGCCCGCCCAGCACCCTCTTGCCTTTGCTCAGAGTGGAGCAGGCGGCTCCCTCTGTCCCAGCGGCGTCCCAGTCCGAGTCCGTAAGAAGCTCCCCGTCCCCGCGGCAGCCGAAGTCTTCTCCGAGAAGCAGTGCAGGTTGCAGGCACGTGTGTAATAGAAACATGTCTCAAGCGTTGGCAGTTTGGAAAGAAAACAAAAGGGAAAGGCTCGTCCCCCTGCCCACCCTCCCTGCTGCCGGGCAGGCCAGGGCTCGGGGCGCCGCCGCTTCATGCCTTTGGTGGTGCTTTTTGTTCCGCCTTGGAGCCGGCCAAGCCGTTCTCGGTGTTGTCATTCCCCGACGAGCTCACGAGACACTCCTTCCTGGGGGAGAGCACACGGGCAGCTGACAGCCCCCGGCCCTCCCCGGCCCCTCTCGCCACGACCCCGGCCCCGTGCAGCCCTGCCCCCCGGCAGCACCCGCCGAAGGGTGCTGGGACCGGCACCCGCACTCACTTCCCATCCTGGGTCTTCTTGACGATGAACAGGACAACCCTCTTGATGAGCATGAAGAGGATGAGGAGGCCGATGAGCCCCCCCACGACGCCCACGATGATGAGCGTCACAGTGTTGTCTGTCTCCACCACTGCAGGAGAGAAGGTGCTGAGGGGCCTCCGGAGCACAGCAGGGAGCTCCCAGCTGCATGCCCCCCCCTCCCCAAAAAAGCAGGGACCCCCTCCACCAGCCGCTGGCCCACACAGCGCAGAGGGGCACGAGGCCAGCCTCGCCCTTCAGGGATGCCAACTACCTCCAAGAAGCCAGGACACCCCGTGCACTGCCACCACCGTGAGCCCAAGCGGGGTCAGCGCGGGTTTGCACCCCCACTGCCCCAGAGCCGCTCGCGGGGCACGGGAGCCCTGGCTGGCACTTACTCTTCTGGACCACCGTGAGGAAGATGGTGGCGTTGTGCTGCGCGTTCTTCTCCTTGGGGTTCTTGACGTGGCAGGTGTATTTCCCAGCATCGCTGAACTCCACGTTCTTCAGGAGGATGGAGATGTTGTTGTCCTTCCCGGTCGTCGAGCCGACGAACTCGACCCGTGGGTTGCGTCCCACGAGGAAGGGCTCCGAGGCTTTGCTCTTTATCTTGCCGTGGTAAATCTGCAGAGACAGGGGTGCAGGATGCGGGGGTCAGCTGGGCTCCTAGTAACCCCAGGTGAGGGAAAGGCTCGGGTTCTCCTCCCAGTGCCCTGCCCCGCCTCTGCGCACACAGACACACGTGGCCAAGTGTCCCAGCACACACCACTAAAGCAGGAACGGCCGTGGAGGGGGACCTGATGCACAGCCCGCCGGGGAAGCAACTGATCAATCTGACTTGCCCTGCGGCAATGTTACAGACCACGCAAAAGGTGGGAGAACCCCAGGGCAGAGAGAGTCCCTTTGCTCTAGGGCCACCCAAGGCTGGCCACAAGGACAGACCTGCTCTAAACCAGCCTTCCTGCTGAGGAGTTGGAGAGCAGAAGATTCCCAGCAGGGAGCAAATCTCTACAGAGCCTTTAGTAGTGCAGAGTAAGCACAGGAGGAGAAAATTAACCATTTTTGGCCAAAGTGCAGACTTGCATCTGAACAGACAGCCAATTCATGACCAATTGATGAAAAGAAATGAGCCTGGGGGCAGCAAAAAATCCAGAACAGCTTTGTGCCAAAACCACAGACGTGCCAGGTTATTTGAGTCACCCTGTTTGCACGGCCCCGTCCCCCCAGAGCTGGAGACACTCAGAGGGACCGGCATCCTGCAAGAGGAGGAAGGGAACTCGTGAGAACTGCACTGCTGGTCTGCACTGGGAAAGTACAAAAGGACCTGCCAGGAAAACGGAGGCAAAGCCCAGAGAGCCACCCACCATCTCTGTCGAGTTGAAATACCACGTGAAGACCAGGTCCTGAAAGCCTATGCAGGTGGTGAAGGTGCAGGGCAGCAGGACATCGGAGTTATTCAGAGCCATCACAGTGTTGGTCTTCCCCACCGACACCTCCAAGGCGAAGGCGATGGCGAAGACATGCAAAGCTGGCAGGGAGAGCGGAGCAGAGAGTGAGGACGTGGCACCGGTGTGCAGCCCAGCCTGCTGCAGGGCTCCGCTGCAGAGGCGACCCTCAGGGCAGAGCGGGCAGGGGGGAGGAAGGTGTGCGGGAGGGACCACGTCTGCCCTCCTGCAGCATCGGTCACACTGGGGATCCCCTCCCACGGAGCACATGGCGGGCAGCGGGGCTCAGCCACCGCTCCCCCTAGGTCCTGCTCCCGCCTCTGCCAGGGACCCATGGCATCCTCCTCCTCCTCCTCCTCCTCCTCCTCCTGCAGCCTCAGCACAAGAGGCAGGAGCCCAGCTCTCCTCCCCTCCCAGAGCCCAGGGACGGGTTTGTTACCCCTCATCCCCTCCGGCACAGCAGGAGCGAACACGCCTGTCCCTGTCCCCAGGACAGCTCGGCAGAGAGAGAGGGGACCTGCTCCCGGAGGAATGGCAGGGGCTGGCTGGCACCCACAGAGACAGCGCGGGTTCAAAGGCAACCATAATATCGCCGCGAACAAAGCCCGCAAATGAAAGCCCTGATTTGCATGTTATCCACCAGGCCTTCAGCTAAACCTTAAAGGGGGGGGAAAAAAAAAAAAAAAAGCCCAAAGCGAAGCAGAGCTCTCTGTTCTTCAAGCAGGGAGATGGAGCAGTAATTAGCATCGCTGCCCTGGACGCCTGCCACCCCGCCCGGCCCCCACCCCAGCGCAGGGCTCTCCAGCCAGGCAGGGCAGAGGCTCCTTGCGGCGCCCGTGCGGCCCCTCCGGCGCGGCACCCCCTCACGCCCGCCCGCCAGAGCCCTTCGTCCGCCGCCGCAGCTGACAAACGACCTTCAAAGGCAGAAGGCGGCTCTCCCGCTCCTCTCCTCCCCGCTAGCAGGCAGAAATGCATCGAGGAGCAGGTACCGGCCCAGCTGCGGGAGCCGAGGGCATGCCCCACAGCTCCCGGGGTGCCACGCAGGGGGAGCGGCACAGCACCCCTGTGCACCGGGCTGGGCCAGCAGCGTCCGCACGGATCCTTTCCTGGGGGCACCGGGATGCTTTGCTCCAGGCCAGGGGAGCAGCCCCGCTCCCCATCCCCATCCCACCGGGGCCCGTCTCGCTTGTATGCCGTGGTATGGCCAAGATGTGATACAACTCAGCAAAGCATTGCCCTCCCCTTTCCCAGACCTCAGCCCCCAAAGGGACCCAGCCATCCCTACAAAGCTCTCCCTGGGCACTCTGACAACCAAAATACAGGGCGGGGGCAGCTCTTCCCACAGCTACAAGCTGGTCCCCGGCTCCGCTGACACCTTAACGTGGATCCAGTGCCCTCCCCTTCAGATTCGCATCTCTGCAGCCGCTTCAGTGGCTGATTTATTCTCCCACACATGCCCGTGCTAACAACTCCCCAGGCACGTCGCAGCCCAAGCCAAGCCTGAGAGCCCTGCATCCTGGGCTTCAGGCCCTGCTGCAGTGCTGCATTGCAAGCACTGCAGGGAAGGAGTTACTTAACTTTACAAAGAAGCACTTTTCAGTTTTGCTTGTGAGGCTTTAGCTAACGTCAGGGAGCGGTTCCTACCAGATGGAGGTCTCCTGCAGTTGTCAGGCTCAAAGACCAGCCCTGGGGATGTCACAGAGGGGACTTCAAAGCCGGGAGTGTCCCGGGAGGAATCATGCTGCTAGCTAGAGTGACTTAGCAGAGGGATGCCTGGCTCTGCAGGTATGCCTGAGTAGGCAGGGAGCTGCAAGCGGACAGTTACAAGAAAGACGATTCCTTGCAGCTTGTAACACTTTTAATCCTGTCTGCCACCGTTAGAACGTCATGAATGTAGTCTGAATTGAATGTGTGGGGTAAACGGAGGCTGATCTTGTTCCTGTCATGCTGTGGTCTCAGGAAGACAGAACGGATACGTTACCACTAAATAAAGCACAGAGGAAAACACATTAGGAGGCTGGGAGATTACTGATCGAACATGCCACACCAGCTGCCACTGTTACTCTTCGGTACGCACCGGCACAGCCCCAGCCCTCGGTGCGCAGGGCAAGCCTCCCCGGGGGTCCAGGCTACCTCCCATGCCTGCCTGTGGGCACAAGCTTTCCCCAGGAGACAGGGAAGGGGAACCAGGCAGCAGCCGCTCTTGCTGCTGCCAGAGCCTTGGCTGCCTGCTCGTTGCTTTTGAGCCCCTGGGGCAAGCCCCCCTTGACAAGGGGTCCCAGGGGCCCTGAGCGATGTGCAGCCCGGGACCAGCCCCAACGACAGCAGTGACAGCTCTCCAACCTGGGCCAGGGACCAGAGCAAGACTTTCCCCCCACGGGCTGCTGGCAGCCCCCGGCTTTTCCTGCAGCCTGTCAGGAACCCGCTCTGGGAACCACGGCCCGAATGGAAAGGGTGCCTGGGATTCACCTGAAAAGCCACGGGACACCTCCATCCTCCGTGAGCAAGCTGCTCTATAAAAACTTTCATTGCCCGTAAAAATGAACGTGACCTCCTGGCACGGACAGCAAGCCCTACCTGGCAGGCTGGCCAGGCTCCTCTCCACCCAGGCTAGAAAGGAGTTCCCAGACCAGCCTGAGCCCAGGCGTGACTTGCTCTGGGACAGGACACACAGGCCTCACCCTTTCCGCGGGCTCCCCGGGGAGCGCGGCATCCCCGAAACGCACAGAGAGACCTGCCCAGACACCGTTGCCTTCCCACCTCCCCCTCCAGCCCACCTGAGCGACCTGTGGGACAAGGTTCCCACCTCCGCACCCTGGACTCCAGACCCCCAAGTGCCTCGGTCTCCAGCGTCTCCGGGTCTCTCCTACCACCCCACTGCCAGCCCCATGCTGAAAGCAGCTTGCACTGCATCTGCCCGAGGAGGCACTGAGGGTACCAGCACCCAAATCCTGCAGGGAGTCAGGTACTTACACGTCTTTTCGTGTCTCCAGCTCCCTTAAACCAAACTTAAGGACTATGCCCTCTAACGCGCCTCTCGAGGGAGTCTCCCCACAGCAAACGCTGCAGAGGCCGCCCTTGGTTTCAGGCTCCCCGTGCCCACCGACACAGGGACGGCCGACACGAGCAGAAGTGGAGCAGGTGCACGGGGGCTGATGCAGGTGGCTCAGAACCAGCCCCAAGGGCTGCAGCTGCAGCGGGGAGGGGACGGCTGCAAACTCCTTCCCCCACCCGCCCTGGAGCTGGGGGACCCCGGGCACCCCCGGACGCGGGTCTGGGTGTCATGCTCCGAGCAGCGGCCCTGCAGCAGGGGTTGGTCCCCGCGCTGGGGAGAAGCGGCGCATGCGAAGGGCCGTTTTACGAAAGGAACTGTAAAAAGAATGACCTGTCGGCGGGCGTGCTGGTGGCTGCGCTGAAGCAGTGCAGGGCTTCCCTACGGCTACCTCCCCCGGGTCGCGGCAGCGGGCAGGTAGCCGCCGTCCCCGCTCGCAGAGCAGCGGAGCGGAGCCGGGCAAAGCGGGATGCAGCCGCAGTGCTCCCGGAGAAAGCTCTGGCGGTGTTAGCGACCGGTGCGGGCAGGCAGGGGGCTGGAGGCAGGACTTCAGAGCCCGCTCTCGGACTCGGCTGCGAAGTCACCTTGGACAAGTCACTTATCCTCAGTGCTTCGGGCTCGCCGTCTGCAGAGCGGAGAGAATTGCGTTAGCGCCCGGGGAGGGGGGGCACCCAGCGGAGCAGCAGCGCCCGGTTCCTTGCGGGGCGGGCGGGCCAGATGCAAAGCAGCCGAGCGCGAAGGGAAGGCGACTTACCGGGGGGGGGGGGGGGGGGGGGGGGGCGTGGGGGGGGGGTCACCCCGCCTCGGGAAGGCAAGGGGGCGGCTAGAAGCCGGAGCCACCCCGCACCGGGCTGCCCGCGGCTCGCCGGGGCGCACCCCCGGGGCAGGGTCCCCGCAGTGTGTGTGTGCGTGTGTGTGTGTGTGTCCCGCCGCCACCCCCCCCCTCCCCGGGCTGCCCCCCGCCCTCCCGCGCCCCTTACCCAGGAGCGCTGCCAGCAGGCGCGGCGCGGAGCGGCGGCGGGCGGCGGGCGAGCCCGGGGCCATGGCTGCGGAGCGGAGCGGAGCGGAGCGGAGCGGGTCGGCACGGTCCCTCCTGGCCCGCAGCGGCCCGGCTCTGGCCGCCCCCGCCGAGGGCGAGCGGCGCCGGGCGGGGCCGGGCCGGGCGGGGCCGCGCTGCGCCCTCCTCCGCCCTTCTCCGCGCATCCTCCGCGCATCCTCCCGCCGCACCGTGTCCCCTGCACGTGTGCCCACCGCCCCCCGGCCAGTCCCGGGGGTTGCCCCTTTTTCTGCACCCCGCGTTTCGGGGGAAAGGGGTAAAGGTGGCTTCCCCCGCCGCTGCCCCGAGGACAACCCGACGGGCTGAGGCTGGGGCTCAGCTCTCGCTCGGCGCCACCAGCGGTGTCCCTGCCCTCTGTCCCCAGGCGGCTATCCCCAAGGGTTCTGCAGCCGCAGATGGGGACGCAGAGCCGGACACCGATGGGCAAGGCTGGGGGGGGGGGGGGGGGAATCTGCCCAGCGCCGGAGGGAGCACTTCGAAAACTTATTTTTTCCCACCATGAGCTCGTTCCAGGATAATTGGCTGCACAGAAGTTCACGTCTCAACGACCTTTTCCTCACCCTCCCATCCATTAGGCCTCACCTTCGGCCGACCACATCCACCAAGGCGGTGGTAGGGGCCCTCCTAATGGAGGCTGCCGACGGTGTGACGCGCAAAGGCAGAGCTTTGCCTTTGCACCCAGGTCCATTAGCCAGCCGGGCCCCTGTGCAGAGCAGCAATTTGCTGGAGGTGACGCACCCTGAGAGCAGGCATGGCGGGAAGGGGGAGGAGGCGCCGACGTGCTCCAGGTGCCGGAACAGCACTGACCGTTTCTCCGGGCTGCGGTCCTCGCTGGCACAAGGCACATGTCCCGGCAGGGCTCACCCCGGGGGCCAGGCGAGGCTGTACCTCCCTTGCTGGGTACAGCACTACAGCATGGGTTCCCCGAACAGGACCGCTTCTTTTCGGGTGTGAGAGCAGCTCGTGTGCAGGGATGCTGCCTAGGGCCCTGCCTGCGTGTCCGGGGCGCCATGGCCTGTCAGGTCCAGGGCGCTTTGAGAGACTCCTCAGCCCCACTCCAGTCCCCTTTGCAGCTTGCTCTCCTTTCTGCCTGGCCAGGAGCATGAAGCAGGAGGGAAGAGGGAAAGCAGGAGGTTTCGCAGGGCACAGGGGCATCCCAGGGGACCCTGAGAGGATGCCAGCAGTGCCTGTAGGCTGAGGAGTTAAGGCTGCAGAGCTGGCAGCAGCGACAGGAAAAGTACAGGCAGAGCGGGCTGGGCAGCGCTGGCAGCCGGCGCTGCAGGAGCGGCGTGGAGAGTACTGCTGATGCAGCAGAAGGTGTCTCAGCAGGCAGCTGTGATGGATACAGCTAGGTGATGGATACAGCTAGGTGATGGATACGGCTTGGTGAGCGGAGCCGCAGGCGCTGGCGACCAGGCAAGCATTGTGCCGAGACAGGAGGAGGAGCGCTGCATCTGCTGGAGCCTTGCTAATTGCGAGGGGGGTGGCACACCTCTGAGGAGCAGCTCAGCAGAGAGGTCGGAAGGGGTGGAGGGATGCATGTCATCCCTGCAAGGGTGCATGATGGATGCTAGGGCCACACTCGTAGGTGCTGAAGCAGGGGGGCAGATGAGGCTGAAGCTGGACCCTCCAGCATCCAGCGACCAGGACCACAGAGACCTGCAGCACTGGGGACCTCAAACAGTAGCACCCGTACCCTGGTGCAGGGAAAGGCCACTACATGTGGAGGACTCCTTCCCGGGATGCTCAGGTGTCTGCCAAGTTTGCTTCCAAAAAGGTGGGTGAAGTTGGGATGGGGTTGGCCAAACTTGCCATTGTGAATCCCCCCAGCAGAGCCCTAAATTCTCCTGGAGGCAGGGAGGTTGGGAATAGCAGCAGCACCCAGCTGGGAGGGTCAGCCAGTACGTACAAAGGGGCTCCTGTGGGCACGGGCACAAGCCGGGCGAGCTGGGCAGGCGGGTGCCCAGCTTCTTGCGCAGTGACGTGCCCCTGCGGCCACTGTCTGCCTGCTGAGCATCGCTGCAGGGGCAGGGCTCCGCGTGCCCTGCCAGGGAGAGGCGGCGAGCCTGGTGCCGGGCTGCCCGCTCCCACCGCACACCCGGGGCCGGCCACGCAGCCCCAGGGCTCGGAGCAGGACGCTGCCTGTCACGGGAGCCTGATGGAGCTGTCACACTTGGCAGCTCCGGCTGGTCTCCTCGGCCGACTGATCTCTTGAGACATCTGCCTGGGAAAGGCTCTGCTGTCCGGCAGCCCGCCTCGGTGAGCAGCGTGTGCCGTGGCAGGGGAGGGCACTCACGCCAGCCGGCCCTGGGGTTTTGGCATGATGCTGAGATGTCCGGCATGGGACCCAGGGGTACTGCAGCTCAGCGGAAACTTGTCTTGCTGAGTCCAGCGCAAAGCTGCCGTGTCTGGTTTCGGGGAAGGCGAGCACCCTCTGCTCGGACAGTGTCACCTCCCCGGGGGGGCAGGAAGAAGGGCTCAGGGGTGCTGCCAGCTGGCTCACAGCCTGCCGGGGGGGTCAGAGAGGCTGCCAGGCCCCCGTGTACCCCTCAGTCCCTCTCACCTTGCACTAATGGAGCTGGGAGGGTTAAAATGCCAGGCTGCTCTCCGAGGAGGACTCCTGCTTCCCTCCACGTGGGTACCGAGCGGGGTAGGGCTGAGCAGAGCAGTTGGGATGCAGCCTCGCAGCTCAATGCAGCAGGCGCAGCGCTGGCCCCGGCTGCCCTGGAGCATCCCGGTGGGGCAGCTCCAGCCCCACTCCCGGCAGCAACAACGGGAGGACAGCCCCGGCCCCCTCCCAGACCTCCCAGAGCCGGGGGATGCTGGCCTCCCAGTCCAGGAGCAAGGCAGAGCCCTCCTGCCAATGGAGGAGGTGGCAACGCTGGAACGGAGCTTCCCATCAGCACCTTATATTTACTGCAAGGTCCTCTGGCTGTGACCTTTAAAAGACAAGGTGGCCTGGCAGCCCGGGAGCTGGCAGCAAGCAGGAGGTGCTTGCAGCGATCAGTCACTCTGCAGGACCATCCCAGCTGGGCCAGGCACGCCGAGCGAGACGTCCCGGGCGCACAGACTGCGGGTGAGTGCTTGGCTGCCTTTGTCATTCTCAGCCCTCCCTCGCTTGCAGCGCTCCCTCGGAGCAATGCTTTCCCCTCTCCCTGCCTCCTTCTCCCTGCGCAGAGCCGTCCTGCCCGCTGCCTCCTCGGCACCCACCAGCAGAGCTGGCTGCCCTCCGGGGTGAGCAGGTCCCTCGCCCCCTTTCACGGGCCCTTTAATACAAGCAGGGCAAGGGGAGCAGTGTCCCCAGGCAGCCACTGCAGAGGCATCTGCAAGAAGCACTGAGGCAACTGCCCTGTGTCCCAGGAGAAAGTTTCTTCCCGACCCGGCACAGCCTGTGGCCACCTCCGCCAGACCCTTCCCAGCTCCGGCTCCGGTGCTGCCCTTCACACCCCTCAGCTCCCTGGAGTTTGCCACCCCAGGCTGTCCCTTTTTCAAGGTCCCTCCTCATTACTTCACGACCAGGGCGGCCACGCTGCAGGCACTCACCCAGCGGTCCCCCGTGGCTCTCTGCATGCAGAGGTCCCCGCCATCTCCCGACCTGCTCCGTTGCTCTTTGACACCTCTAATCCCACCTGGTCCAAGGAAATTTACTTGGTCTGTAAAAGGGATCGTCCCCAGTTCTGGAGAATCTGTGAAGCCCCGGCGCTGGGGGGGGGGGGGGGTGTGCAGTCACTGCCCTCGGTCCCTTGCAGTGATGAAAACTCACCCTCGTCATGTCCCGCAGGGCTTCTCCGTGATCCCACAGTGCCTGCCTTCCTCAAGAGCTTCTTTCCAGCAGCTCTCCCAGACGCGTCCCCAGACTGCCAGCCTTTGGGTCCCCTGTCCCCTTGGCCTGTGGCTGTAGCTACCCCTCCGTGGGGCTGACCCCCTCGGAAGCCGGGTGGGTGGATAGCCACACTCCCTCCTCCAGAGAGCTGCTGCCTTTTGCAACAGCAAAGCTGTTCCCTGCCCCGGGCTGGGTACCAACTGCAGCCTGGCTGGGCTGTACCCCGCAGCACCAGCCCAGCGCTGGAGGACTGTGTCAGTGGAGGGCATTGGAGGTGGTTTTGGTGCCCTTCCTCCAGGGAGGGAGAGGTGGGAGTTTTCCGCAGCGTTAACCCCAGGGGCACACGGTGAGGCGTGCGAGGCGCAGTGCCCGGGCCAGGCAGGCGGCACTGGGAAGAGCCGAGGCTGCTGGTGCTGCTGTCACCTTGCTGCTCGGAGCAGCAGCAGGCTGGGGGAGGTGGGGTCGCTGGGGAGTAGGCAAGGCAGGGCTGGCAGGCAGCATTAGCCCAGGACAGAGGCAGTCGTAGGTGCGTAGGGGCCGTGTGCTGGCCGGACCTTGCTTGTGTGTGGCCTTGGGACGCGCGGGCGTTCGGCGGCCTGGGTTGAAGCGCAGCTGGGAGAGGTACGGCTGAGGGCGGCTGTCAGAGCTCCCCTCACCCTCGCGTCTCCACGGTGGGAAAATTGATGGATGTGCCTATTAACCGTGCCCCAGTTGCACCGCGCCGCTCCGGTGCGTCCGCGCGGCCTTGCTGGATTGCCAAGTTGGAGAGCAGCCTGGTTACGGGCGTCCAGCGCCCGGCGTGTGCCCTGGGCTCCGCTGGAGCCTGCTGAGCCTCACCTGCCGTGCCCTGAGCAGCTGCCGAACCCGGCTCTCTGCGGAGCAGAGATGGGGAGGTCGGCAGGGCTCAGCTCCCTGTAGCACAGCTGGAGCCCCCGCCGTGCGTGCAGAGCACCCCGGAATCTCGGTACCACTCTCCCAGCCCCAGCACTGCCCTGCCTGCACCTGGCTCTGCGGCAGTTCCCAGGGACCGAGCTGCGGAAGCGCAGGCTGCCCTGGGCTCCCTTGGCACCCAAAGCAAACCTGCTGCCACAGCGGGACCGAGCTCCGGGCGCACAGGAGCCTTCTCACCCCTCTGGACAGATGCACAGGCAGGGCAGAGACGAGGGACGCTGTCCTGCCCTGCCAGCAGGCAGCAGCACAAAAGCATCGAGTGCGAAGTTTGTGTTTTGTTGTTCTTTTGTTTGTTTGACCGTACAAAGAGCAATAAAAACATCCGGCACTCAGCAGAGTGTTTGGCGAAAGAAACGCATCAGAAGGCGCAAACCCCAAACTATAGTCATGACCGCTAACAGCGCCTCCTGTGTGTATATCTGTATTTGTAGAGATTCTCTCTGTTGTGTACAGCTATGTACATACAGATGCATTGGCAAGTTGCAATCCAAGGATAGTGCATGAAAGAAATGAAAGGCAGATGCAAGACTGGTCATGTGCAATAGTCAGAGGCCTTTGGCCGCCAAGTTGCCAGCTCAGTCCCGCGTGGAGCCGCGCACCGCCCGGTTTTGAGCAGCAGGCGGTCCTGGGGAACCAGCCTCGTGGCCGGCTCCCCACCGGCACTCTATGGGGAAAGCCATCCGGCGTGGGCGTGGGGGTGCGTGGGGGCGGGCGGCCTCAGCCCAGCCCTCCCCGGGCAGGGGAGCCCGCGGGAGAGGGGGAAGCCACGCGGCAAGACACGGCGCATTCCTGCTGCAGTCGGGAAGGGGAGCGGCGCAGAGCCCAGCGAGGTCGAGCGGGGTGGAGAGGGCACGTGGGGCCGGGGCGGAAGGCGATGGGGTCAGAGCAGGGAGCGCACGGCCGTCCCTTCAACCCCGGGGCCTGACGGCACTGCCAGGACGGCACCCGCGCAGGGACGTGGCAGTGCTGGGCGGCGGGTGGTGTGGCGAAGGTCTCCCTCCTCCCCGGCAGTGCTGCTCGTGGGTGGCCAGGGGACCTCCGTCACCGGGCCCTCGGCAGTGTCCCCTGGGGGCTCCGCGCGCTGCCCCTCTCCTGCCCCACGCCCTCCCCGTGGCCCCAGGGCGAGGTCCCCGCTCCTCCAGCCAGCACAGCTCACCTGCCCGGTCTGGCGCAGAGGGCGAGGGGCTCGCCCAAGGCCGGGCGGCGAGCCCAGGGCAGGCAGGACCACCGGCTCCCAACCCCGGGGCTCGCCGCATCCCCATGCACCGCAGCAAGGGGTGGGACCAGCTGGGATCACCGCTCGCTCACGCCTGCTCTTGCCCGCCCTCCCTCCCCGAGCTGCCCGGGCCACCGCTCATAACGAAGCGCGGAGCACGCAGGGCAGCTCCTGGGGGGCACCGAGGGAGCTGCCGCAAGCAGGGCAGGCGCTGGACCATGGATGGGGCTGCGGCGGCCGGCAGCCGGCACCGCGGGGCCCGTGGCTGGGCAGGCTGGCAGTGCATTGCCGTGGCAGTTACGGGTTGTGCAGTGCTCTGCGGGGAGGCTGGAGGAGGCAATCTCAGCATCACAGGGTTGCTCGGGGGTGACAGAGCTGTCCTGCTTCCGGGCCTGCGGTTGTGCTCAGTCCTTCCCAGCAAGCACCCAAAAACTCCTCTCCCCCGCGGCAGCTCTTCATCCCTAGCAGATGCACCCCACCGCTCCCCACCGCCTCGGTTTGGCACATCAGCAGAACATTTTCCGTTAGAATTACCCTCCCCGAGAAGGAAACGAGCACAAAAAGTCAGCCCAGCACCTTTGGCTGAGATGCTCAGGCCCAAAAATAGCCCAAGAGGCAGAAGGGTACATCCGTTACCCGCCAGGAGCCATTAGCGGCTCGGAAAACCAGCAAAGCTCAAAGGCAGCGCGCGGGCTAATGGTCGCTGCCCAGCCGCCGGCTTCTGAGCAGGCTGGGACAGTCCCCGAGGAGCACGAGCTTCTTGTCGCAGCCCCCTCAGCACTGGCTCACGGGACTTGCAAAGAGGAGGCGGGCAGCTATCGGGGATCCCTCGGGGACGGCCAGTGCCCGTGACCTGGTCACAGCGGGAGCACCTTGGGGGTGAGACGTGGCCCCGAGAGCAGACGGCTGCTGGCCACTGGCCCCCGCTCTCTTTCTCTAGTGGCACAGGGTGCGGACATCCAGGCACGAGGCTGCCCGGCCCCCTCCGCCCCTCCTGGCACCCCCTGCTCCAGCCCCTCTGTGCGTGGGGACCCGCTCTTCCCCGCTCTCCCGCACCGCCCTGTCCCCAACACCTCCCCGCGGCCCCACGCAGTGCTCTGGCACTCACAGCGTGCCCAGCGGGGGACAAGCCAGTCCCAGCTCGGGCTCAGGGGCAGCCTCGATGCGCTTCAGCCACCCTCCCCACCCCTGCCCGCTGCGGCCAGGCTCCGGGGACCACCTTCTCTCCGCGCCCTGCTCCAGGCTGGGTTGGGTATTTGGATGGAAGGAGGGATGCTCTGGGGAGACAGAAATCCTCGCTCTGGGAAGCACATCAAGGGGGTCACGCTGTACAGGGGTGAAGAGGGAGGGGCGGGCAGGGGGGTGTTACTTGGTGCCCTCGTCCGGGTTGCCTTCGCCGTCTGTCTTCCCTTCCTCTTCCGTCTTCTGGTCGTCCGTGTTCAGCCTCTGCTGCTTTTTCCGGCGCACGCATTTCACCACCATCAGCACCAGGATCACCACGGCCAAGAAGCCACCTACAGAGGCACCCACGATGACAGCCACTGTCGAGTCGTGCTTCGGGGGCTCTGGGGAGACAGGGCACGGGCTCAGGGCACGCAGGTCCCGCCTGGGGCAGCCAGCGGGAGCAGCAGGGAAGAGGCAGGGCGTGCTCCCACTGCCGGCGAGCAAACCCTGCACGCGCAATGCAGGGTGCAGTCAGGGCACGGGGCGGAGCAGAGAGCCAGCCAGCACCCATGGGTGCCCGGCAGCAGAGGGGACCACTCTTCCACTTACCTTTGGTGAGCACCTTCAGACTGATGCTGGCGTGGCCCCGATGCCGGTCCGGGGGGTTCAGGACATAGCAATTGTAGGTGCCCTCGTCCTCCAGCTGCACGTTTTTGAGGGTGAAGGACACATCGTACTTGGTGGGGTTCCCGGTGAACTCCACCCGGTTCCCAAAGCGGTCCAGCTGCTTGTTCATGATCTTCATCCGGAACTGCAGGAACTGGGCAGCCCGCATGGGAGAGGAGGTGAGGCAGTGCTCGGCACCCTGAGAGCTCACCTCTCCCGGCCAGGCATCCCCCTCCCCTGCAGGTACTGCCCCACGCTGCACGCTCGCCCCCGAGCTCGGCTCCATGAGCAGCACGGTCCCTGCTCAGCTCTGGCCACCACAGCGGCCGGGGACAGAGCGTCCTCACGGTGCCTCTCCCGCTCGCACCTGCCTGTCCCGCCGCTCCAGGGCAGCTGCCCTGCCCGCTCGCTCTTTATGCAGTCAGCCACTGGTTTTCCCTGTGATGGAGGAGGGCCAGATAGCAGGAGCGCACGTAAGGAGAAGGCTCAGGACCCCAGGGAACACCCACGTCTACTTCAAGCTGGTCCCAGGACCTCTCCCCAGCCCCGGCGAGACTCACCAGCTCCTCAGAGCAGTTCCTGCACTCCTGGTACGTCCAGTTGAGGGAGAACTGCTTGTTCTCCACCTTGTAGCAGGAGTTGAAGGTGCAAGAGAGCTTCACGGAGGAGCCATTCAAGGCATTGATGGTGGCGGGAGCCATGACCTCCATGCCCAGTCCCGTGGGTGCTGCCGAAGAGCAGAGGTGCAGATGGGTTAGAAAGGGGGCACAAGCAGCCGTCCTGCCAGCTGAGCTGGTCTCCCCGTCCCACCCTGCACGCTGGGCTGGCCGCACGGAGCCTCACCCTGGGGCCTGGGATTGCCTTTCCGGCACATCCACGCACAGACCACGCTGTGGCCAGCCAGGACCAGGGTTCCCCTGCACTGCAGTGTGACAGGCGGCACGCGGGGAGCAGCCCCAGCCCTGGCACCATCCCTCGGCGCTGCTGCGCGCGGGCTGCCCACCCCTCTCTGCCGTGCCTGCCCTGACTGTGCCCGCTGCCAAGCTCTGCTGCCCCCGGGCGAGCGCCGCTCCTGGCCCCTTAGACGAGGCTTTCCCGCTGCAGAGCCGCCAGCGCTACGCGAAGGGCTGGATGCAGCATCAGCACGCAGGGCTCAGCGCCACGTCCGCGGGGAAATTTATGGCTGCGCTCATCAGATTTCCTCGCTGGCAGGACGCACCGCAGCGGCGAGGGCTGGGATCTGCCAGGGCCGGCCCCTGGGGGCTGCGGGGGCGATGCAGGTGCTCCCCGCTCCCGGAGGTGTTCACGCAAGGATTCTCCAGCTGGGAACGGCCTCGTCAAGATCTCAGCCGCTCCTGGGGGGACGAGGCCAGCCCCTGCACCCTGGCCTTGCTGTGTCAGAGAAGCAGGGACGCTACGCGGTGCGGCTGGCGGGGCAGGACAGCTGACTCGGGGCACGGGCAGGGATGAGGTGTCTGTGCCCTGCTCCCTCTTCCACTCCTTTCCTGCCGCTCCCCGAGTCCGCTGGCTGCCCCAGCAGCACCCGCAACCCAGCGCCGGCATCCAGCACCTCCTCCCCAGCCTGCAAAGGGGAGGGTGCAGGTGCCGAGACAGGCTCCTGCGCAGCCACCCGGCCGTGAACTCTAAGGCACAGGGACAGAGAGCTGGGAAGGATGGGACTGTAAAGGGGGCTGTGGCACCCCCCAGGGCAGGGACAGTGACGCTGGCAGCAGGTGCTTTTCTGATCACCTCACCTCTCCCCTTTGGCTGCTGCTCTTTGCTCTCAAACCTTCTTCCTGAGGTGCTCCTCAGTCCAGCCCTGTGGCCAAGCTGGATGCATGTCAAGGCTGCTCCGCTGGCTAATCCGCTCCGTCTGCAAGCAGGGCAGGAAAGGGGCCAGGCTCTGCAGCCAGGGAAAAGAGGCTTTTCCAAATTGCAGATACGGCTGCTTCCAGCCACAGGTCTTGCTGCGAGGTGCGAACCGGCAGCATCCTGAAGCCAGCTCTCCGGAGGCAGAGGGGTGCCCTCCAGGTACGGCCGAGCCCTTGGAGATGGCTGCCTGCTCATGCTGGCAGCCGAGCAGCCGTGGTGAGCACCCTCCATCCAGCCCCAGCACAGGGAGGGCTCCCCACAGGGTGCTGGGAGGCAGGGATGGGGAGCGCTGGTGCACGGGGACGAATCGCAGCACCCAAGGAAGGAAAAAGTGTCCAGGCCCCAGCTGGCATCCCAGCCCTGCTGCCACATCGCAGCCCACCCCCTTAGATGCTTTCAAGAAAACCTTGTAGGGGCGGGAGAGAACACCCAGGAGCCTCTTCGCAGACGCAGCCCAGCAGGGCTGGTTGGAGGGGTCCCTGCAGAGAGGCACTGGCCTGAGTGCCCGGTGGCCCTCGCGCTACGCCCTGCGTGCCTGCGGTTGGGTGGCGTGGCTTCGTGCTGCGTCCTCGGGGCGCCCCAGGTCTCTGCAGAGGGCTGAGATGCCACCAGGAGCGATGCCACCAGGAGCTCTCCCAGGCTCTGCAGCAACGGGATAGCCCTGGCCAGGGCTTTGCCCTGCCGCCTGGTATGGCGGGACCATACCGCAGCCAGAGGGTCCTCGCAGGCAGCCGGCACGCGATAGGCACATGCCCTGGGAGCACCTATGTGCGCAGGTCCAAACTCTGACGCTGCCCTGGGCACCCAGCACCCGGGGACAAGGAGATGGGGAAAGAAACCACTAAAATCCTCGGGACCGACAGTCCAGGCTGCGTCCTTCGGTGCTGCGCACACTCCCAAATTCTGTGTCACGCTACACCCTGCACCCAGAGGTAAAATCACACGCAGCCTCTAAAGCAGACCTCGCTGGGCTTTTTATCCTCCATTTCCCAGCCTCTCTCCTAAAGCAAAGGCAGCCCACCAGGAGCTCCGGGGCAGTGTGAACAGCACTTCAAAGAGGTGATGCGTTCCCGTTTCCAATCAATACAGACCCAAACCTGCTGACACACGCTGCTGGCTGCGGGGCAGGGCAGAAATGCAGAGACCACAGTTCCCACCACCACCCCCCCCCCCCCCATGCAGCGCCTCAGCCCAGAGCCCGCCGCCCTGCAGCCAGCCACAAACCAGCGGAGAGTCGCAAGCCACCCGCAGCCCACCAGCCACCACCTTCCCAGGGAGGCAGAGCCAGAACTGCCCCCTCTCCCCACTGCAGCCCACCTACATCCCTTGCCTGGCATGCAAACAGCCTTGCACTGAGACGAGACCTCCGGCAAGCAGGATGCACAGCTTTTTTGAGAGAAGATGCCGTTGCAACATACCCCCCACCCTGCCTAAAAGCAGGTCACCCTGGCTGGCGGATTTCAGCAGGGTGCGTTTCGGACCACCTCCGTCCCCATCCCTGCGGCACAGCATCTCTTGCTGGCTCGCTGCTTCCCCAGCAACAGGAGGGGCTTCTCGGGGCTGGGAGTGGGGAGGGGGCTCCTGGACGGAGAGGGTGTTTCTCCCCAGCCTGGGTGCTCTGCCCTGGCAGCCGTGTGCATGCAAGGGGTCAGGTTGACACTTACCCAGCGAGAGGAGCAAGCTGAGGCCAGTGAGGAACAAGGTGGGCTGCGGGAGCCAAGCTTCCGGGCTCATTTTGAAGGACTTTTGTGTGTGGAGAGGACCTGGTGTTGGTGTGGATTTTGGTGGTGGTGGTGGTTTGCTTTTTTCGAACGCCCGGGTTATTTGCAGGTGACATATAACATTAGAGCTGCTTTATTTCCACAGCCCAATATGGCTGGCTGGAGGGGTGCTGGATCGAAAAAATCAGTAAATGCTATGGTTGGTGGATTTCAGCAGGGGAAGTGGGAGGGCAGAAAAATTTTCCCCTGAACAGAAGGCGAACGCTCCTGGCGCTCCTACTCCGGTCGTGGGCTGTGCCGCAGAGCGTCTCCCGCAGTGTGCCGAGCCCAGGGCAGGCGAGGAGCAGGATTCTGCTGGGATTCCCTCTGCCCGGGCAAACATACCGTCGGAGAAAGCAGCTCCAGGGAGGCCAGGAGCCCAGGGATGCAGCCCGTGCCCCACAGCACAGGCCTGACCCTGAGCGTTCCCACAGCCCCTCAGCCCCCCAGTTTCAGCGGGGGCATGCAGATGCGTCACCTCTGCCCTGTTGGAGGCTGGAGACCCAGCCCTGCTCGTGCCATTCCCAGCAGCAGCTCCCACTCCCGGGGGCCCCGGGGCATCAGAAATGCCCTCCCGAAGCCAGGCAGAGAGCAGAGGGACTGATCTGGCCCGGGAAGGGCAGAGGGTCTCAAGGAGGCAGCCCGGCCAGCACGCCCAGGAGGAGGCACAGCCATGGGCAGGCAGCCTGCAGCAGCTAGAACTGTTCCCAGGGCCCCTGCTTGCTCCCGTGCAGCCCCCTCGCTTCCCACAGGTGCCAGGCTCTGCTGCCACCTTTCCCCTTCCCCAGCAGCATGCCATTCCAGGGCAGCACCCTCTCTTCATCCAGCCCTTGGGATGGGGAGGCTCTGCCCAGCAGTAACAGGGCTGGAGAATGTCTTTGGTCCCCTTCACACCATCGATCAAGAAAGCCTTTGGGCCACGGACTCCAAGCTGCAGAGACCGGTGCAGGGAGGAGACAACGTGTGACCCCATGGAGACCAGAAAACTAGCGACAGGAGCTGCTCAGCCACCTCGTGCTGCAGGATGCAGGATGGTGGGGTTTGCTGCAGCAGCAGCAGGGAGGAGAAAGGCGAGCGGTGCCCTGGAGCCAGAGGGCATCTCTGTTCCTGTGCACCAGAGCCCCGGGGAGGAAGGGATGGGGCAATGGGGAGGCAGGAGGGATGCAGAGGTGCTCTGCTCCAGGAGGACCAGCTCCAGGAGGGGAAACAGGGCAGTGAGGAGAGAAAGCATCACAGAGGGGCCAGGGTGAACGCGGGCAACCCTCGCAGCAAACCCTCTCACTGCACACACAGCAGTTTCCCAACCACGCCGGGCAGGCAGAGCACCCTCTCTGCTCCCCTAGAATGAGTCTCACCACAGCAGCAGAGGTCCCATGCAACCCCCGACACCCCAAAACCAGCCCTGGTTGCCGATTCCTCCTGTAATCCCACGACTCTGCTTCATCCAGGAAAAAGAGAGTAGGGTGTCAACGTGAAACCAAGGACTGCAGCCCGGAGCAGCCTGTGCTGCAGTCTCCCATCCAGCAGAGCCGGTGGGAGGTGGTCCCGGCTCCCAGCTCTGCACCTGGAGGTGTCAAACATCTATCTATAGCGCAGGAGAAGAGCCAGCACACCCCGAGACGCTGCCCCGGAGGCTCGGGAGGGGTTGCTGGGCTCCCCCCGGCCAGGGCAGCCAGCCCCAGGCGGAGGGGGCGCGGGCAGGCGCTCGCCCATCGCCAGGGGCTGCTGCACGGGAGGCACGTGTGAGCGCTCGCCCGTGGGGGACCCCACCGCCCGTGGGGGACCCCACCGCCCGTGGGGGACCCCACCGCCCGTGGGGCCTGCCCCTCTCCCCTGCGCCCCTCGCAGGGCCAGGGCAGCAGCGGGGATCAGTACAGCTGCCCGCTGCAAAGGGACCCCCTTTGCCGCCCACTGGGCTTTTACTGCACCCCGAAGCCAGCGGGACAGGCACGGGTGCGAGGCTGCACGTGGGTGCAGGGGCGCCCAGGCCCTAGGCCAGGCGGGTTTTGGCGCACTTGGGCATCACACGCTTGAGGAGGAGGTAAAAGGAAGCCAGGAACAGACAAGACTCCCTGAGGTTTATTATCTTCAGAAGATACCACGGACACACCTGCACGGCTCCCGCTGCATCTCCCCCTGCCAGGCTCTCCTGGGAGATTGTCACCTCGGGACCTGCAGCTGCCCGGACCAGGATCAAAGCTAGACCATGGAGGCTGTGCCACCCCCCCACAGACCAAGAGACAAGAGCCAGAGGGACACGTCCCCCCGTGGTCCCTGGGCAGACAACGAGGGCGGCGTGTGCCCCAGCAGCGGCTCTGGCACGGAGCGGGCAGGGAAAGGGCAGCGCTTCTTAGAGGAAGGGCTGGCAGCAGCAGAGCGCTGGCCTGCCCCAAGGAGCAGAGGGGTCTTGCACGCACCTGCTAAGGGGCTTACATCCCCCTGCAGGGCTATTTCTGCCCCTCTGGAGCCCAGGGAAGTGCCGCCTCCAGTCTGCTGTGGGGTTCCTCGCTTTGTCCATCACCCTGTCTCCCCTCTCCCATCCATTCTGCCGGGATCACCCTCTTGGCCAGCTCCACGTAGACGCCGTGCTCCCGGAAGGGAGAGGGGTGCTGCAAGGAGCAAGGGACAGGGCGTGAGTCTCGCCGCAGGTATCGGGGCCCATTCGGAGTGGGCAGGAGGCAAGGGATACCGCTGTTGGAGTGGGGAGCGAGGGGTCAGGCCCCGGGTGCTGCTGTCACCCTGCGGAGCGGGGTGGTGATGTAGGGGGTCACACCAGCCCTACAGCTACTCGCCTCCTTGCTTACCATTGTTATGTAGATCTCCTCGGCTTTCCTCTTCTTCCCTGCATCCTGTTCAGCCCGGGGTACCTCAGCTCCAGGGATTGAAGAGTAAAACGCTTCCTACGAAGAGGAGATCAGGACACTTGGAGCCGAGCAATCCCCAAATGAACAAGGGCCGCCTTACCCCAGTCATCGGACTAGCACCAAGAGCCACAGCTGCGGCTGGCCGGGAACAGCAGCTCATGCTTGGCCAGTGCGGGATCCCTTCCCTCAGCATCCCCAGCCCTGTGCCCGTACACCCCGTGTCAGCGATCCCTCCATGTCCCGAGGACACGCAGCCTTAGCTAGTGACGAGTCAGCAACCATCTTGCGTGAGGATGACCCCAGCTTCAGCCTCACGGGGAGGCTGTGGTCCAGGACCCCACCTCCCCTTGCCAAGCCTCTGGGCTCCCCGGCGCTCGGCTGCTGCCGGAGCATTTGCTCCACCAGCGCCTCCTCTTATCCCCCAGCCAAATGAAACAGCAGGACCCGGGGCTCGTTCCAGCCACGGCCCACGCACGCAGCCGGCGCAGCGAGGAGCCTGCAGCTCTCCTGCGTGCTTGCTGGGGGTGGCTGGACACACGAGGGCACAGCCCGGTGTGCACACAGGCGTGGGTGCTCCACACCTGCCCTGTAGCCCCGTGCGCCCCATCCCTCCCCTTCTCCTGCCTCTCCTCCCTCCCTTCAGTTCCTGCGGGCTGCGGCGTGTCCCAGCGCAGGGCAGGGCAGGGCAGGCAGACGCTCGCCTCAGCTCAGCTCGGCCTCGGCTCTCACCTCTCCTTTGCTCTCGCTGCCGCCATTTCCAGTCCTCTCCAGGGCCGCGTTGGCTGCAGACCTTGAGGGAAGGCAAGGGCGGCGTCATCTCCAGCGAGAAGCATCGCCTGCTCCTCCTGTCCCTGCCCTCCCTCTCCTGGGACACTGGGATCCCTTCGCAGGTGCCTCGGCCAGGCCGTCCCCGCGGCTGTCCCGCAGCAAGCCCAGGAGGTTTGGGAGCCGAGGGGGGACCAGCCAGGGCAGCGTGACACTAGAGGGCAGCAGGATTCTGCACCCCGCTGCGGGCAACGGCGTTCCCCGGGATGATGGACCTCTGGTTCCCGCAGCTCCAGCCCCGCTTGGGGCTGGTCAGGCTAGTGCTGGGCCAGGGATAAGAGTGCAGGAAGGCTTTGCTCGGTCCCATAAACCCACAGCTAGCGTTGGTACCTCTTCCTCAGGCTGAGCCCAGCCAGGAAAGCCAGCACAACAGCCACGCAGCCACAGCCCACAGTCACGGGCCAAAACTTAGAGTCTCCCGGGGCCGCAGAGTCCCGGGCGCCTGCTGCTCCTCGTCCTGCTGGGGAGACACCAAGGCAGGGGATGGTACACAGAGGGACCCCAGCCCTACTCCGGAATAATCGTGGTGGCAGGTCCGAGAGCCTCCCGGAGCCTCTGCAGCCCCTTTGCACGGGGCCAGACAGGGGGACGGGAGCGGGGAGCAGCCAGAGGGCACGTACCTCTCGGTCTCGCGGGGCCGACGTGCAGCACCGTGCGGTTCTTGAAGATGCTGCTGCGCTGGAGCAGCCGGATCTCACACATGTACGTGCCGCTGTCATTCACCTGAACGTCCTGCAGCCGGATAGAGCCATCCCAGCGGGAGACGTCCCCTTGCCACTGCACCCGGTGCTGGAAACGGCCCACGGGGATGCTACGGTTGCTGTAGTAATAAAGCACCATCTCCTCCTGCCAGGGCACAGACAGCATCAGGTGAAAGGAGCCCAGTGGAAGGGCACTGCCCGCTGTGCCTTCCCTGCTCAAGAGCCCTCAGATCCGCGCTCTCTCCCTCTCGCCGTGCAGCGCTCCCCACGCACGAGAGCCCGGCTCACCCCCACGCTCCCTCGGAGAGCCCCAGGGCGCAGCAGCCAGCCCGGTGGTTCCCCTGCGGTGCAGGGCCAAGGGGAGCAGCGGAGGCGCCCCACCATTCCAGGGGGGAACGTTCTTCCTCTCGTGGCCCGGGCCAGGCGGACGGGCTTTCCCGCAGCCTCCGGAGAGTGGCAAGGCTGCCTCGCTCACCCTCCCACGGCTCCACCGCCCAGCCCGCCGTCCCGACCCACCTTCTGCATGCCGGCTCCTGCCACGTGCAGCCAGTCCACTTTGGCCATCGTCCAGCCCTCGGCCGCCGGGTCTCGGAAGAGGCACCGCAGCAGGACGGAGTCCCCAGCGCTGGCTCGAAGCTGAGGCTCCGTGAACACCCAGCCAGCCGACCCGCTGCATCGCTCTGCCGGGGACAAGGACAGCAGGATGAGCCCAGGGAGGACGGCCAGATGCAGCCTGCCTGTCCTCATCGATATCTCCTCTCCAGGTAAGCCTGGGGCTGACGGCACTGACCAGTCCAGAGCGCAACGGGGAGGCCCTGCTCCCTGCGCGGGCAAAGCCCCTCGCTGACCCCGGCTTTTGGCGTGCCCGGGATGCGGGGCAGCGCATCCTCCCAGCCGCCGGGCCAAGGGCTGCCGCGCTCGCTGAGCGAGCCACGCCGAAGGGAAGCGGGGAAGCACAACCCCGGCCCTCCGCGTCTCCGAGCCAAAGCCTGCAGCTCCTGCAGGGCTGTTCCTGTGAGTCACCGGCTGGGAGAACCAGTGCCACCCTCATCTACGCCAGGCCAGGGGCAATTCAACCGCTTGACACGAATTTCAGTTCCTCTTTCGCAACCCGCCCGTTTGGCTTCCTTACCCTTTGCTCACAGGCTCCTGACCTGGGCTTGGACTTGTCTGGCCACATAACTACTGCTTAGGGTTCCTGGAGAAGCCGGACAGTGGGGAAAACAAACCAAACCCGAGGAACAAAGAGCACGGAGCTGACATAACCAGCACGGAGCAGCTGCCGACGCGGCAGGCTGCAAAGCAGGTGGCAGGAAGGGGAAACAAGTGGGGCAGAAAATGTCCCTGGAGCTCATCGAGAGAAACCCTGCGTGCCCCAGAGTCTGCACTGGCAAAACCGAGCCAGAAGAGCGGCCGAGGCTCTGGCACTTGTTTGTCAAGAACCAGGCGAGCTGCTTCAGCGGGGAGCTGCTCAGACAAGTAGACTTTCCCTGGTGTCTTCGCCACTGCTCGCTCTGTCCACAAGCCACTGAGGGCTGGGCCCTGGCGAAGCACCAAGTACTTCTCTGATGCCCTGTAAATAATAAATGCAAAGTGCTACAGCTTCCCAAACAGGCTTCTTTTGGTCTTGACCAGCTGTGGAGCTGAAAATGACAAATATTTGCCAGCGGAGAAGACCAAGGGAGCCAGATGCCTCGAGCAGAGCCAAAATCAATACCTTGGAAACCTTTCCCTGTATTTAGACCGGCAAAGCAGTTCTACTTCTTTCAAAGCCTTGGAGCCTAGCAAAGTAAGTACGGGACTCCATCCAGGGATGCTGTTGCAATTTGAAGCCTATCCATACGTGAGCTCTGCAGGATGGGAATACGCAGCACCTAGAGACCAGGGGAGTTACCGGTACCCAGGAGCCCACTTACTGCTGCAAGTGCCGTGTGCCTGCGGAACCCCGAGGGGTTCTCGCTGCGGGAAGAGAGGAACCGACGGGTCTTCCACCAAAGGCAAAGGGGAAAGCAGGCAAGATAAATAAAGCCACCAGAATGACTTACAGCTTACCCAGCCATGTCAGCACCAGAGTCAGGCTCAGCAACTCCTTCATCTTACTCTAAAAAGAACAACAGAGGGGACACATGCATCCGTTCCCCCTGGGGCAGGACACCAACAACTTGCGACCGAACTGAACCCCAAGGTCAGAAGAAAGTTTCCTTCAGTTCTTCGGAGAGGGACACGCTCTTTGCTGCCTGGACGTTCAGCCTCCGAAGGTACCCACTGTCCCAGCTGGGAGCCTGAAACTCAGCGAAGCACAGATGTCAGCTACGTCTCTGGTTTGAGACCGCTCTGAGCCCGTGGAAGGAAGAGCGAGCGAGCTGGGGGGGAGGGCTCACCCTGAAACATCTTTGCATTTTCCCCTAAGTAATGAATCTTTCCGGTGGTTTGGGGGTCGAGCCTCTAGCATCTGAGCTGAGACGTTCACAGATGTTAACCCTGCTCAGAAGGCAGTGGGATGTTCTTTGTGCTGCATACTCGGAGAAGTTCGGTCCTGAAAGCACAGACCCCTCACTCTGGGAATAACTCGCTTGCTCCAGGGTGCGACACATGGTAAGAACTTCTGCTGGAACCCTTCGGGGTCCGTTCAGACAACGCCACGTTCGGTCACTGCATTCAGTTTGACCTGCTGCACATCTCTCAAAATAGAAAGGAGACGCCAGCGCTGCACATTGCAGACATACTCTGCAGCCAGTCAGCAGGAATATGCCAGCCAGTGTTCACGCATGGATCACAGGAAGGCAGGAGTCAGTACCCTGCTTGCTGTGGCTCCGCTCCATGATTCAAAGTTAGGCCCCCTCAAAAGTGATAAACATATTTAAGGGCAGAAAGTTATTGAGAGAAGCCCTCCCACTTGGAGAACCTGCACATTACAGTTGAATTTGAGGCTGCCGTCACCAGCACATGTTTTCCAACCCATGTATTTTTGCTGCAGAAATAGAAAGACAACAAGAGGCAAATAATCTCTGAAATCTTGCTAGCTTCTCTCAGTTTTCCTCCGTTGTGCAAGTCAGTTCAGTTAGGCTTGGAAGGGGAAAAGGTCCCAGACATTTCTCCCCAGGAAACAGCCATGAAAGGAGTTGGAGTAAATACGTAAGGTAAACCTCTGCCCGCATTCCTATCGCTCTCAGAGATCTACGGTTCCCTTCAGTGCTGGGGAGCAGAAAGCCACAGCGACACACACCAAGTTTCCTGGGGCAGCACCCGCGTCCCCGGCGCTCCAGGCAGAACCGGGGGTGACAACAACCACGGCTCTGCAGCGCGCGGGTCGGGAGCGGGGAAGGCCTCCTCCCTGCCACTGCTCACCCCCTAAGAAAGCTTCCATCTCTTTACACGGCCAGACAGGTTTGCGGAGTCCTTTTTCCTTCCAAATGCGCTTTTTTTCCTCAGCAAAGGAAGCTGAGAAACACCCCGAGACAGGCTCGGACAGGGATTACAGGCCCAGAATTAGCTGCTGGGGGACCCACGGGTCTGTTCTAGGCTGAGAAACTACGGCTTTCCAGTCAGTGCACGGTGTTCTTGCTGGCAAAAGCACCTCTGCCCTTCCTCGCCCCCTCCCTTTCCACAAACAAACCACTGAAAAGTGGCATCGAGCCTTCTGGAATTCTCTCAAATCTGCCCTTCAAAGAACACGACCCGTTTGGGGGTTGGGTTTTTTGGAGGTGGAGGGGAGAGCCGTGTGGTTTGACTGCGCTGTTTGCCGCCCTGCCACGACACAGTTTGCTGTACAACCCGCGCTTGTGCACACACGACCTGCCGACGCAGCAAAACGCGCGCTCGGCTCCAAAGCTCTCAGCTGCTGCAGCACATCTCGGTGCAGCAGGCCAGAGCATCCCACCTCCCAGCTATGCTGCCAAAAGCCGTAGAACTCAAGCAGAGCTACACCCTCCCAGGACCACCCCCACGCAGGGCCCAAAATAGGAGCCAGCTTAAAAAAAATGAAGCACACAGGAGCCCGCATACTGGGGTATCTACACTCCTAACTTCAAAAGTTCTCTGGAGCTACTGAGGCTCTGCTCCTCACTCGCCATCAGATCCCTCCTCAACTTATTACCCTATTTCTCAGAATAAATTCTGGTCCTGCCTGGGAACAGGGTTGGGTTTTTTTTTGCAGGGTCTCCCTCTGTGACACGTACCAGCAAGCGGGTGCTGTGCGTGCACGAGCTGTAGACACAGCACCCACTCACCCAGGCTGTTATGTACATTATGGTGCTGACATATCCAAATCCTTCCACAGGATAACTGCCTTTACTGAACAGATTTGGGGGAAAAAATAGATAGATACCATACTGCCTCCATATTTTCCTACTTTTGCACATGGTGTCTGAGTCCTCAGCACTTCTATGTTTCCCTAGTTCTTTTCAGGAAAACAAACAAACAAACAAAAAGTAAATATTTTGGCAAAAAATACTCACCTAGAGTGGCTTGGGGCAGTCAACTTGTCTCTTGCACAACGCCTCCTTCAGTGGCTAATTCAGAGTATCTGAAAGAATCAGTTGCTAAATCGTCTTGAGGTTGTACGTGCAAGACATTTGTGCTACTTACCAGTCTTTGGTTTCAAGTTTCTTATTTCAGGTTCAGCTTGGTGGTCACTTTCAACTTGCAAGAGGAAGTTCAGAGCTAGACTGAGGTACCGACAAATCAGAACGCAGAAGGGACAGTTACGGAGCGGCGAGGAGAACCAGAGCTGCGTACGCCCGAGAGCAGATGACGGGCACGCAGCTTCCTAAGGAGAAGACCCTTCGCAGGTACCAGATGTGGCTCAGCCCCAGCCCCTCCATCACAGCAGGTTGACCCGATCAGGCGTCGCGGGAGAAATCAAGAGGAGGGAGACTCCTGGCAAGCAGCCCGTCTGCAGCCTGCGCTCCCTCCTGGTTTGGTTTTGGGGATGGGAGGTGGTTAAAGAACCACCACTCCCGCAGACCGGGTCTCGGCCCGATGAGGCAGCCGCCGCACGTGCCAGCCCAGCCTCGCCACTGGTGCCGTGGGGGCCGTGGGGGCGGCGGGCCAGCAGGCACCTGAGGGGCGAGGGGGCCCCGGGCCACACGCTTTCCACGGCGCAGCCAGCTGCTCCCTTTGGAAGCACGTGCAAGACGCTCAGCGCGGACTGCTTTCGGCTGGCACGCACGCACCCCCCGCTCACCCTGAAAGCGTATTTTCATCCTTCCCCTTCCTCTGGAGCACCACAGCAATCACTGTTCTCTACTCCAGTATCCGTGGTTTTCGTGTTACATGGAGCAACTTCCATAGAGCCAGCAGAGGAAGAGAAAGTCAGGTCTGACTCATGCTCAACGCCAATCAGGACCCGGAACGCTACTCGCTTCCAGGTGGCAACTCAGCTTTGCACCAGGAAGAGATGTGCCCGGGATCTCGCCTACCGTTTGCAAAGGGATCGCAGTTGAAGGCAAACATCTTGCCGAGAGCAAGTCAATAATTTCCACAAAGAACCCGAGTGATGTGTTAGTGCTGAAAGTGGAACAACAAAGCCACTTCCTCTAGGCTGCAAAACCCACCGGCATCCTTTCTCAGGGAAGTTTTGGTTGCGGGAGACATTGTGTCATCCGGAAGCACGAGCTTTTTAAATATTACTTCATAGGAGACAGCAGAAAAATACATTTCGTTACCTGCAGACACAGACCTACAGCCGGCCGGCTTTGCGCTCAGGAACTTCATCATACCTGTGATTGGCAGCCATCACAGAGCTGCTGAAGGGGGACCTGGTACGCGTCCCCTTGGGAGTTAAATCTGCTCCCTGCACACCTTTTCCCATCATCATCATCATCATCCTCCGATGACAACATCTATAGCTAAGCAGCGACTCAGGATGGCAGTTTTATGAGGTCAGCTATATTTAGCCAAATAAAGAAATCCACAGCCCAGACTGAAACAAAGCAATTTATTGGTGGCAGCACATCAAAGTCAACAGTAAACTTACAACAGGCACGCAAAAAGAGACTATTTGATCAATGCCACCTACGGAAAGGAAGTGGAAAACAGCAGCTGGTTAGGTACTGAGCAGACACGAGTGCCACCGCTCTCTGCCACCCGTTATTGGGCAAGGCTGGTGAAAGCACTCCTCCTTACCGGGCACGAACGATGCATGTTTAGCTGCTTCCCTAAAGTGGTACCTAGAAGAGACGAGAACACGACTGTTCTGAGCACGGAACATTCCTCTGGTCCCGGCGTGAGTCAACGGCTGAGGTAGATGGGGTTATGTTTCCCCAGATACAGAGTCCCCATTTGCATTTCTGATTCGAAAACATCAGGTCTGTATGAACTGTGCTTCACTTCTACAAGTAGAAGGAGGTGTACCTAGTAACGCAGCTGCTGGACGAACAACCCCCCCCAAAAAAAGGAAAGCTAAGACTGGACAGCGTAAGGTAACACTACTGTGCAGTTGGTGACTTAAAAACAGAATCAGGAAACAGTAGGAACAAAACGGTGATCCCGTAATTGAGCGGCAGGCCAATCCAAGAAAGAGTTAAAAAGCAGTAGGTTCTCTTCGCTCCAAGACAAAGGAGGTATATATACCAGCTTCATCACACTGTTCTAGTCCTTAGCAAATACATTCCAACAAAACTGGGCCCGACGACGATCGCCCCACAGAGCTGACGTCCCTCTGGAGCGGCCTGCGCTTCAGGCCATTCGAATTCAAGGGCGCAGGAAAGGAGGGATGTCACCAGCAATAAAGGAAACAAATCTGCAAGCAAACTAAGAAACACGTCAGCCTGCTGCTAGGAAGCAGGCTGCGCAGCTGTAGGCACTGAGGTTTCTGTAGGCACTGGAGAAGTGAGGTTAAGAGATTTTTTTCCCCCCCCCCGAACAAATCAGAAAGATTTCCAAAACCATTACTTTGTGCTTAAATAAAAGTGAATTTTCCCATCGGCACTTTTCTTCCGATCTACCAAGATTAGAGCCGGTCCTTCAGTCTGCACGGGTTGTCCAGCAGCCTTCACACCCATCTAGCCACGATTTTCAGTGCTGTCATTTCGCTCTTTATCCGCAGCTTTAGTCTCTCATCAGTATGGGTCTTCCTCATCCGAGTCCTAAACGGGGAGTACGGAGAGAGAAATTGAGACCAGGTGTGAAGACGTGAACCAAGCGACGAGTTCGACAACGCTTGGAGTCTGCCAGGCCTCTGACAAGAGCTTAAATGCTTTCTAAAACGCTGCTGGCCTTGAACAAGCCGTAGGACTTGTAGTCGTGAAGCACCTGCAGCTAAACCCCTTTACTTGTCACAGACGCACAGGAGAATCGCCACTGTTTAACCGACACCCGAGGAGTGTTTAAAGTGGAGCAGCAGCAGCTAAAGCTCAAGCAAACGGCAAAGCAGGAAGCGCAGACGGACATTTTCTTAAAAAGCACCACCAAGAAGGCCCGAGGCAGCCCAAGCTGCTGTTTTCCAGCTACAGCCAACCACAACCTTTCGGATCCCCACCGCCTACTGTTGTAACCACAGCAGTCACCTGACGGCATCCCCACAATCCAGCTCTGCAGCTCTCCACTTGAAACAAACACCAACAGAACGGCTCCATCGGGCGAAGCTCGCCGGCTTTCCAGCCATTTTAAGTCCAAATGGATTTTCACCGGCTTTGCCACTTTAATTATGTGGTAAGACATTAAGCATGGAAAAGGACCTTACAGAAACCTCCAAAGTGCAGAATCATTAAAGTGAGCGAGACAGGATGTTCTGACTTAGTAAGCTAAATATTTCGCTATCAGAGAGGAAAGTATCAAACAGATGACAAAACACTCCGTGTGAAAGCAGCAGGATGACAGCATTTGAATTCGCCTTCTCTCAAAGGATGAGAAGACACCTTTCACTTTTCAGTTGCTGTCTGACAGCGTCTGTCTCGCCAAACTGGGGCTCCCACCCTTTCCCATCTCTCCACCTGCAGGAAAGCAACGGTGCCTCCCTGCTCCCCAGCACGCCCCTTGCAACAGCCTTCCCATCTCCCGTGGCAATCCTCCCTTTTGCATAAAGCATTTTCAGCTTTCTGCACCTCGCAAAACTCTTGTTCCCAATACTGCCACCTTGCCACTGCTGTGCCTTATGTAGAACTGCCAATATTTACCAGGTAACTTGCATAATTGCTTGCTTTTCGTTCCGTATCTAATAAAGCGCGGAAACCACCAGCACGCGGTCTGAAGGCTCACGCATTTAGTGCACTTTAAATCACTGGCACTAGCATAGTCAGTCAAGGAACACGTATTTAAATGCTCCTTAACGTACCTCCCGACCGCGTATAAAAGAGGTAAAGGTGTGTCTGAGGCAAGCTTGCTCTGTAGGACATCGGGAAAAATGAAAACACTCTCAAATTAGGCCTGTTAGTGAGCTCGCTCTGGAATGTGCCACACTTACAGCTGTGGCCACTCCTGTCGGCACGCAGAACCCAGAGGCACATTTTACAAAACAAGTACAGCAGGTGGCAAAAACGCTCAGTCGCTTCAGCACAACACGTCTGGTCAACAGAAGCCAGGGAGCAAGCGAGCAAGCAGAATTAGAAGACAACCACCACTTCACAAGACAAAACAAACAAAAAGCCAGAAACAAACAAACCACAAGAGTTGAGCAGCATTCTCTTGTGATGAAAACAGCACAAGCAGGAAGACCTCCAGGTGAGAGGCGAGGCCGCACTCTACCATCTTCGCAAGAAACACAGTGGACTGAGGTACCGCTTCCCCCGTTCCCCACTGCAGCACCGCCAGACCCCAAACCGGTTATGCAGAGCCTTTAAAGAAACTACAGAGCACAGCAGCCGGCACTTAAAATCCTGAATTTTCAGCTTAACACGTCGCCTTTGATTCCAATCAAGTCAAACGAAAAGTCAGTGTGGCGGATCTCAAGCCAAGCTCTCCCACCAGCAAGGCAGTGTGACCAGCGGTTCGCACCCTCTAGAGCCTCTCTGCGGAAAACACCAAGGAGGGCGAGCCTCGCCAGTCGGGACCCTTGTCTGACACGCAGAGGTGTTCCGACAAGCTCTACTTGCTGCTCTTGGCACCTCCTCTGAGCACCAAAGTTGACAAAAGCACTTACGAAAACACCAGCTTTCACTTACCACACAGTTCAGACACCAGCTTCTGAGTTTCCCCAAGCAGTTGTCTGCCCCTGTACGTTCAGGCCTGCAGAGAAAGCACGGGCTTAGGTCGGACTTTTCCCCAAAACCCACATGCTAGCATCTCCTGTGGACTGCGAATTCTAGTTCTACCACACTGAACTGAAGGCTCCTCATCGTGATGAAAAGCCTTTGACTCTGCACAGCAAAACCAAAAAGAATAAAGAACGTCAGGTCCCCTGTTTTGAAGGCAGAGATTTCACTGAAGCGCCGGCGGCAACACAACAAGAGTTGCTATTTGGCCAGCTAACCTTACAACATTAATCGTAACACAGTATTAAAAACCCATTCTGCGAGAAATTTTAGCACCGAATTCATCGCAAAACCAGGTGCAGGTCCAGCAGTAGCAGTGCTACCTCATTGTTCTCACTACTGAGCCTTCCCAGAACAGAACCCTCTCCGGTTCCGAAGGGAATTCAGTCTCCACGGCTCACTCAGGACCTGGCATCTCTGCTCAGGCCCTCACAGGGGAGCCGGCTGGCGTTACTCATTTTGCGGTGTTGTTACGGACAGCTCACACCAAAACGCAACACAGAAAGCCTGCGTAAGCAAAACATCTTGCTGATACAGGCTGAAATAAATCCAATTACAGAAGTGAAAGACTGTCAAACCCTGAACTGCTTCGCTTCCACGGCCTCACACGAAGCACAGAAAAAGGGGGATGTACAGCACTCAGTTTATGCTCCAACATGGGGATTTTCCAAAGCCTTCTGACCGCCGGTTAAATTATGCTCATGGAGAAGTAGATTTCAGTGACCAAACTGCAGACACTGAGAGCTAGGGAATGAAGGACAGGGGAGAAACCGTCCTTTGGCCTGTGCCAACAGGCCCGAGCAGAAGCACAGGCTTTAGGTGCCAGCCAGAACTTACTCATCAGACACTTCGATGGAGGATTTCTTATAGCCAGGTTTTTTTTTCGCCTTTAGCACTCCAAACTTTCTTCCCATCCTCACCAGCAGCAGAACAACCACGAGGACGGAAGGGAGAAATACTAAGATGGAGAGCAGCACCGCTGAGGTCAACTGGAAGGAAAGGCCTGCAGGGAAGACAAAGAGCAGCCCCGCTGTAGCAGCAGTACAATCCGGCTCTCCTAAGGCTCTGTGACAACCGTTCACCCCGGACACGGGCTGCCAGCCTTTCCGTACAAGGCACAGAGCTGGCAGATTTGAAACAGCTTGTCCCTGGAGCTGTAGGTCTCCTGTCGCATACCCGGCGCAGCAGGGTGATTCACGGGCAAAAACCCGCAGAGGCGGGCAGGCCACGACACAGTTCTATCAGCCCGTCTAGGCTGCAAATGCGGGGCGGGCCTCCCGCACAGGGCAGACGAGGAAATCGGGTACTGCTGAGAATCGGCGTTCCTGACGTGACAGTTACTTTCAGACCAGCACCAGGCAAGTATTTCCTAAACGTTTAACCCCTTCCTTCTAGTGCTGCAACTTGTGGAGACCTGAACCCCTGAACAAACGCACGCTTTCGATTTCCGTAATCACCACAGCTTCCTCTGCCCCCTCCTGCCCCAAACAAATTCCGTACTTCTCCATGTATTCGGCCCAGAAAGAACGGCTGGGGTAACCCTTGCTGAAATTCTAACGTGGGACTCCAGGGAATCCACTTCCCACGCGATGCTCAGACTTCTAAGATGCTGACAGAGCTGCAAGGCAGCTGCCTCACCGAGATGAGGACGCGCTGCTGAAATGGAGGCTTACCCCTCTCCGTAACTATCAGCACGGTCTGGGGAATGTTATGGTACACGTCCGGAGGGTTCTTCACGCTGCAGATGAACGTCCCATTGTCACTCATCACGGGGCTTTGGACAGCAATGGAAGCATCACCCTTGGCAACATTCCCAGCCCAGGAGATCCTGTCTTTGAACTTCCCCGCTGTCGTTGGGTATGGAACAGACTGATAATGAAAAACCTAAAAGGAGGCAAAGACAGCAATTGTACTAATAAAACTCGCATCTAAGAAAGCAAAGTAAACTACTGTCTGGATTGTAAACATAAAGGAATACACATTAGGAAGTCAGAAATACATACAGGAGACCTTCCCAAGGCCCAATTTTAAAACTCTGAGTCAGTCCCGTTTCATTAGACTTCTGGCGCTTTTATCTACCAGCCTCAGCTCTCGGCCGTCACCATCACCATTCTGACCAACTTGTTCCCTTCCTCAGATCTTCAGTCCAGAAGCAGAGCAGGCTTCTTGGCTCGTGCAAGACAGAACACTGCAGTTCCTCAGCTTTTACTTCTTGCACTTTTGCTCTTGCTATCCTACGAGCAGAGACTTAGGAGAGCTCACTTCATACAAGCACCACCTTCTTGTTCCAGGTACAAGGACGCTCCCCAGAGGTCAGAGTCTTCGGGCAGCAGAAGTCACTGGCAATCTGTAAAGATGCACATTTTCTGCTTCCACCTTGATTAAGGGCTTTCCAGTGGGCTTCCAGCCTTACCTGTTTAGGCTTAGATCGCAAAACACTGCCAACAAAGCGGCAAGCAGCAGCCCGTAAGCTTTAGAGGCCGTCATCTTCACTGCCATCGCACACACGTGCTTACCGCTGCAAGAGGTCTCGGCAGCAGAGCGCACGACAGAACTACTAGCGGACAGCTGCCTTCAAGAAAGCCAACAACCAAATCCTTTTCAGTCATTCCGTACATAGCTACGGCATACAATGCAGCGCTTGTGTCAAAACCCCAAGTTTATCTACTTTTATCGTCACCAGGCTGTTATGCATTTACACAGAGTATCTTCTGCTCAAAGAACAGTAAAGCAATTTCACACGAGAAAGAAGGTGGCGATGAGAGTCCCAACCCCCAAAGCGATGAAGCAGCACAGCAAGGCAAACGGAAAAAGGATCATCAGATTTTCAGCACGCACAGAGAGCCGGGCAGTCTGCGCCAGAAAGAGACTCCCTGTTCCACTTACAGTCTCCATCTGACCACCTGCGAGGGGCCGGTAAGACCAGTCTACCGTCAGGCTCTCAGCGATGGGAGAACTGGATTTGAATGAGCATTTCAGTAATACTTGTTCCCCAACGAAAGCTCGCACTTTGGGACTGGCTTTAATTTCCAGGGAAAGGGCGTTGCAGACCCCTGATGGAACAAGCACAAAAGACAGGGATTAGATTCTCGTTATCTGTGAGGCGCAGGAGTGACCATGTGCAGCTCAAGCAAGGTCCAAAGACTGAAGCACAGTAGTGACTACCTCCCCCGCAAGGAAACTCGAAGAAAAGCAGACAGCTTCCCTAACCTATTCTCTGCGGGATTGGGACCAGCCCCAATTATCCATCTGGAAAATACCAGCAAGAACCTACAGGTACTTAAAGAGCTGAGAAAGCCGACCAGCCGGCCCTCCGACGAGGTGCAAAGCGCCAGCTTTAGAGCCCTTCAGGGCAGCTGTGGCTCTGCGCGCCTCGCCCCAGCACAACCCGCCGACACACGCACCGGCCGAGAGCCGCCCGCAGCAGCCCGCCCCCTGCTGCTTCCCGGCCGGGCGTCCCGCCAGGGACGCGGGCAGCCCGCCCCCCGCCAGCGGCACCGCCGCTCCCAGCCTCCCTGTCACGGAGCTCCCGCTCCAGCCCCACGCAGCGAAGCCAGGGGCGCGGAGCGGCCCGCAGCGCGGCCGGCCGGCCGGCCGCCCCCTCCGCGCCGGAAGGGCCCTTTCCCGGAGCCTCCCAGCCCGCCACCTCCCCGCGGGACACCCTCGCTGCGGGGGCCGCCGCCCCCGGAGCCCCCGCCCGGGCGCCCACAGCCCGGCTCCCGCGCGGGGCTCCCCGCCGGAGCCACCGCAAGTAGAGCGGCGCACGGCCGCGCCGTCCCGGTCCCGGTCCCGTCCCGTCCCGTCCCGTCCCACCGCGCCTCTCCCCGCCGCCGCGGCGCCCCCCGGAGCGGCACCGGGGTTACCGAGCAGTTACCGAGCAGAAGCAGGACTCCCCTCGGCAGGAGGAGGAGGAAGAAGCCGCCGCCGTCGCCGCCGGCCGCCGCCGCCCCGCCGCCCCGCATCGCGGCCGCGCTCAGGGCCGCAACATGGCGCCTCACCTGCGCAGGTGCGGGCGGGGGCAGCCCCAAGATGGCCGCCGCGCGTCGCCATGGCGACGGGACGCCTCGCACCTGGGGCGGCCGCGGAGGAGGAGCGGGGCGGCCCCCCCGGCGGCCTGCGGGGCTCCCCGGGAAGTCAGAAGTCCGTCGGCTTTGCTTTTGAGGGGCTTTTCCGAGCAGAAAGCCCCTTCCTTTGAGGTGCCGAGGGCGCGGCAGGACCGCGCGTCTGCCGTGTCACGGCGCTTGTGTCACACCGTCACTGCTCCCCACAAGGCGCGTTTATTTATGACAGACACGATCAGAAATGATAACATACAAACAGATAACGTGGCCAGCACATTACAGGTGGAGTTATGAAGTCATAAAGATAGATACCCTTTAAACAAACGGGCTGGTGTTTTGGTTTGGTGCCGGTTAAGTACCGTAACAGCTCTGCGGTTTCGATGAGTTGGGGCTTCGTCTGCCTTCGAGAGATTAAGTCCGTGGAAGCGCGGGTACGTGCTAAGAGTGCATCGAACGCAGGGGCGAGGCGCGCTGGTGGGCACCCGGGCAGCAAACGGCAGGAGCAGACAGTGCCGTTCCTGTGGGCAGCCCGATACCGCGCTGGCAGCCATTGCACGCTGCCACCGCACCGGGCGGCGGCCGGGCGGCACGGCACCGGAGGAGCATCGCCGGCTCAGGGCAGTCCCTGAGCTTGAACCGCAGCCGCCGCTTGCCAGCCAAACCCGGAGAGCCCCGAAACTTTTTTCCCTCGGAGGGAAGGGGGATGCGGGGCTGGAGAGCCGAGGGGAAAGGAGGTCAGCGTTGGGACGCACCGGCGGAGCGGGAGTGGGAAAAGGAGGGGAGCTGCCGAAGCGTGTGGCCGCACGGCGCGGAGCAGAAGGCAGTGTGCTCAGCTCCCGTGGTTACAAAGCCTACCGAAGCTGCAAGAGACGGATTTGAAAAACACACCCGCTGGTAAACATTATCCCTAATAAGAAAACGTGTACATTCCCGGACTGTAATACTTCCCGCTTAAAGCAGCAAAGAGATTTAAAGCACGTTGTAGCAGCTGGCTTGCTCGTCTGTTCCCTCACGTAGTCAGCCTTCCTTTCCGTGGTGTCAGAGAGGACTGAGGGCAGCACACACGCACCTCACGATTTTTGAGGCGCGAGAGCGCGACTGCTCAGACACTTAGAAAACCTTTGTTCGGTCAGCTATCTTGGCATTTTGTTCAAATCTTTCGGCGTTTTTTCATCTTCAGAGCAGCTTTCTTCACATTCCGCGGGTGTGAAGATGAAGGAAAGTTTCTTGTTCATGGGGCAAGTTCCTCCTGCTTCGCTTCAATGAAGGAAATTTACAACTCATGTTAATGTCATCCTCTGTCCTTGCAAGATTTTCAGGTTGAGCAGGGATACCACACTCGCAGCATGAGGCGTCTGTAATTCACCTTTGTTCTAACATCCGAAATGACAAGCTTTCACCACCTGCTTTAGAAGTACCTAAGAAGAAAGATTATAAGAAAAACAAACCGGATTCATTACTCAGGGTTATTGTTGAAAACAAAAACAGTAGAGGCAACTGCTGACCTCAGAAATCGAGTGGGTAAAAATTAGGCTGAAATGTTTCAGCAAAGCCAGCAAATCTGGAAACAGTTTCAGTCTTCCTGTAGCAATTTTAAAACAATAAAGATTAAATGAATCAAAAAGCAGATTCAAAACTGGTGAAAGGAAATGAATTCATTCCTCTTCATCCACAAAGCAGGCATACCACGGAAAGCAGCAACAACGGCTTTTCTACCGATGATCCTCAACACTAGGGTGGAGGAATTTCTTCTACAGTTAAGAGCCGGTTCTGCCTCCGCTGCCTGTTCAGTTGTCAGTGTCCCTGAAGGCTCCTCAAGAGCAAAGCGTGACTGTGGTGTCAGTTGTTTATGTCTACTGCGGACATAGAAGTGAAATACCTGAGTAAAACCATCTTAGAAAGCCTGCAGTAACCCCGAGACATTAATCAGAGAACGTTTGAATTGATACCTGCATTGCATGTACCATCAAAGACCTTTAGTCTTCTAATGGACTGTTTTCCTTTTCTTCTCTAACCTTCAGCTTCTCCTTTTCTCTACTGTTGTAACAAAATGGGAAAAAAAAAAAAAAAGAAAAAAAAGCCCGAATCAGTGTCAGATATTCTGAGCAGCAGAGTCACCTTCCCAGTCACATGTGACGTACATAACATACGCAAAAGAAGTTATATGATAAGACAGTAAGCGTGCTACACGCATGGTGACCACAGTGTCGTGTTCGTGGAGGAAAGAAGAGAGCGATCATCTGCCGACCACCACCCCGGCAGCTGGGTCCTCCTCTGAGTGAGGAGCCGCTGTGAAGGGCAAGGCAAAATGAGGACTCCAAAGCTTGTTCATCCCGGGGCTCTGTTCTGACTGCAAGTAAGCGGCCAATTATCGCTAATTGTCCTGGCAGTTTTGCGTGGTAGACGCTTGGTGTAGGGTCCAAGCCAGTGATTCAGAGCAGCTACAAAGATATATCTGACAAGCTTTCCCAGAAGCCTTGCTCTCTCTCCTCTGCCCTTACAGTTCAGTGCCTGCCACCTTGATCCTCTTCTCCTGTGCTTTCTTCCGATGGTGTTGACAGACAATCACAACCGTCACCACAATGATCATCAGAACACAAGCAGACCCAATGGCCACCGCCAGGAAGTGGATTTCTGAGAAATGCACTGCATGGAGAGAAACAGACACATGAACAAGAGGGACTCAGGGAGGGCTCTCGCTCTGAGGCCGGGAACCTGTGCCCGTGAATGCAACCTTTCCTCAGGCTCCTTTCTTCCTTCTACTCATTTATACAAGATGCTTTTCTTCCATCTGTTTTTCCAAATGTGGAGGATGACCTGCCAATGCTTCGCCCTGGCTAAATTCACGTGACCTCTCACCTTTCTGCACAACTCTGAGCCGCACTTCGCCGATTGTGCCGTCAACATCTGGGGGGTTCTTCACCTGGCAGGTGAACGTCCCGTTGTCAGTGGGCTGCAAATTCCAGATAACGATGGAAACGTCGTTACGCTCAATATTCCCATCCCAGGTGACTCGCTCTTTAAACCGCCCAGCAGACAGCTTGTAGGGCTCCTTCAGGTAATAAAATACCTACGAGAAACAGAGGCAGCCGTCACTCCTACGCGCGGTGCGGTCTCTGTGAAAGAAGCAGCACGTGAAAGTGGAGCGGCACCGGCTGAGGGACATGGCCTAAGCTGAGGAGAGCTGTGTCGGCCCAGCCGCTCTCAGACAAACTCCGAGGCCGTTTCGAAAGATAATGCCTTGTGTGTTCCGGCTGTGCTTGCCCATACCCACACCCGGAATTTTTGCAGCCACTGGGCTTACCCAGCGCTGGGCCTTGGGACTGCTTTGTCTGGGCAAGTGTGCATCAATGAAATGGAGCGTCAGGGTCTCACTCACTGGCTCATGGGAGCTCAGGTCCTCGGGCTGGAAGTTCCAGGTCACTGACAGATGCTGGCTAATAGGGCTGCTGCTGGAAAAGGTGCATTTTAACCGCAGGTTAGTGCCGTTCACCGCATCCACCTCCTTGGAAGTGTAAACTTCCACCGCTGCCGCAGGCCACAGTGCTGCAGGGAAAACAGCAGGGGTTAGAGGTAAAGAAAACGACTGTCTAGGAGTAAGCCATCACTTCTCCTTATCTGCGTGTAGCCTCTGCAGGAGCCTGCCTTATCTATCCCTGTCAATGTTTAACCTGACAGTCCCGAGCACACAGACGAAATTACTGAGGGAGGTGATCCTGCGTACGCAGAATCCGAGCGTTCCCCTGCGCCCCGGGGGTTTTGCCAGTTGGTGTGCAGGTCGCACAGTGCTGGTTTCAAGGGGATTTGCGTTCACCAGAACTGCTGGTACGGTGCAGTTTTGCAGCTGCACAGTTAAACATTTACACACCTGATAACGGGTTGAGGAAGGACCACTGAGAAGGACTTGCCCACAGGGACAATAAACTTTGTTTCGGCGGGGAAATGTCTCTCTTCAGGCATGAGCAAGCCAGGACGGTGCATCTAGGAGGTGCCGTGGTGACTGAAATGCCACCCCTCCTGAAATATACACTTGCTCCCGACTGGCACTAAAGATACCGTACAACTTTTCGTGTGCTCGTCCTGGTCGCCCGTTCACAAGTGGTTGCGCTGTACTGCACTCAGCTCCCCGAGCAGATTTCTTCAGAAAAGCAGTCCTGTGCTTTCAAGGAGGACTGCTGAGGCCCAATAAACAATGGTATTTCCCATGCTAGACCTTTCCTTTATACACTTGGTGTTATCATCAGCCTGAGTGTCATGCACACCACGGTGAGAAGTGCCTGTTAGAAGGTTAAGAGCCCAGGTGGACAACTACGGTCAAATATAGTCAGGCTGAGGAACCGTACAGGAAATCCTCAAGTTAAATCTGTAAGCATTTATTTGTCAAAGAAGCATCCTCTGTTAACCAAACCACCGCAGCTGCCACTTTAAAAAATAAGTTAGCATCGCTGAGCTGAGGCTGCCCTGAAAGAGAGACAACCAGCGAGAGAGAAAGCATCAAGACACAAAGAAGAAAAGGGAAAAATAGGAAAACCAAAGGGTTGAAGATGCCTCTCGTGCCTGAGCCCTAGTCGTCCTCTGGCTTGCCCCACGGTCCCAGACGGAGTTCAATCCCTCTGGCAGATCGGTGTGCGCTGTAAGTTCTCACTTTTTTCCCCGCAGTCGCTGCGTCGCTTGCCTGACCGCTTTAGCTCTCCAAGTTAGTGGGCTAGTTTCCGCAAAACGACAGCGCTGAGCTAAAAATCTTGCTGCTGCTGAAAGGGACAGTCCTCCCTGTTCCTGAGCATGTGCTCCCGCTAGTTTCCTTTTCCTCACTGGTCAAACTAACCCAGCAGCAGAAGAAAATATTAATAATTTCTTGGCACGTTAGAAAGATCAGTAAACCCACCCCGGTGTGATTCAAGTTAAAAAAAAAAAAAACAAAAAAAACAAAACCAAAAAAACTTGTCTGGGGTTGTAAAATATGGCTTCATAACAAAGACAATACATTTCCTGTATTTGACAATTATTTGTAACCAAAGACTTTCTTGCCAAACAATTTCTTTTCTCGAAGGAGAAAATACATGAAATGCCAAAACATTGAAGGCGACCACATTTGAAAAACTTCATTGGCAGAGATCATGTTTCTCATCCAAAGATTCGGTGTCAAGTCTTTTCATTTTAAACTCCTTTAAAAGAACAACTGTGGGAAATAAGTCTTTCGAGACAGATTACCAAGCATATCCCTGTGCTGATGCATTTGGGAAAGGAGGACATGTTGCTCTTTGATCCCAGCTGTATTGATATAAACCACTGAAAATCAAAGCGAGTTTATTCTCAGTCTGGAGTCGTGGCTGTATAAAGGATCTAAGCCCAGTGCTGCTTAACAACCTCTGATTGTCTAGGAACAAAGATAGTGAAAAAACATCTAGGAGTAAAGTCCAGATTCCCGGCAGGAGAGGAAAAGATGCGTAACCAGAGCCCAGAATGAGATCAGTGTTCTTCCGCTTGAACACACCTAAACCTGTTTGTTGAAGAAACTCAATCATTTCGTGTCACTTACAGTGAACCCCGCACCGAAAGAATCGCAGCAATCGTCCACAACAAGTATCCGAGACTCCTACAAAGTCGCTGCCTTAAGGAGGACAGTAATTAAGGGGTCAGAAGAGGAGAGTCAAGACGGCCGCTGAGGCCAGGCAGTACCAGGTTTCCTTACCTCGGAGCTGTACCCCAAGGAAGAGCACAGCACCCAGCCAGCTGGGGCCACGCATCGGGAAGACAAGTCCGTACTCCACAGGCTGAGCAGTACCGGAAAGAGAAATCCGTTTCAGGTGCTCGATAGCCGGGTGGAAGACGAGTTTCTCAAAGCCTTCCCGGCACAGTAGAGCAAATTCCTTTCCCTGGGCTTGGGCGGCAAGGCAACGTGAGTGCTCCCTCCTGCCTGAGTCAGCGAGCACTCCCTGCCCTTGCTCTGAAAGGTGAGGTGCGGCCAGCACAGCTCCCTTCTCTGTGAAAACCACGAAGATTGTCAAGGCAAGATTAATTTCTTCTGCCTCCCATATTCCTTTGCTCTTTTGTGTTGCAATCACCCCTCCTCCCAGTTTCCACCTGAAACCACTCCCCTCTTGTGGGAGGTAGTTTTGCTCCTAAAAGAAAATTTGCCTGAAGGTGTTTACAGGTAGCCTGAAGGAATGAGGGCCATTTGTTTGGCAAAAACCGGCAAGCAATCAAAAAAAAAAAAAAAAAAGCGAGCCAAACCAGACAGTCTGAAGTGTAGGCACACATCCAGAGCGTGGAAATGTCCTCCTGAAACACGGATACCTGCAGCAAAACCAAGTGATCATTAGAACGCTACGTGCTTAGCAGTTACCGGTTAATGTTACTGGTGCTTGGGAAGTTCATAGGAAAGGCAAAAGACAATTACCTTGGACAGGCGTCCAGCCCGGTGGTAGCCCAGGCACAGCTGGGGAAACCCCACCGCGCTTACCAAGCAGCGCAAGGTACTAGAGAAAGTCAGTGTGACACAGAATATTTTCCTGGTGGCACGTGGCGGCTGTCAGAGCACAAAACTGAATTGTGTATGTGCGTTGGCAAAATAAGGACGCTGGCGTTCGAAGGCCATAAATCACTTTAACAGCAGAACCTGCTGCCGGCTGTGGCTGTGTTTGCGTCTGGTCCACGGTCTAGTTTCAAGAAGCCATCCCAGGTTATGAGCTTTCGTTGTGACTGGTGCTAATTTTCCTTGGAGTGGGGCCAAGGCAGGGACGGGGAGGATGCCCCAGCCTCTGGGTGCTTTGAAGGGCTCCCTCCAGCTCAGAGCCAAGGAGCAGAGTGAGGGCACTCTTGCTGTGCAGCAGTGTGCGCCCCAACTGGGACGTTTTGGATCACCCAGGACACACTGAGAGGATGTCAGAGCTGGCCAGAAGGAGGTTTTCATGGAAAGAGTCTAGCAGCAGGACTCTCAGACTTCCTGCTAAGGAGCAACCACGTGGACATCTCTCCTCCCTTTTGTTGTAACAGCCTTGAGGCAATTTCTGAGGAGAATACCGAATTTATTTTTAACTTTGAAACGTCAAGTTACACATTCGGCGATGTAAAAAAGCACTGGGGCCGTCAGTCTCGTGGATTGTTCACAGAACAGCACAGAGAATCTTGTCTCTGCTGATACCTCTGAGATACCAGATATTTCTGTTTTAATGGGAATAATTTGGCCCTGTGTTAGCCTCTCACCCTTGCATCTCGTGGATTTCCACTCAGTTACTATTCCAAAACACCATCTCCTTCTCTTTCACTGCCAACGTAAATATTTACTAGGCCGTGGGGTTTTGTTTGTTTGTTTTGCAAACAGAGGATACTTTTGCCTTTCCGGATTTTGTTTCGAGGATCTGCAAGGCAACGATGCTCAGCAGCCTCTTTGCTGCCAGCTCCTGAGACTGTCTTTCTGCACAGCAGCAACTTCTTGTCCGCAGGCGGCCGGTGCAGAGTCCAGCGGGGCAAGTGCGTTTCTTGCTGCAATTGCCCTTTGGCCACGCACCGACGCTACTGGCCCTCACATAAGACCGCATCTGTGCAACGCACAGGGCTCGGAAGAGGGGCTGTGCCGATTTTACTCCTGTTTCAAAATGTGCGGGACCCGGCTATTAAGAGAAGGCCACGTCCCCGGCACCCTTACTGGTATCATAAATCCCCTGGGTTTTGATTCTGAAACAGAAATAAGTAAAAGAAAGGTCTGACAGCTAAAGAGAGCACCTCCGTCACTGAAATAAGGGTGTGCAACGTTGTGATTAGCCACATCGTTGGGTGGTGAGCTCTCGGGAAGGGGCAAGAAGGCAGCCCCCTCCTTCCAGCCGTCTGGAAAGGAGTCCCTGGGGCTGTGCGCGGCAGAAGCAGAAAGGCAGCGCGGCCCCCGCGGAAGGAGGGAGCCTTGGCTCTGCCACGGCCGCTTTGGCCGTGTGCCCTCCAACCCCCGCTGCTCTCACCGCCTTCCCAGCCGCTCTGCCACCTCCGCAGGCTTCGAGCAGAGGGGGACGGAGAGCCTGCGTCCCCGCCAGCACCCCCGCTGGCAGCGAAGCCTGGCAATGATATGGGAAAGTAGAAAATATCTGAAAATGTTCTTTTTGAAATATGCTATATGCTTTAGTCCCTGCAATATTAGCTCGCTAGCCTTGCCTTTGGCAGGGCTTAAGTAGAGTCTTTGTCACTCGAAGGCCTGCTTCACTGTTTTAGGTGAGATGGGGATGGGCAGGAATTGTATTTGTGCCACAGACCGTGACCACGGAGGGGGATGTCGCCTTGAGCTGTGGTCGCGGGGGGGAGACCCTGCCCAGCTGTCCCTGCACTGTGCGCTCTGGAGGATGGGTTCAAAAGGACAACCATGATGAAGACTATCGAGGAACTCTTACTTCCTCCCCAAGACCACCAAAAGACCCCCGAAGGGGAAGACTGCGCCCGCACAAGGGGGAGGAGGTCTAATTTACGTCCGAAGCGGGACAGAGTGAAAAATACGTAAATGTGCAAGTTTTGGTGCTTTACATAGGACACAATTCCCGCGGCTCGGGGTGCAGCATCCTTGGGGTACGTGACCCTCGCTGCACCCAGCGCTGCAGAGCTGTCACACACGGACCTGCCGCACCATCCGCTGGGATTGCGGAGCTCTTTCGCAGACCAGCAAGACCCCGGTCCCGGTCCCGGTCCCTGTCCCGGTCCGGGCTGGAGGGCGAGCCGGGCGGAGCCGGTCCCGGGGCGGGAGGCGGCCGGAGCCGGGAGCGCTGCGAGGGGCAGGAGCCCCCTCTAGCGGGGCCGGACCCGGGGGCAGCGAACCCCAGGGAAGCCGAGCAGCGAGAGCTTCCCAAAAGAGGCGCCCCAAAGCCTCGGGGGGGGCCGGTGGCACCGGCTCCCTGCGCTCGGGGTCCGGCCCCCTCCCGGCTGCGCACGCAGGGGATGTCCCGGGATTTCGGGGTGGGCAGCTCGGGAGACAGAGGCTTTCTGCCAACAGCCTCAGCCTCAGCCTCCCCCCTGGCATTTACCTTTGTGAGGGCTGCGAGGCTGGTAAGCAGCCAGACAGAAATCGGTTTAAAGAAATCATAGGCAGCAGGAATAAATGGGTTGTGTCACAGCAACACAAGAGAAGTAGAGTCCAGATTGCACCGTGAGTGACCAAAACGCCCGGGTTTTACAGCCTGGCGCTTACAGGCTCCTTTCTGCTGCCCGTACAGTGTCCCTAGGTGCTGCGCTTCTTGCGGCGCTCCTGGTTCCTCTGTTTAATCCCTCCTCTGTTAGGCTGCTTGCCGCGGTTTGAACTTCAGAAACACTCGCTTTGAAAAGTTGTCGGATGGCACATCTAATCCAGGCTCACCTATCTCTCCTGCTGCTCCTAGGGCAGTTACAACAGGTCTCCCGAGACTTGCACCGGGCTGGTGCAAAGCAGCCACCCCTTTGCCATCAGTGACGTTCTGTTAACACGTTTTGAGCCTCCGCATTTCCTGACACGGGCTTATTTTGTCACACGTGTCCTGTGTCTTTCTGGGCTGCTGGCAGGTTTCACTGGAAACGGTGAGTCTCCCCAGCGGTGCTCTGCTCGTTGCTGTACACAGTTCTGGGAAAAAATCTTGGGCCTCTTTCCTGCAAGTGAGACCTTGAAAAGCCAACGCGTTCTTTCTTCCCTCGCAGCCAGCCCCAGTGACGCCAGTCTGATGCGGTAGGGAAGAGCAAGAGAAGGAGGCACACAAGGATGAGGCTGGAGCGGTCCTTGCCTCTCCTGGGACTCCTGCTGTGTGGGGGTGAGTACCGCTGGCCAGGGGGCCGTGGGGACCAGCAGGGTGGCTGCCCAGGGGCTGCAGAGGAGAAAGCACAGGTTTTGCAAAGTACCTGCAGCCACCTCTTCTGCAGCTGGCATGACCTGTGCCTACGGAGCCGCTGCTCTCCAGAGGGAGCGTTCCCCTCAAAGTGCAGGTTGCGGGGACAGAGGAACGGGAATGCAGCCCCCTGGGGCTAAAGAAAAGAACCTAAGGTCCCCAGTGAATTTGTGCCTGCTAGCCGATTCACTGAGACACCTGGTCTCCAAACTTCATGCAGCAGCGCTGGCGCTTGATGTACTCCTTCCTGCAGCCGTGTGAACTATAAGGTTCTGCGGGTTTTATTTTATTTTTATGCTCTAATCATGCACTTTTCTTAAACCGTTTTGTGATCACGGGTAAATAACTTCAGTTCAGATTCGCTGTGATATCGCAGGAGCATCATTTAGACCGTCATTTAGAAAGCTGGTTTAGGGTGAGGTCTAGATTATCTGTAAAGACTATAAAAAAGCTGGTAGCTGTGAGAGGTAGGTTTGAAAGATAATGAAAAGATACTACAACAAAACTACAGCTACTCTGCCAATGTGCTGCAAATACCAACTGCTATTCTTTGAGGAGATTGAAAACATTTGGTTTAGCAATGGCCTCTTCTTATTTCAAATTTAAATTCATCTTATATAAAGAAAGAAGCATCAGATCACCTTCTCTCCAGCCAAGTCCTATGCCTGGGGATTTTCAAATCTACGATTTTGTTACAAGTAACTCCTATTGTAAAGCAAGCATTACCTGGGATGAGACGGCAGCGCTGAACACATGAGTACAGGTCACTATTTACTTATGTAAGTTTCTGTTGACAAATGTCTTTAAAGCAAATCACAAGTCTGATTCAGACCTCCTAAAAACTGTTTCTGTAATACTCTAGCTCCAGAGACTACAACGGAGCTACTTGTTTCCTACCAAGAGAGAAAAATCACATAGATAAACTGCTTTACAGCGTTAAATCAAGCGTCAGGGTGCCACCCCCCAGTGAGCACACTCTTGCAGAGGACAGTGGTTCTTACTGCAGAAACCAGGCATGATTTTCCAGCAGTCTTTGGCTCATGATAATAAAGCAAAATTGTTGGGCGTCCAGCTTGCGATAACCCTTTTTCTAAACCGGGTCAGAAAATTACTCAACTGTCTAGTCTGCGTTAGTCTGTGTTAAAGATGGCTTCCAAAGGAAAAGACTTCGTTTCAAAACAACATCCTGTCTCAGCTAACAGAATGCTTCTAATGCCTTTAGCACAAATATAGGAGTATAAACATCTCTTTCGAGCAGCTGGGTTCAGGAAGGATATCCTCTGATACCAGTAGCTATATTACTTAACACTTACTATTCTTTCTTTTGTAGTTGGCACCGCAGCTCAGCAGGGTAAGTGTATTTTACCATCATTCTTAACTCTTTAGTGTGACCAAAAGGCCAACTGTGCCTCACAAGTGAGGACTAAAAGTCGAACAGAAATATTTTGCAAATACTGTAGATTAGGAACAATGCCCTGTTCGTGAATTGTGACTGATCTCACCTGCTTGAAAAATTGGCTGTCATGAATTGTGCCCAGTTATTGCTAGTGATCTCCAAGCAGGGTTGGGTATTTTCCACCAGCAACAAGCAGAAAGGCAATGGGCTGATTTGTTAACTCTTCCTATTCTCTCCTTTGCAGACGATTACGAAGAACAGGCAGGTAGGTGTATTTTACCAGCATTCTCAACGATTTAGTGTGGCATAAAGACTTGCCGATGCCTCACAGGTGGGGACTAAAAGGCAGACAGGAATATTTGAGTTCAAACAGCATTTAGGAGGGAAAAGTTTCCTGTTTTGTTAGCTGCTACGGTCATCACTGATCAGAAAAACCAGCTATAACGAGCTGCCCCTAATTAGTGGTCTCCAAGTGGGGTTGGCCGTTTGCAGAGACCAGCAAGCATATGGGTAAACAGAGCGATGAGTGGGAGATGGGCAGGCTCTCTGACATAAAGTTGAACACTCTGTGATGCTGTTTAGTGCTGCAAAGAACCGGTGTAATGAACTAAAGGAAGACACGCATGCTGAAGACACATACACGGGGAAATTACGTTACACCATGAAATCAAAGATTTTGCAGAGCAAACTGTCGCGGTGGGACCACGGGTGGGCAGGGAAGCCTGCTCAGAAGCTGTCTGTAATGCTGGCTTCCCTTCTCGTTGGCCCATCTTCCAATAAAGAATTCCTGGTGGAGATTTCCGGAACCACAGTGACAATCACGTGTCCCTTGACTGAAGACAACATAGTCTGGGAGGTAACTGGGACAAGACTACCCTTCCAAGAGAGAAAGTACGTTATAGAGAATCACGACAGCTCTCCTGTCAACGTGAGTTGTTCGGCAGACGGTAAGAAGCGGCATGAAATGTACCTGAAAGCCAGAGGTGAGTGAAAAAGCGTTCAGTCTGCAGGCTGAAGATCTGAGTCTACGCGTTTCAGGGGCAGCTGTTAGGAGCTGAGACCTCATTTACAGCGCGGCTGGGCTGGGTGGATGCGATTCTGCTGAGGCCCTTCCCGCTCTGCGCGTGCAGTAAAAGAGGCCAAGAGCACGTTTTTGGCAAAAGGGATCTCCCTGCTCTCTACGCCTTTCCCTTCCGCTGTCCTCAAGCTGGTTGCATGTCGATGGTTCCCACACATACAGCGCGTGATCTTCCTTTATACAGCTTCTGCCATGCTCCAAGGCAAGACTAATGTCTGTCACAAAGGCCAGAGGCATTTCTTATCTTGCAGAGTGGAAACCTCCCATCTGGAGCACACAGCCTTGTTTCTGTGACCCATCAACCCGGGGGAGTTTATCCCCATCCTTACAGAGGGATTTAAGCCTCTGAGCCATTAGAAATTCAGGCAGCTGCTCTGCGTTGTCTCTGAGCAACCTTTATCTCTCCTCCCGGCAGTCTGCGCGAACTGTGAGGAGCTGGATGCCTTGGCAGTGACGGGGATCATCACTGCGGATCTCCTCATCACCTTTGGGGTGCTGATTCTGGTCTATTACTTCAGCAAAGACAGGAAAGGGAGAGCGAGCGCTAGTGCTGGCAGTCGGCCACGAGGTAAGAGCCATTTCGGGCATCCCTGGTCTCTACCATGTCCACTAAGCACTAAATTAAGCACTTGCCCCTGCTGAGTGGCGGAGCACCCTCTGTTATCCCCAAGCCTCCAAGACCGCGCCAAACAACGCTCCTGCTTGCCACATCTGTTGCTCGGAGCTGCTGTCTTGTAGGGGGTGTGCTCGTGCCTGGGCAGCTTGCTGAGGCACGGTAGTATAGGTCTGGAGCATTGGGGAGCTGTAGCCTGGGTCTGTGCTTATGGGTCCTTCTTGTTTTCAAGCATTTCCTCACAATCAGGAAATCTAAAGGGAAGCTGATTTCCTCCTAAATGGTCATAAGGCCTCCTGCCTGCAGCAGCTGGGTCTTTAAAAGCTTTAAGCTCATAATAAAGCCACGCGAGTTGACCCATCGTATGCGTTACCCTGTGATCCTCTCCGTGGTTGTCCCTTGTGCTGTGTTGCACGAATCACCACCAGGGATGACCTCTCTTTGCCTCTCTTGCAGGTCAGAAGATGCAGCGTCCTCCCCCTGTGCCAAACCCGGACTATGAGGTACGGAGCACCTGCGTTTTTACCATCTCTCTTTGCTGGTCGGGAAGGGATAGCCAGAGCTGGGAATCTGTGGCGTTTCTCCTTTTTGCTCCTTTGAAGAAGCGTCCAGCCAACTTCCAGGCTTTCCTGGGAGCGGAGGAAAAGGGTGGCGAGGGTGGAGGCCCCCCTCCTGGTGCTGCCGCAGGGAGTCGGGAGCAGAACGGCGGCTCCCTGTGCCCTGTGCACCCTGCCGGAGAGCGCTACGCCTGCTCTCTCTGTTGTAGTTTTCTCCACGTGTTGTGCGGACCAAGAAGACCCTGGTGTTGTTCATAAGGATTCCCGAACTAACATCTCTGCTGTTCCCACAGCCCATCCGGAAAGGCCAGCGGGACGTCTATGCAGGCCTGGAATCCCGGGGCTTCTAAAATTCCCACGGAGGAGAGGCTGGAAAGCAGCAGCGGGGGGGGGCTGAGCGCTTCTGCCCAACTCGGTACCGGGTCTCTGCAGGCCTGCTGAGGCCCAGGCGTTTTGGGGTAAGCCAGGCGGCTACACAGGACAGGCACCCTGCTGCCATCCCCTGTGCCACCCTGACACTCTCCTTCGGCCTTCGGTTTGGCAAAGAAACAAACGAGCGCATTGGCAAGAGAAGTTCTACTCCTCATTAAAGGACTGCAACCTCACTCGTGGTTCCTGGCCTCCTTTTCCCTCACGCCTCTCTCTCTACCCCAGTTGCACGCTCTGGTTTTCCCTCCCATTTGGTTCCCACCCTGAGTGCCTCCACGCGCTCCCTCTGCCTCCCTGGGTAGCTCGTGGGCAAAGAGCGGGTCCTTCTTAGAGTGACTGGCCTCTCACCCTGTCCTGCTCCAGATTCACAGCCTATCTTCGTTTTGCTGCCCAGGGTTGTACAAAAGGAATAGAGGCAATCGGCACATGAAAACCAAACTGGCACATTTTCATAGAAAAGCCACTGCTTTGAATGAAAATATTGCAGTATAAAAGAGCGGTTTTCCTTCCAAAAAATGAGAAGCACTTCTACCAGTACTTGCAGACCAACCTGTCCATCCCTCAGCCGTTCTTCTGTGGGAAGGGAGTGGGGCAGAGCACCGCTTTGCATCCATTGTGTTTCAGGGTCACATGAGGATTTGGCACCTTCCCAAGCCATCTGAAAGCCTCCTATTAGGAAATTTAAGTGCTTGGCTTAAATCTTTGTTGCTCTAAGAGCTAAGATATGAACCGCCACTTAGCAATGAGTATCAGCTTTGCAGTCTGACTGAGACAGCACAACAGGGATTTTCATGTTTCCCAGATGAGAAGTGAGACCCTTTGGCTCAGCCCCAGGACTAACACCCTGCTCTAAAACAGCTTGTTCACTGGAATTCAAATGAATGCATTGGGGCCTCAGAGATAAAGCCCAGGACGTACAAAATCCAAGAGAGCATCAGACCCTCTTGCCAGGCTGTCCTTCTCAGCCCAGAGACTTCATGGACTCCATTTTTACTGGCTTTCTATAGCGCGGCCCAGGATAAACACATTTCTTTGAGCGTGTTGTACCCTAAGGGGTGTACAAGTACATTTGCTGGAGGAGTTTCCTTTTCCAAGAGCTCTCGCTCTTAGAGATCCTTGTGATTTGTCCTTCGCTGCTGCCCTTTCTCTCCCCATTTCAGCAGTAATTTGAGTTCTGCCTGGGTTCTGTTAGGAAGACGGTGGGCTTCTTTGCTACTGATAAAGGTCCATTTTAATCTCTTTATATACATTTTTAAACTGTAATATACTAAAATGGGAGACAGCACCCCCCCAGGCATGCATTGGAAAAGATTTCCCCTGCGGTTTTGTCTCTGTTAAAGAAAAACAGTTTTTGTTAAGGGGAGTTCCCAGCTCAGGAGCAGTCTGAGACAGCGAGAGCTTCTGTGGGTCTGTGTTGACTCGCCTTGCAGCAGCCTGCGAGGGGTTTGGGAGCAGACTGTGCCAGGATGGGGGGGGGGACACACAACTGCACATACAAAAACGCACTGCCGTGCATGCAGGGGCCAACAGGAGCTGGGGAGTGGGTCCGGGGCCGCTGTCTGGGGCAAGGGAAATAGCTGAGGCGCCATGCCCTGCACACACAGAGTTTAAATCTGCCTGCGTTTAAAAGCTGCGGTTTCCAAAGCAGCAGCAAGGGGACAGGTAGTAGGATAAGGAGCAGCCAAGGGACTGCTGCGACGCCTGGGAACGTTTCTGGTCTAACACCGGCTGAGCGAGCCACATTTCTGCTGCCTTCAACAGCTCTGGAGAAAGGAAACAGCAGCAGTGATGGGGGCTGGGGGTGGTTTAACCCTTGAGTTTCAGCACGGGGAGCTGAACACCCAGCAAGTTTCATGCTTCGGATTGCTGCGCTCACCCTGCAGGATGTGGTTTTAAAGGCAGCACAGCTGGGTGTACCATACAAGGCGCTAAACATCTAGGAGGGGGACTGCAAGACACAAAGAGCGCTAACACCCACACCCCCGCCCCCCCCTCCCCGTCAGCTCTAAAACCACTCTGGGCCACGTTCTCGGCTTCTGCAAAACTTCGCTGCTCTGGGGGCGCTTGCTCAGCCCAGCCATCCAGGCCACCGCCACGAACGGGATGTGATAAGCTCGGACCACTCTGGGTGTACAAGGTCTAAATTTTCCTTCAAGCTACACGCCGGTGCATTTTCCACCGTGCATGGGGCTGCACGTTTGCCTAGCGTTTGCCCCAACCCGTGCCATCCCACGCTCTCCTTATCTCAGTGGGATCAGCACCCATCCAGTGACAACATCTCTCTGCCTCTGTGCTTAGCTGCACTACAGACATATTTCTTTGTCCTCCCAAGAGTGAGGTGCTGAGGAGCCCCGCACAAATAGCCGAGTTGTAAATGTTGCCTCTGCCGGCTCCTTGATTTGTGCAGAGCGTACCCAACCACTCCGCTCCAGGTTCCTTCTGCTCTTTGGGCGCAGTTAGCCACCTTTGCCCGCTGCTTTGAGATCTGATGGCGGTGAAAACGCTACAACCTAGGCAGCCTGCCGCTCCCTTTTTTCCTAGGCTCCTACACAGGCGGCTTTGCAGACCGAAGGCGGGCATCGGCACATTCTACCTGCGATGGCCGTACCAGGCTCACCCTTCACTGGAGCAGGTTAGAGCGGAAAAACCACTGAGGCATCATTCTGCTCCCCTGAAGATCAAAACGCTGTCGTGTGAAGAGCCGACACCAGAGGAAAACAGGTCCTTTTCTCGTTCACTGCCCACAAGGCTGATCACGCACCAACTCCTGCGAGGGCACGCGGGGCGCACCCAGGGCTTTGCACAGCCTGTGTGTTGTTTGGCACGTCAAAGGTGTCACAGATCTGCAGCCAGTTTTTATGCAGCGTTAACTCTTTCGGTGCCTACTTTATGCCACAGAGTCACAAGGCAATTCACAGCCTGGCGCTCTCCAAAGCCCCTCACCCAGATTCTTAGAAAAGCAGGAAAACACAACCTACAGGTGTGTGCAACTGGCACATGGAGGGGGACCTCGTTTCTGAGGTTTCTAACTGCCAGCTGATACTGTCTGGTATCTGCCTCCCATTTTGGCCGTAGTCAGACCACGTTTGCCATTCCTCCTCAGAGCTGGGGAGGGGTGACCTTGCCAGGAGGAGCTGGGTTGGTGTGGGGAGACCGGGTGCTGCTCAGTGTCTGGAAATGGGGTTGAGCTGGGAAAGGCTCTGAAAATTTGCTCGACTGCATCCTGTACTCAGCAGAGTGGGATGGCTAGTGAGCCTGAAAGAGGGGTTGCCAATACCTGGTCACAGAGGTCAGTCACTCTCCGGTGGGCTGCAGAGGCAGAGGAGGGCAGGGGAGCCTCCCAGGAACATCGGACGTCCAGGGAGTGTCGACTGTGTTGGCCTTTGCTGCCTGGCCAGCTCTGCTGCCACGTGTTTTGCACGGTCTCTGCTGCAGTTTTTGGCCTCTCTGCCGCTTCCATTTCCTCTTTGGGCCGAGCCCCTACGAGCTCTTCTGGGGAGCCAGCACAGCTTGCCGCTTTGCTCGTGCTTCACTCCCCTAAGCCCCGAGGCAACCTGCAGGCTGGCCGGGTGCCAGCGACCTGGCAAGCTTCTGCGGTTTGAAGACTGCGATGAGATGCCAAGCCCTGCACGTCCAGAGCAAACGTCCTCCCTCCCACCAGCCCCCCGGCTCTGCCCAGGGGACCGAGGCACACAAGCACTTTGCAGGGGTGATACGGACCCTGCTGAGTGTCGCTGTGCTCCTGGTTCTCCCCGCTCTGGAAGGGGAGTTAAATGAGGCAAAGCCTCGGCTAGTGTCAGGGGCAGCAGACCTCTCCCCTCCACAAGGTCCCCCCTCTCCCCTCCAGCAACGGACCCAGATGTCATTTAGATCCTGGCACGGGGAGGTGGCACAGACATGGGTACCTGCCCGCAGTGGCAGAGCAGCGTCCTACCGGGACAGGCAGGAGCATCATGGCTCTGCAGGCATCCAGGCAGATGGCATCCAGCGCGCGCCTTCCCCAGCGACTGCACGGCTCCCCAGGGCTCAACACAACCGAGCAGGGAGGCTATGGGGAAGGCTCATCTTTAATGAGAGGAATACAGACGTGGAGGAGGTCATGGAAAGAGCAGAGTGCTACAAGCAGCCCACCCTGGCAAGGAGCCCGAGGGCTCTCTAGGCAAAACCCCACACTGTCTTCTGCCAGAAGTGAGCTTACAAACGCAGTGCCAGAGCAGGATACCGGGGTTCTTGGGTGCTGGCGGTTGGCTTCGCTGTAGTATCACTCCCAGTATGGAGGAGTTAGAGGTCCCAGTGTCTTCCCACTTCACTTGCGGGCCTTGGCAGGTGCCAGCCGGCTGTACTGCCCATCGTCCCGCTCACCAAGGGGCTAGGAGGAGAAAAGAGACGAGATGAGCTACCGCTGTGTCTGTCCAGCCTTGGGAGGGAGGGTACAGGGAGAGCTGGCCCAGCCCTCTCTTTGCCAAGCTTTTGGCAAGCTTTCCCTCCCCACACACAGAGCGTAACAACCCCAGAGAGGAAGGGGCAGGGGGTAGCTGAGCTTGCCCCATCCTCTGGGTCACTCGGGGGGAGGCAGCTGCGAATGCCCCAGCAGAGAGCAATCTCCAACGCGGCTCAGCGCCTCGAGGCATTCAGTATCCCCCAGCAACTGTGCCATCGCGGCCACGCAGCCCCACACCACACGGAGGTGCTGAGGCCCATGCGCGCACGCACACACACACACACACACACGTGTGCCCACGCTCACCTGGTAGAGCTGCTCGTTGGCAATCAGGTTCTGCCTGTCAGAAGCTAAATGAAGAAAGAAGGTGGTCAAGGATCAGGGGAGTCACGGGCAGTGGGGTGAGCATTTGCAGACAAACCCAAGAGGCTGCCTGCTTTCAGCCCCGGGCTTTTACTTCCTCTGGGAGGCTCGGTGGAAAGCCCCTGCAAGGCCTCAGATGTTCCTCTGTCACCAGCGGCTGTCCCTGGGATGATATTTAGATTAACCTTGTGCGTTCGCTGGCTTTTCCTGGGAAGCTGAGCTAGGGGCAGGAAGGGTACAGGGAGTGCTCACGTGGATCCCTACCCTAGACATGCTGTTTGCTGCCTGCAGCGAGCAGTGACCGGGCTCTGTGGGCAGTGATGGAAACTCCCTGGGTATCAGGCAGCTCCTAGAGATGCCCAGGCACTTCCCGCCCCCACCCGCAGGCTGCCGGGCTCTCCCCTCACCTCGTGACATGCGTCCCTTGTCCTGGCCAGTGATGCAATACACAGCGACCGCCAGGAAGATGGTGGCGACGACATCCGCGATCACGATCCCCGAGATGGTGGGGGCGTCCACTTCGATGCAGTTCTGACACACTGGGAACCCAAAAGGACACAGACGCTGACAGCAGGGCCACGACCAGGACCCTGCTCCCCTTGGCCACCTCCGCCCTGCCACCACGGCCGGTCCGAGCCCAAAGTGCTCGGCCAGCTCTGCCAGCCCAGGCAGGCTCCAGTCCCAGGGTGAGGGAGACCAGGGATTAATTTTGGCTCGCTTCTGAGCCAAGGCAGCGGCGCAAGCTGCCCCGTGTCGCCAGCACTCCGGGCAGGCCGCAGCAGGGCCAGCGAGCGGCTAGCCATGAAGCGGTACGAGTGCCAGGTTACGGCACTAAGCGAGGCTGCACGGCTCTCACGGGGACACCAGATGCAGGGGAACGTGCAGCTTGGCTGTTCCCAAGAGCAACCCAGCACAGGAGCTGTCGGTAGTTCCGCAAACCGGTAGAACCATCCTCAAACGCTGGGAAATTAGTAGTTTGCTTGGGTGAAAGGTCCAAGCAGTTCTGGCTCTAGAAACCAGGTTGGCAACGCTTACTTCGATAGTACACCTGCAGACGGCGGCCTTCCGTTCCGCTTTCTGTTTTACATGTATACACGCCTCTGGGATCGTCGTAAACTGCACCCAAGTCCAGCTGCGTTGTGTTTCCTACGCTATTCCCGTCTTTCAGCCATGTGATTGCACTTTTTCTGTCTGTTGCACATTGCAGGAACACCTTCCCACTGGCTTCTTTCACAATTACCTGTCCTGTAAAAAAAAAAAAAAAAGGAGAGCAGAGAGCTTCACAGCTGAGTTCTCAACCCTTCCAGTGGTGCAGAACTCAGAGGTCTCATTCAGGGAGATGGCTAGTGCAGAGAGCATCACATTAGGCTGTCCTCTAAGCAGCAGAAAGGACACTGCAAACAAAAAACTCTGGAAAAAGTAGACTACCCAGCAGAAAAGAAGTCCAGTGTTCAACAAGCAGCTCTGGGTAGCTTAGAGACCTTACAGTGAAAACTAACTGGAATTGGGCACCTACCTGGACTCCATTCAAACCGAATGTGCGTGACCCTCATCCCGCACGCAGACTGCATCAGTATTGAAGTGCAACTGCAGCAAGAGACATTTCAACAGAAAGTGAAATGTTTCCGCCAGCAGGGCCAGGAGCTGAGCCGAAATGGGGAGGCAAAAACCCATTTGGGTTTTCACCCAATAGTAAAAGACATTATTAGTGAAAAGCATGCACAGAAATGCACAGGATTGCTTCCTTAGCCCACAGGCATCACTTTCAGAGTCTGCAAATGGAGAGTAAATTCCCTGCCTTATTTGCTGAGCGCTGGAGCAGAGCACAGAATGCAACCTCTCCTGCCTGCGTATTTGTGCCAGGCACAAAGCCCACGGCTACTTCAGCCTAACACCACGGAACTGCCAGGTCCAGCTCTACCTGCTCTGTCCTTGCAAGGTGGGTTTGAGCTATCACAGACAGCCACAGGGTAACGCACACAGCTCCAGACTGTCGCAGCAACGGTCCAGGGCAGGCAAAAGCATCAGAGCAATCCCCTCCCCGGGAACCGTTGCACTTCGCTCCTTTTTCCCCCATCGATGCTTAACGAACGTCGTGTCAAGGTGCCGCAACGGAAAACCCCAGCGAGCCGCGGGGACCTGCTCCCCTGCCACCCTCCCACCAGCGCAGAGACCGGCGGCAGTCTCCAGGGACCAGGGCGAGCGCCCAACCGGCACCACTGCCGACCCACAGCAGCGTGCGGGACGAGCCCCAGTCCCGCCATCTGTGCGGGGTCCCTCGAGCGCACCGCGCCGGGGGGCTCCACGTGCCGTGTTGGTCTGCGCGGAGCCGCCCCTGTTTCAGCAGCCGGCGGGCAACGACTGACACCCGGGGGACTCACCTGAGACACCCCAGCTGGCCACAGCCAGGCTGGCGAGGAGCGCCCAGGCGCCCAGGACCCTTCCCCTCCGCATGGCACAAGGCGGCGGCGGCTCTTTCCCCCGCTCGGAGGAGATGGGGAGAGCTCCTCACCGCAAGGCGACACCCGCCCCGAGATGTTCGTCAGGTGCCGGATGCCGGGGGCTGGAGCCTCCCTCCCCCAGCAGCTGGGGGATGTCTGCAGCACCCTGGCCCTGCCTCCTCACCCCAGCCCCAGCCACGACGCCTAGGGAAAGGCAAGGGAAGACAACTGGGCCGGAGGTGGTGGGTCCCCCAGCAGCCATGGACCTCCAGCAGCCATGGAGCCCCAGCAACCACGGGTCCCCCTGGAGCCATGAGCCCTCACAGCAGCCGGGGTGCCCCCCAGCAGCCACTGGTACCCCTGCAGCCATGGACCCTCAGCAGCCACGAACCCCCCGCAGCCATGGAACCCCCTAGCACCCATGTGTCCCCCAGCAACCACAGGTCCCCTCCGCAGCCACAGACCCCCAACAGCCATGGAACCTCAGAGCAGCTGGAGAGCCCCCCAGAAGCCACCAGTCTCCCTGAAGCCCCCCTGCACCCACGGACCCCCAGCAGCCACGGGTACCCCCACAGCCATGGGGTCCCCAGCACGCACGGGGTCCCCAGCACGCACAGGCCCCCCAGCACCCACGGACCTCCAGCAGCCGCCCCCCCCCGCCCCCGTAGCCCCAGACGCCCAGCACCCACGGGCACCCCCCGCGGCAGGACCGCGGACGCCCCGAGCAAGCGTGTCGCTCGCCGGCCGCCGTAGCAGCGCCCCGGCCGGCGCCGTCCCGTGATGCAGCGCGGCGGCGGGCGGCTGCCGGGGCGGGAGCGGGGCCATGGCGGCGCCGGCGGGCTCGCTGGTGGCGGCCGTGCTGGCGCACTCGGGCCGGCTCGACAAGGAGGACCTGGGCACCCGCATCGGGCGGCTCTCCCGCCGCGTGGAGGAGCTGAAGGCAGGGCCGGGAACCGGGAGGGGGGACACGCACAACACGCGCGGAGCTTTGGGGAGAGCCCGGCGGTGGCGGCGCCGAGCTGCCCGGCTGGTGGCAGGGCCGGCCTCCGGCCTCCGCCCCGCGGGTTCCCTGCTGGGGTCTCGCCGCGGCGGCTGCCGGGGCGGCCGCTCGGCCGCGGCAGCTGGGCCCGCCCAGGGTGCCCCGAGGGCGGAGAAGGTCGCGTCCCACCGCTCGGGAAGGTGACGGTGCCCCTCTTCTTCAGGGAGAAGTCTGCAACATGATTAACAAGAAGTACAACGAGTTCCTGCCCAGCATGCAGAGCGCCGAGGACTTGGTGTCGCAGGTGGACGGGCTGTCCAGCAACATCGACCTGCTCAAAGCGGGGATTGAAACCGAGGTGACAGCGCCGGCTTCCCTGGGGGCTGCTGGGGGTTCCGTGCAGCCTCAGCCCAAACCTCCAGCCGCCCGCCGCCCCCCATCTTGGGGTGTTGCAGGGGACTGGGGGAGGAGGGCTCCTAGCTAAACCCGGGATGATATCACCCCTAAAAAGCGCGTTTGGGTGACGCGTGCTGCAGAGGTGTGGGGTGCGCGTGGAGAACCGTCATTAAGGGGCTGGCCGCAGCTTGCTCTCTGTTTACAGCAGGAAAAGTGCGTCACGCATCTTTCCTTCAAAGAGAGGGATCAGCCCTGTATGTTGCAGTAAGGTGGGACACAGCGGTGGTCCCACAGTGACCCGGGCAGAACGGGAACCAAAATCGTAGCTGTGCACGTTCACGGAGGTCTTTAAGGAGAACGTGAGCAGCTCTTGCAGACCCGCTCTCTGGGTTTTGCTGCTTGGGTGGATTTTCCAGCACTCGGGTTCTGCAGCGGTGTGAATTGAGAATTAACTTTTGGCTCAGTTCCAGCATTCTTGCATTTGAAATGGCTGTGTTAAAGGAACGCCGAGGTCCTTGTGACTGCCTTTTGAGGCTAAATTTCCTTACAGTGCCTTTAAAAACATGTGATATAGTAAAAGAGAAGCCGGTTTATAACTGTTTCCAATGCTTAGAAGGATCTTTCTAGCAAGGAGCGAAATGGTTGGAGCCTTTTTCCTCCTCACGAAATTATTCTAGCAACGGACATACTTTAAAGCTCATATTGTTATCACTTGTAAGAGGAAACGTGTCTGATAACATTTTTCTTGCTGTAAATGAACCGTTTGTTGTTTCAGGTTCAGCGAGATCTGAACGTCGCTGTTGCCGAGTTTACTGAATTGAAGCAGCAGCTGGAGCGAGACACGCTGGTTCTGAGTGTCCTGAAAAAGCTGCAGGAGGTGAGGAGGGGAGCGGCGTGAAATCCTTAGGCGGTGGTCGTCCTCTGGGCCCCTCAGTCTGGCGTTATTCCGGGCTTCTCTTCTGAACACCTGTCTGTAGCTCTCCCGGCTCTGGCCGTTTCGTTGAAACGAGGGTTGTCCGCTAGCAGCTACACAGTGACATGAGTCTGTTGGGTTGTTGCAGTTTGATACAGCCATGAAAGAGTACAACACGGCACTGCTGGAGAAGAAGTACGTGGCGGCAGCTCAGCGGCTGGAAAAGGTAATGGCGGCTTCTTCGGCCCGCGACGTGATTGTTCATTTGTACTCTCAACAAAGCTCACACGATGCTTTTCATGAGCAGGGGCAGCAGTTACCTGTGTTCTGTGTTTGATCTTTACCACCAGGCACGAAGCACCCTGAAAATGCTGGAATCCCGCAAGGGCTTTGAGCTGAAGATCCTGAAAGCACTGGGCACAGAGCTCACAGTGCAGACGCAGAACATGCTCTATCACCTGGGGGAAGAATGGCAGAGGCTGGCTGTATGGAAGCTTCCGCCTTCAAAAGGTACTCCCGGTTCTAGTTTGTTTCACTGTTAGAAATGCCTGGTTTCAGGCACCTACAAGATGGGAAACACAGTCATACTGCTGAACTAAGGTTGGGTTAAGGAGTTCCTTCTGCCACTCGCGTAACCTCCTGAACGGGAGCGATGAGTGGCAGCGTTCCTTGGGTGTCACTGCACTCCCGGAGCACCGGGAATCCGGTGCAGTCAGTAGATTTTTAAACAGTTTTGAAGGTTCATCTGCTGCATGTGTGGTATTTGTAGGAAAACGTTGAAGCAGGCATCGAAAGAGTTACCATCTTTACATTTTTAGCCCTGTGAAATATCAGAAAAGGGATGCTGACTCGCAGAGCTTCTGCTCCCGAGGAAGTCAGCCAGGCCACAATTTCTGATTGCTTGTTGTTGAGTACCTGATGCGGCGCAGTGGCTGGAAGGGTCTTCCGAGATTTGCGTTGGCCCTGAACCTGTTTCCCCGCTAGGCTGGTTTAAGGATGCCCTTACCTTCTCCGGCAGGCTTGCAGGTGGCCGCTTTTGTGGCGGGCAGCTGACTGCAAGAGCCGCTCGAGAGTCTGTACGTTGCTGCCTTCACTGAAACACGGACTTCTCCTTTGGATGAGAAAAAAATCCTTTTCCTTTGGGTTTGACTTGAAGTGGGGAGAAGAGGGGAAGGAAAGCGATGGTCAGTAAATGTCATTGCCGTGCCAGGTGACGGAAATGAGAATCCGGGATCGCGGTGAGGATGGTTCTCATTCCGTTGGCCTGCGCTGTAACCCCAGGAGCTCTGCGCCCTCTCCTGACGCCCTTTGCAAGAGCCGTTTCCTGGAAAGGGCGAGAGGCAGAAGATGGCTTTAGGCGCCACCCGGGGAATGCGGTAGCGTCTCAGGTCTGCTGTGTCTCAGAGCACGCTGACAGAGACGTGGCTCTTCTCCCTCTTTAGAAAGCAGCAGCCTGGAGTCAGCGGTGCGTTCGGAGCTGCACCTACGCACGGTGCCGGCGAAAGAGGAGGAGATTGCTGGCCCGCCCGTTGCTTCTGTGCTGCAGGCGTTTGCCGTCCTAGGAGAGCTGCACACCAAGCTTAAAGCTTTTGGTAAGCCAGACCCTGGGTCCAGGGGAACGTGGCTGTAGTAGCAGCCCGAGCGGATACGAGCTCAGCCTTGTGGTGGGATGGATGTATCGAGATCCAGTTCTCTTCAGCAGTACACTGGAACACTTCTTTCTCTCTTGGCTTCTGTTTCCCACTGAGCGTGAGGCGAATGCTCTGGTTCTTATTAAGAGGAAATTATTTATCCTTTATTTGTGCTATTGTTTATCTGAAATTATTTGTCCTTTCCCGTCAATGCACTCTAGTACGCTTTTGATCTGAGGCTATGTGGTTTCGTGGTCTGATGTTTAAAGAGTTTTTCCAGTTACAGCCGCCTCCTCTACCAAGGGCAAGGCTGTTGGTTTCAGGCAGCCTCTGGGCGTCAGCGTTCTCGGGTGTTGGCAAAACAAATCGGGAAGTATGGCAGATGCCAGGACGGGGTCTCATGCTTCCAGCTGTCGAGGCTGGTTTTCACTTGACGTTAAGTATGCTGCTCCTTGTTAGGCCTCCGTACGTGTCTTACGTGGGTATAGCGGTCTGGAGTGGAACCAAAGCCAGCATTTTACCTCATTAGCCGTTCCCTGGTACAGCTAATTAAGAGGGCGTTTCTTCCCCTTCGTGTGAAGAACCCCTCCATCCAAAATAGTCACGGTTGGGCCTTGCTGGAGCAAACTACCTGCCTCCTGCTGTTGGAAAACGTCTTTTGTTCGTTTCTCAGGCCAGTTGTTGCTGAAATACATCCTGAAGCCGCTGATTTCGTACCCGTCTCTCCAGCCACTCACAGAGGAAGAGTCAGATGTGTTCATCCTGCGCTTTAAATCCGAAGAGCCTAACTTGGATCGTTGCTCTCCTATGGAGGTTTTTGACAAGCTCAAGCTTGTTTTTGAAGTTCTCCACAAATATCTGCTAAGTAGGTAGTTTCTCCCTTTTGGAATTAGGCTGGGATGAGAACCTTGTTCACGTAATCGGAGCGGGAGCTTTCTGGAGTATCTGGTTGTTCCGCAGCATTGCGTGACCTGTACAGTCTGAGCAGCTTTTAAGGTTAACTTGCTACGCTGTGCTCTTGGACAGCTTGGCACCCTGTCGAACTGGGCTCAGCGGCGACCCAGCCTTCACAGAGCTGGGACAGTGCACGAGGAAAGTGCTTTGGCTCAGAGGGATCAAGGAATTACTTTTTTGGTGTACGTTTTCTCTTACGAACCAGGCGCTGCGCTGCACTGAACGTCTTTGCATGCCACAGCTCTAAAAGGTCGTGATGGAGTCCGGGGGGTTTCCTGGGTCAGGCTGGTCGCGTGCAGGATCGTCCGTTGGCTAGAAACTGGCCGGGGCTTTGCTGGCGTTTCCTGAGAGAAACCCGTGGGGAAGCGGGCTCAGCTCACCCGAAACGCGGTTGCCTTTGGTCGGGCGGGGGATTCCACAGGCCCAGCACGTGGCCTGGGTGAGGGGAATACCTCCATTCTAGGGTTCTGGGAGAGCTGGTAGACGCTGTTCTGACAGGAAGGCCCGAAGAAACTGGTGAAGGGCCCGGTGCAGGGAGCAGGTGTACTGAAACCTGTTTCTGTTCTCTTCGATCCAGGCGTGCCTCTCGAGCGGCCTGCGGAACACAAAGAGGAGGGCAGAGTTACGCTCGCTGAACTGCTGGGTGATCTGATATGGGAAGAGCTATCGGACTGCCTCATTCAGAACTGTCTGGTGAATTCCATCCCAACCACTAGCAGCAAACTGGAGCAGTATATAGAGGTGGGTCTCCGAAGTCTCTCAGCCCCGTGTGGTGGAAAGGCCAGGTGGCCAGCTTGAACGAGAAGCTGTGTTTTGCTAATCTAGAACTGCGTATTTCCCTCAGTTCAGCTGTGGCTTGTTTTTCCTGTCACGTAAAGCGTGCGGGGTCTCTGATCTGTGGAACCCGGGCCGTCTTTAGCCAAGACCCGGAGGCTTTCAGGGGGTGTGACGTCAGGCACGTGTCTGGGCCGCTGTGAGAGGCTGAAGGCGGTGATGTGGCCGGGCCGCTTTGGGGACCGACTGCTCTGGTTGCCTCTGTACTTGTTGTTAATGACCGCAGGGGCTTCTGCATCGGCCACACAGTTGGGGTTTTTTTTAAACGGCGTACGTGAAACAGAACTACTGCCAGTGAAGAATGCTGAAAGCTCCTTTTCCTGGAGAGGGAGCTGTTCCAAACAGGAGCGGTCACAGGAGAAACCTCCCGGTGTCTTTGCCCCAGGTAGTCCAGCGTAATGAAGTCTGACCCTCTTGCTCCTCTGGTTTCTGAAGCGGGTTGCCAGCGCAGTCAGGGGGGACAAACCTGCCGTTCAAACACCGTGTTACGGTGCGATCGTGGCCCCCAGCTGAGCCAGCTTTTTCCACACGATTGCTGAGAAGCTGTTGGGTGGTTAGTGCCTAGTTTCATCCTTTGCTTTCAGCTGAGCGGAAGAGTTTGTGCCCAACTTTCGTTTTAGGACACTTTGTTACTGTGGAATTGTCTCTGCTCTTCTCAGGTGATTAAGTCCACAGAGGAATTCGAAAAAGCCTTGAAGAGCATGCAGTTTTTGAAGGGAGACACAACTGACTTACTGAAATATGCCCGTAACGTCAATTCCCACTTCGCTAACAAGAAGTGCCAGGATGTGATTGTGGCAGCCAGAAACCTGATGACCTCAGAAATACACAATACTGTAAAGGTGACCTCAGTGATGCAAGGCACTGGTTTTCTCTGGGGAAAAATAGCTTGGCTGTTGCAGGCTTGTCTAGAAGAGTCGAGTCCTTTTTCTGTTGAGCACTGAATACTCTTGATAATGCGGGGATCTTGGCAAGCAGCAGCTTCAAAACCTGTTTCGGTAGTGCTCCAGCGGGTTGTTTCACTACCACGCTGTTTCTTAAAATACTCGAAGTTTGCTTGCACGGGCTTTTCTGGCTGGTGTCACAAGCCTAAGAAAAATGAGAGGAATACTTACAGAGTTGCTTCTAGGCTTGCAACACCGTGCAGACTGTTTTGTGGTCTGCCGAGTCGTTCCTCCGCCAGGAGACTTCCAGCAGCCTTGGGGGACTTCTGCAGCCTTGGGTTTATCTTGCCTCTTAAATCTCCGTCCTTCGACGTTTTCTAGTCCTGCGCAGCCTCCTTTCTGTGGGCTGTAAATTATATTGTACCTCTCTCTTGTTTTCTCTTAGCTCACACCCGACTCCTGTGTAGCCCTACCAAGGCTTCCTTCTCCTGGGGCGGGAGATGACCTGAAGACGCAGAAAACTTGCGACCTTCTGCATAACGACATGGTGAATTTGGAGAATGAGACTAAGCTGAGCCAGTACACGTTCTCTCTGCCCACGTGCCGCATCAGCTCATCAGTGGAGAAACTGATGGAGCTGGCTTACCAGACGCTGTTGGAGGCTACAGCCAGCACGGATCAGTGGTAGGAATTGTGTATCAGCGGGTGACTCGTGGGTGCCGGATACGTGTTTCCTTTGGCAAGACCAAGCATCTGTTAGTAGATTAAAAGAGCTTTAAAAGAACAGAAGATACTTAAAAGTTAGAATCAGTCACTGAAGGTACCCTCTGCTTTGGCTGGGGGCGCGTGGGCTGGGTTCGTGCAGCAGGCACAGCCGCGGACTGCGTTCCCTGCGGTGCTCGGGTTAAGCAGCCTTTCGCACTCGCGTTTTCAGGGAACATCCAGGCACCCTTGACTGCACTTTAGCTGTTAAAGGGGTGAAAGCACGGTAACCCCCTGGTGTGCACAACGTAGTTCATGGCTGCAGTCTCTTAGCTGGGAGAAACCCTGCCGGGTGTTCGCTTCAACGTGCGATCGCCCGTTAGCTGTCAGTTGTTTAGGAAAACCGAAGCCGTCTTTCTTTTCAAACCGAGCGATAAGTGATGGCGCCCATTCTGAGAGGAGTTCTTGCTTTCTTTGTGCTGGGTGAAAGCAAAGAGCTCCAGCTCTGCATCCGGCAGGGCTTTGCAGAGAAAAGAATTAAATGCTTTGAAGAGTCCCTTGCAGCCTGCTTTAAGAGCTGGAGACCGCGGCCCCGAGGGAGCAGAGTCGCCGAGGTACGGAACGCCCTTCAGTGTGCCGTGCGGAGAGGGCTGACTACGCCCACCTGGTGGGGACGGGACACTGTCCCCTTTGTTCCGGGGGTTTCACGTATCCCCCTCCTGACACGTGGTCTGAAGTTTGTCTTCTCCCCGCTGAACCGACAAGGTCATCGCAGCCCTCGTTGGCACGGCTGGAACTGGTCCTGACGGTCTGCTTTTTGTGCCAGTGCTGCACTGCCAGCGCTTGGCCGCTGCTGAAACCTCCTTTTGGAGAAGGTTGAGGGGCGTTTGTGAACAAGTCAGTAACTCCACTGACAAGCTAACGTGGCCCTTCTTTTCCTTCTAGCTGTGTACAGCTCTTCTACTCTGTGCGGAATATATTCCAGCTGTTCTATGATGTAGTGCCGACATACCACAAGTAAGTGTGTGTGTGTGTGTGTGTTGCCTAGGGCCTGTTTTGGAGAGAGCACAATGCTGTTGGAGCAGCCCCACTTGTCCCCAGTTTGTCCACCGCAGCCAGAGAGCGCTAAGGGCTTCCTCCAGCGGCCAAAAGCTCATCCTCTTCATCAGTCATACCTGCTGCAGAATAGGTGCTTGGGAGTCTCCGAGCTGGCAGTCTTAGGAGCGAGGAGGTAGTTGCCGTTCTTCCAACAGTTGTGTTTGAATCCAGCCGCGTAACTTTGCCCCCAGGTCTGATGCACAGATTTTTTTCATTCTGTTTTTCCTGTAAAAAAGAGCAGCAATGAAGGTGGAAAGCACACGGTTCCGTCAGAAAACACTGGGGTGGTACTGAAAAGGACTGCTCTCTCTTTTCCTCACCATGACTTTGCTGAAGCAAAGTCTCTTCCTGTTTGAGTGTCCGTTGTTAGAAACAACGTGGGCATGACGCGTGGTTCAAACACCGACGTGCCATTTCAGGAGCCGTGAAACTCCTTTCCCGTAAGTTCTTGTGTTCTTAACTGCTCCTGTTCCGACTGGTGTCTTTTATCAGGCCCTGCCCCCAGGGAGCGACTTGCAACACCTCTCTGAGACAGACCGGGATTTTCTCTAGTGGAGGCATGACAATGTCTTCAGCAGAGCCAAGTCTCAATAACACGGTACTTTCCTCTCTCTTCCTCCTTCCTGGGACAGGGAGAACCTTCAGAAATTGCCCCAGCTGGCAGCCATTCACCACAACAACTGCATGTATATTGCTCACCACTTGCTCACCCTGGGACACCAGTTCCGATACCGCCTCACCAACATCCTGTGCGACGGGGCGGCTACTTTTGTGGATCTGGTACCCGGTTTTCGGAGACTTGGTACGTTTCCCTTTCGGCAGTGAAATACATTGAGGGATGACATGGCAATTAATCCCAGCGTTCGTTGCCGAATGGTTTAACGCAAGGGTGGCTGCTGACTCGGGCAGTGGATTGGTACTGAAGAGTTTTGGACAAGTAGCAAGGATGTTTCCTGGATTGGGAAGTCTGACTCTAAGCCAGATGGCTGTTCAGGGCTTGACCCTGAAACCCAGCTGCTCTTGTCAAGCACAGAGCTCCAAGAACAGTTCATTATCCAGCGAGATGTTGCGGCCCTCGGATGTTTTGGGATCTGCTGCTCAGTCCTTTGGTATTTGCTTTAGCTTATCCTGTGGAAACAAAGTCTGAGCTGAAGTTTGTATGAGCCCGCCAGGAGCCCGCCACCCGTAACTCGGCTCTTCTCCAGAAGCGTTGTTGCGACTCAAGCCGCGCGAGTGCTGACTGAGTTGTGATTGGGCCTGGTTAAATGGGCTCTGGGAGACTGTTTGGAGACTGGAAATGCCTTTAAGGATAAAGCGTTATAGCAAGTTCATTATTCAGCACTTAGAGTCTCTAAATTGGCAGGGCAAATTTAATAATTGCTTAATTGCTTCTCTCCGCTTGTTTTTGCTCCTAAAGGGATGGAGTGTTTTCTGGCCCAGATACGAGTGCAGAAAGGGGAGATCCTGGAGAGGCTGTCAAGTGCCAGGAATTTTTCTAATATGGATGACGAGGAAAACTACTGTGCAGCAAACAAAGCGATACGGCAGGTAAGCAAGGCAATCAAAGCCAAATATCCCCGCGCCCGTAGATGTCCTCGGGAAGGTACAGCACGTAAGCTCAGTCCCCAGAACTGTGCAGTGGTTCGGCAGGGTGGAACTTCTCAAAACAACCGTTTCCTGGCATGAGTTTTTTCCTCCCCTGGGCTCTGTCTTTCTGTGAAATTGAAGCATACTGACTTCAGTTCCTCTTGCTCCAAGTTGAAAAGAAAAGCTTCTTAATCTTGAACTTTTGTTTGTAGTACGTTTATAATGCTTTTCGTCTTTCAAGGGAAAGATCTGTCACCCTTTTGATGAGCCTTAATACAAACTGAAAATGCTGCTTTTTGTCCCAGGAGCGTCTGCTCTGTGCGCTAGCAGGATGCTTCATGGCCTCTTGCTTCTCTCGGATTGGTTTCTCACCCTATATAGTCCCCGTGTCATTTGGTACCTGTCAGCGTTCTCTGTGATAACATATAGGTGACACATAGCTGTTATCTTCCAGGTGCTGCATCAGTTGAAAAGACTGGGAAAAGTCTGGCAAGATGTCCTTCCGGTGAACGTATACTGCAAGGCCATGGGGACTTTACTGAACACGGCTCTCTCGGAGATCGTCGCTAGGATTGCTGCCCTAGAGGTAACTGCACGAGATGGGACGTGCCAGGCGTGGGGTGGTGTGAACAGCTACCATGTGTGACCTCTCCAAGCTCTTTCCAAGATCAGGTGTCAGGGGAACAGTCATCTTTCACGGAATTATGACCGTGGCCCGACGGTCCAGACACCAGTAACTCACATGCAGGTCAGACCACGGACACTCGTACAGCGATTCCACGCCCCTGTCGTCAAGGGGGCGGTCAGGGAGGCGGCCGTGGTGTCACCTTCAGGCGGATTTAGGCGTGTCACTGCCGCTGTAAACGTTTCCATGAATCAACCTCGTTGTCTTTGTTCAGGGCACAGGAGTTAACTGCTGCCTCAAACTCCATCTATTCTGATTCAGTTTTCCATCTGTCCGTCTCTAATGAACCTTCCCGCCCTATCTGAGCAGCAGATGCTGACATACCTGTGGCGTTTCCAACCCAATTCCTTACCTGTTTAAATCTCCGTTTGACTCCCAGTACGGTGTTTAAGTGATTGTCAGGTTACCTTGAGTCAAGTACAACTGTCCTGTTTCTTAATTAAAATGTTTTCACAGCACATGATAGAAATCTGTTAGTGCACCTGTTCTAGTTGTTGTCTACCTCCAAAGAGCCTTCCTGCTGTGCATTAGACCAGTAGGTCCTCTTGCTGTAGCAGCCAGTTTACAGGACGCTCGCTCAGGCTGCGCCTGCCAAAAAGCTTGGATTTCATCGCTGGGCTGGCAATGGCCGAGCAGTTTCCTTGTAAACCGGTCAGACCTTCGTCAGAACCCCTCTGCTGCACCGTGAAATGCTTGCTCTTGCACCCGGGCACGCCGTTCAGAAGCACAACCGTTTTGTTCCGAGGCAGTCGCTGAGAACTTGCTGAAGCAGCCGTTCATTAAAGGGGTTACGTCACGTTGAGAAGGTTAAACGCGGCCTAAACCACTGCTTTCATCTTCCCGCGCACAGCCACCTTGTTTTCATGTCGCTTGCTGCTTGGCGCTCCAGAAATGTTATCTGACTGCTGCCCTGTCAACATCCCTTCAATTCCAGGATATCTCTGCAGACGACGCGGACAGGCTGCACTCCCTCTGTAGGACCATGGTGGAGGAAGGACCCCAAGTTTTCACCCCGCTCCCTGAAGACGACAAAAATAAGAAATACCAAGAGGAAGTTCCCATCTACGTGAAGAAGTGGATGACGTTCAAAGAGCTGATGATCATCTTGCAAGCCAACCTCCAAGAAATAGTAGATCAGTAGGTGTCCTCCTTTCTCCCTTTCCAGTTGGTTGTTCACCCCAGGAACAGGGGGCTGGGGCGTGGCCCGGCATCAGCAGGGCGCTGCGCTCGGGGGGCTCTGTTCGGATGAAAGGCAGTCCCCGTTAAGGAGGGTCGGGCAGCTCACCTCCCCGGGGCTGTTGTTCATGGTCCCCTCCCAGCTCGCTCGTCTGTTCGGCCACCTCCTGCAGACGAGAGGGCGCTTGGTTTTTTCACCGTTGCCGCGGAAGAGCCACCCACGGAGCGATTGCGTATCCCCCTTGGCTTCTCCCCCTTGGCAGCACGCAGCCTGGCGTTCTGCCTCCTGCTTTGGGCGTCAGCTGTGCCCTGCTGCTGCCACCGCTCCGCGGGAGCGGCCTCTGCTTTTGCGGCGCTGTTCCTGCTGCTTCTGCCGCGCGGGGGGATTCCTCTGAACGGCACGTCAGGGTTTGCCTAGTTACTGCTGTTACTTTAGTTGGCGTGAGTTGTCAGGAGCTGGACATTCCCCGCTCACACGTCTGAACGGCGAGGAAACCGCTGTCCCAGCAGGCCCGACCGAAGAGGTGCCGGCCCCGGAGAAAGGCCGTAGGGAAGGCACGTCCTTTTCTGTGTCCTGCTCGATGCTGCTGTGGTACCGTGTTAGACACCAGAGGTTCCCAACTCAACTCTGCTTCCAGCTGGGCTTAAAGCACCTTTTTTTTTCCCCCTCCTGTTGTTTGGGAGGCGAGTGGGAATTCTGCAGACAGGCTTTACGCCTATTTTGGGGAAGAAAAAGGGGGTTTGTAACGGATGCAGAAGTCAGCTCGCAACCTGGTGCTTCATGCACCTAGCTGAGCCGTTCTGGGCTCACGCTGCATGCAGCTCACAGGCTGCAGGCTCGGTTTGGTTGCCCTCGGACTTGCTGCCGTAACACGTGCTCGGGCGGCTTGCGTTAACGTGACGTTCCTGTGCGCTTTGGTTAGAGGAAAATCTTTTCTCTCCCACGCAGGTGGGCGGATGGGAAGGGGCCTCTTGCAGCCGAATTCTCCGCAGCTGAAGTGAAGAGTCTGATCCGAGCCTTGTTCCAGAACACCGAAAGGAGAGCGGCGGCACTGGCCAAAATCAAGTAACTCTGCGCTTACTCCTGCGTGTTGCATCTTGTGATAAAGCGAGAGCAAACCGAGTCGTTCAAATACTCTTTGGATTTGACCCTTCTTATTCGTACTGGTGTAAAAAAAGCTTAGCATTAGGTAAATGCTTCCTGGAGGCTTGACTGGGGGAGAAGAAACATTTCCTAGGTCAGTGTTTGCAGGGCAGAGAGGATGGCTCTGCCGGCGCGGCACCAGAGCAGGCGGAGGTGGGGAACACGTGGGCGCTGACTGCTTACGCTCCGTCTGCCGGGCAGGCGGAGCTTGGGCTTGAAAATTCAATCTCCTGCCACGCTCCCCAGCGGTCCTTCTGCCCAGAGCCAGGTTTTTCTTCGTGAGCTGGTGGGTGTAGGTCCTGGTGAAGAAGAGATGCTTTTTGTCACGTTTGCTTATTTCCATTCTCTAGGATTTCATCTTCCTGCGTACTTCCCCTGTGCCCAGCGTAGGGAAATCAATCAAATCCTGTATCCAACATCTCTGTGAGAACAGGCACTGCTGTCAGCTGGGCCTCTCGTGCAAGGCGCTGTATGATGTCATCATCTCAAGCTTGCTTGCTTAAGGGTCTTGTAGAGGGATTTCCATTTCTCAACGGTGAATCTTACCTATGCAGTTTTACATCCGGGGGCCGGCAGCCCCTTTGCGTCTTACCTCTTCTGTCCCTGCAAATCACAGGTGAAACCCACAGACTTCGATAGCTTTTGATATCCTAAGGGTGCTGAAGTGCCAAACTTTGCTCTTTCCCAGAAGAGCAGACCTCAAGCGGGTGAAGCTTTAGGGATGGGGGGGAAGAGCTCCTGTTCCGAGTGAACTGTTTGTCCAGTCGCAGGGTTTTGCACAAGTAGCAAAATTCCTCATGGCTTTATTTCTCACGGGGAATATCTTAAAACTGACTTAGAACTTTTCAACCTTACTCTACCAACTGTAGAAGCCAGTTCAGCCCCTTCCTGTACCTTTTTGTTGTGCGTGAACTAGGTAGGTCCGGCAGCTGCTGTCTTTCTGGTAGTGAATTTTCTGTCCTTTAAGACTAGTGACAGAAATGTAAATGCATATAAAAAGGGAACGAAGCGTGCACTCCTAGCGTTATCTTTTAAGTCACAAAAGGCTACGTGTGAGACTGAGAAACGTACGTTTCTTTTAATTGAACAACTCCACCAAGAGCTTTCACTACAACACAGCCCAGAGGCCAAGATGTGCCGGTTGCTGCGCGCACGGAACCAAGTATTTCCTGCCACGTAGTGCTTACACAAGTTTCGATCACCGAGCTTAACGTCTGAGTCCGTTATCGACTGTTGTATCCGTTTCATCTGCACCTCCGTCTCACTTCTGTTCACGTTTCCAAGCGTTTGCACGGGGCCCGAGTCACCGCCGGCGCTCACGCTGCACCCGAGCCCCTGCAGGCCTGGGAGGCCGCTCTGCCTGCCGGGCCCGCCGAGCACAGCCACGGCTGTTGCCTTCTGTTTCTGGCTTCCACCGGCACGGGGAGGGGCGACAGTCGCACTGTCCAAGACGGGGGCATGCAGGCAGGGAGGGAGATGCTGAAGCTGAATCTGGCTGCCGCTTAGAACTCCAGCGTTTGCGGTTCTGCCCCTCCAAGTAATTTATCATCTGAAGGCTGAGCGTTCCCGTAACGCTTGCGTCTCATGGGATCCCCTGCCCCTTTACACACAGCTATCCAAAAAACAGTGTATTTTGAAAAACATCACTTCTCCCATGTGGGTTGTTCACAGAAATGTAATTTGCTATTTTCTTTAATAAACTAATTTATACTGAGCCTGGTTTTTTGGTGTTGTCTGGGGATTCTGTTAGGGTTATAGTAACACAGTACAAATTCGTCCTGGACCGTTCTCCACTCACTGCATGGAAAGGGCAAAGTGTTGCTCTGTGAAGTCTCTCCTTGCCTTATTTCTAGTAGATCTAGTCCAAAATAATTAAAAAAAAAAAAAAAAAAACCCACACCAAAAAAGGAATCAGTACCATAAAAGAGGTTATCGCAGAGGTTCATGCACCAGGAGTGAGTGTAGGGTAGTAAAGGAAAGAGTTAAAATCAGATTCTTGCGCCGGGATTCGTCTGTGCAAGGTGCAGGGCTCCTGGTGAGGCTGACCATACGCCTCCGCCTCCGCTCGCTCCAGCTCACCTCGGTGGTGCGGTAAATCCACGGCAGAAGCTGAGCCACGTTGGTGTAGACCCCGGGGCGGTTGGGTTCAGCACAGCCCTGGCCCCAGCTCACGATGCCGACTAAGCGCCACACGGATTCATCCCGGCAAACCAGGGGGCCCCCACTGTCACCCTGCGAGAGAGAGGGCGGGCTGGCGGCGCAGCTCTGCCTTGGCTCCGTCGGACGTACCAGAAGCTGGAACGCAGGCAGGAGAAGCAGCGTGCGCCTCCCGGCAAGGTTTCCACGTTCCTTCTCCAGAGAGCGCTAACTCTCGGCCCAGCATCAGTGCCCTGGGGCGCTGCGGGCTCCGAGCTGCCACGGGCCCAGCGCTACCCTCACTCAGGCTGTGCGCTCAAGCTATTGCCACAAAACCCAGCCTCTGCTGGAGCGCGGCAGGGATGTGCGACCTACCGGCCCTTTGCACGCCTGCTGCGCGCGCCCAGCGTGCAGCACGTGCTCCCTCCTGGTACCTGGCACGCGTCTATCTTCCCCCGCGGGTGGCCGGCACACAGCATCCTGGCCGTGAGCTCGCCGGCGTACATGCACGAACTGTTGCACCTCTTGGTGCCGATTAAGGGAACGAGGGCTTCCTTCAGCGTCTCCGTAACCTGTGCTGGGGAGGGGAGGGAGAGAGAAGCCAAGAGGGACACCAGATTCGCAGGGAGCGAGGGGGGAAGAGCAGGGCCCCGGCTGGCCAAGTCAAGTCGGGAAAGATGCGGTTACCACACGAGATGAAATACGGCCAGGCCCACAGGAGCTGTGGAAGTGGGGTGCGGCACCGCTGGAGCGGGGGAGGGATGAAGGCAGGAGGGGGCCTTTGCAAGATTGCATGTGGCATGGAAGGGGCTGGACGGGGCCAGTGGGGAGCAAGGGGAAAGCCTCCGGTCAGTGCTGAGCGGCAGGGACAAGCTGGGAGCTTACCTTGGTCTGGTCTGGTGTAGCCCCAGCCGGAGACCCAGCACTGCGCGCCCTGGAAGAGGTCCTGGTGGGAGGGTGGCAGGCACACGGCACGGACGGCGTCTGGTAAGAAGGTGACGAGGGGTAAGTGCTGGGCCAGTGGGGGCAGCTTCGTGCTGTGCTGAGCACGAGCAGCCGGGGATCTATCAGCCTGCAAAGCCACTCAGTCTGGCATGTTGAAGTGAAAAGCGCTCGGGCCAGGCTCTCTGGAGGCCTCAGCTCCCACAGGCACCTTCCCAGCAATTCACAGCTCCGGCACAGTTGAAAACACCGCGCTGCTGTGCGCGCTGCCCCAGGTGCCAGCCGGGATATCCTTGAAGAGCTGCTCTAAAACGGCAGCTTCGGAAGAGGCTGGGTTTTGGCCATCTCTTAATAGTGGGACAAGACAACAGACAGCTCCACAGATGGGAGGAGGACGTGACAGCATCTTACCTGAGAAATTCAGAGGGACTTGCAGCTTCATTAGAGCAATGTCATAGTCGAGGCTGTTACCATCGTAAAGCGGGTGGTAAATTATTTTCTCTACTGACGCCCCGGCCTCCTGATTGATTGAGCCATGGCTGATAATGCCTGCGAACACCAGCCAGGCGGAGGCTTGAAGCCGCCTGTAACTGAGCAGAAATACAGGACGGTTCTTACTGCAGGGCAGCAAGTGCCGAGGCCTGGGACGAGACCAGATACAGAGCGGCTCCGGGGCTGGGCAAGGAGAGCCCGGAGGTACCTGTGCACGCAGTGAGCCGCCGTGAGGATCCACTCTCGTGCCAGCACGGAGCCTCCGCAGTGGTGCTGGGAGCCGCGGTACACGCTGACCTGCCAGGGCCAGCGCCCGGGGGGCACGTCGGCCCCCCCGACCACGCGCGCAGCGCCGGGGCGCAGCCCGCACTCTGCAAGGCAGCCGGGGAGCGCGCGTTGGGCGAAGCTCCCGGTGCCGGACCCTCGCGCTGGAGGGCGAGGGAGACGCGTGGAGCGGGAGCGAAGAAGCTGCTAGATCCAGGCGGAGATCTTGGGGACGTGGGAGAGGAGAGGGGCACTCACCTGAGCATTTCAGAGCCACAATTCGACCCGATTCACAGCTGCTCCTGTGCGGGAATAAGCCTCTGGTGAGAATGCACATGAACCAAAATCCCTGGGGCACTAGGGAACCCCAGGGCAGCCGCAGCAGTCCCCAAAGGGGCTGCTTACTGCACAAAACCAGGGCAAATTTCTATGTCCTTAAGCCCCTGTTTCAGCCCCACCAGCAAACTCTGCTTCCCCCGGAGCTGCCCTTACCTGACCTGCCACACGTCTTCCAGGCTGCCTCCCTGGTGGGGTCTCACCTGAGCGAACTCCTGTGTGTCATTCACCTTGACGTCGGTCAGGTTCACTCCTTTCTGATGGGCCATTCTGCAGAAGGAACAGTAAGTGTCCCAGGAAGGGGCTGGGGACCTGCTGGAGGATCAGCAATATAACCCTGCCACGGGAACAATGGTCCCCAGTCCTGCCACTCTGGCTCCTTGGCAGGAAGGCTCTTCCGTAACTCTTCATGCAGGTCCCCATGCCAGCCCAAGCGTCACCTTCCACCCTGCGTTCAGCAGGGAGCAGCGTGATGTGGCCCTGCAGCCCTGACAAACCCCCCTGCTTTTGCCAAGATCATTGCCCTCAGAAAAAGGGCGAGTAGGGGTTGAAGCAGCCGCCTCTGCCATGCCCACCTGAGGTACCCGAGCTGCCGGCAGAGCAGGGTGCCCAGGGAGAGACTCCAGTGCTCGTGGCACGCCAGGAGCCAGCCAGGATGGCCTTCCACCCGCACTTCCAGCAAGGAGTTTGCTGTGTTTATTCTGAAAGACACTAAAGCCATTCCATTAAAGACAGCCTGCAAGTTCCCTTCCTTTCAGTGTTTTGTGCAGGGCCAGCACAGTCGATGGTCGTGCACATCTAAAGGGAAAACACACCCGAAACCCCAGGAAAAGCCACTTGAAGCAATTCGAAACTACATGCGAACCTATTGGCACATTCTCAGAGTCTGTGGGGCAGCTCTGCCGAGTGTCTGCATGCAAAGAAGTCCTGCAAGAGTTGCCTTTGCTGTAGGATCACTGCATGCAACAAAGCCATAATGCTGGGGAATGCAGCAGGACTTAAAAGCAAAGCAGAACAACGACAAAATGCAGCTGAAAGCAGCTAGTGGATCAGCAGGAGATATTTATTATTAAAGAGCATCTTTTCTGCTCTTGCTGGGCTTGGCAGGCACCGTCCTGCACACTGGTCCCCTCTCCCCATCCTCTGTGGCAGTAAGCAAAGATGTAAACCTCTACTGGGAGCCCCATGGACCACAGGTTCTTCCTCTTCACCGTCACTGCACGCTGGGCTCGCAGCTGGCTCCTGCAGCAGGGTGAAGCCTTGGTCTGGCTGAGGCTTCTTCAGGTGTTTCACTTCAGAAAACAGAGAGGGGGGTGGAGGTGGACTCACACAGCCTGGGCAGCCTCCGAGGAGGCACAACGTCGGGAACGATCCTGCACTGCCCACTGCCAGAGGTGATGAGCCTCCCAGCGGGCGCAGCCGCAGCTTGCTGCCGGGACCACAGCAACCAGCAGCAGAGCCCACACCAGCTGCGTCCCCCCCGACCCAAGCCGCAGCTCACGGACCAAAGGAGCTCCCATCACCACCACCTCTGCTGCTGGTGCCCCGAACTCGCTCGCCAGTTTGGCGGCCGGGCTCTGCCCGCAGCAGCACGGCTGTCCCGGAGCAGACACTGACCTAGGAGCCATGCCCCAGCCGCTGTCCCTGCCAGCAGCCCAGCGACCCCGAGCAGCAGGACCAGCCTCCTGGCGGTGCAGAGAGTGTTGAGAGACGCATTAGCGGAATCTTTAAGAAACAGCGAGGGAAAGAGCATCAATATGGTCTTGTCCATCTCTCACAGCACTATCAAGCCTCTGGGTCGTTGTACAACTGCTTCTAGGACCCACCTGATCCTTTCTCCTCAATGCCAGGAGGAGGAGAGCTAGCACCATGCACTCTGCAGGAGGTCAAGACTCAGAGGGGCCCCCCCGGTACCCAAAGCCGACAAACAGCTCACTCACTGTGTCCGGGGGAAGCCTGTGTCCTCCTTGGCTCTGCAGTGGGGCTCTTGCGACTCTGCATGGCGTCCTCAACGCGACGCGGGTTGTCGGGAAACTGCCGAGCTAAGGCTGGGCCCTAAGGAGTCCCGGGGAGCGGATCAGGAACGAAGGCCAGGTCTCCTGCAAGGGGACACGCTTCGGGCAGTGACACCGCTGCCTGCTGCAGCGGGCAGGCAAGGTGAGGAGGCACTTCTCACCATGACAGCAAGGAGCAGGGCAGCTGCTAGTTTGGGAGCCCGGCACACGGAGCCTCTCCTGCAAACCAGCTCCGGTTTCCCTCCCCACGCTCCCGGCACGATGCCGTGCATGCGCACCCGCAGCCACGCTGAATGGACTCCTTGTTTCGGGGCACCCCCTCTCCCATCGACAGGGCCCTCGCAGCGGGTGGGGGTGATTGCTCAGCAGCCCCCCTCCTGCCCCTTGCATCCCCCTGCTCCCAGGAGCATGCTGCTCAGGATGGGGAGCCCCAGGGGGAACGCTCCCGTCCCTCCCCAGTGCGGCGCCAAGCAAGGTCAGCAGCTGCTGAGTTGCCTCAGCTCTCAAACCCGTCTTCCACCTGCTGCCCCCCACCTTCCCCCTCCCATTACTCTGCTTAGCCAAGCGCTGCTGCAGAGCAGCAGCTGCAGAGCAGCAGCAGTCCCGGGGCTGTCGGTGCCGTCAGGGGCTCGCCGGCGGTGGGCTCCGAGGCGCAGGCAGACCTCTGCGCGGGTGGCAGGAAGGCTGCTGACCGACCGCGCTCTGTTAGTCGCTGCATTCAGGGAGACCAGACCTTGGTGAAGAAAGCATCCTAAGCTGGGAAAAGATCGGAAAAGACAGCCTGCAGCTGCTCTATCACCCTCGTGTCTCAAGCCAAGCGCCTGCCAGCTGTGATGCGCGAAGGATGACTTTCCTGCCCGCGTGTTGCATCAGGGTTGTGCTGGCGAGAGTTGGTGGGCCCCTGTCGCTCAGCGAGGCTCTCCCCACCCTGTGTGCCTGGAGACCTCCAGGGAAACAGCCCTACCTCCCTGGATGCTGGATTTTCCCTGTGGTCTTTTGGCTGTAGCACACAAAGAGCAATAAGGATCGAACAGCAGCTCTCAGTTCAGCTCCTGATTTTCCACGTAATTTCTTGTTGCTGAAAGATAGCTGGCTGGCACCCTGCGGGAAGAGAAGACTTTCTAACCCACGGCTTCGGCACCGGCTGTCCCGTGTTGGGGCATGAGATGCTGTTCTTACGAAGGCAGAGGTCTCACGGCAGAAGCAGAACAGAAATTGCTTGTGCTGCCGCGTCTGCTACTTTTCCTCTGACCTAGGAGATGCTCCACCGCAGTTGTCACACCCGAGGTCAACACGTGCTGCCAGTCCCCAGCTGGCGCGCTGCACCGGCCAGGGAGCTGGGCAGGGATGGCACCAGGATCACCTTGGTTGGATTGCCCAGGAAAGTGAGGGGTAAACCACGCCGAAGCTCTGGGAGGCCCTAGGTACAGATGGCATAGCCACAGCCCGCGGCAGAGGCGGATGTAGATGCCCTAGCGTGTTCATGCCCTAGCAGAGAGCAATCACCAGGCTCCCTCCTGTTAACCCGTTCAGCTGGAGGCAGACGCCGAGCTGCGGGCACAGCTCGTCTTGCACATACACCTGCCTCTTGCCTGCCTGGCCCTAGAGACCGTCCTGCGCACAACGCCTGCTGCTCACTACTAAACAGAAAACTCCAGACCCCATGGCCAAGTTTGTAAAAGCTGTCAAATTCCCAGCACCCAAATACAAGCTCAAAAGTTGTTACGGAAGTCAGGCACAGGCAGTGAGCTGCACACCCAGAGATCGTCTCCACCACCAGGGATTCCTGGTACGGCAGCAACAGCCAGAGCCCCTGCGAAGCGCCCCGGGTTACCAGAACACCACACAGCCTTGTCTGCACGGGCAGTTCGCTGGCTGTGCTGACTGTTTCTCCGGCTGACTAGACCCCGTCCAGAAACACTGACATGGTCCTCTCCAATCGAGCGAGTTCGGAGCCTAACTTTCCCTCCGGGAGAGATGAGACTGAGCACTGATTTCAGCGTGTCTCAAAAACAAAAGGCAGCTGAAGCAGACTTAAATAGCTGTCTCGTGAAAGAAAGACTTTTCTTATTTACATGTATTTACATACTTCTCCATCCCTGAAAGATACAGCTGATGCCTTGTTGCTCAAAATATCAATGAATTTTTAATGCTATTTATCAAGGAAACCCCCATGCATATTTCATGATAGCCCTGTCTTGCAGGTTCAGGTTGAGGTTTCGTGCTGTCGATGAGCAGCGCTGTGCACGTTGTGCCACGAATCCAAGCTGTGCTGAGCAGCAGATGTGGCCAGGCAGACACGGCAGGACCACGGGAGCTGCATGCTGCCCGGCCGCTCAAGAGCTGTGCTGAGGAGCCGGTTACAGCTCCCTGAGGCCGGGCTCCTTTTACAGGCTGGCACCTTGCAATTGCTCAGCCGGTGTGAAAATGGGGGTGGTTTTTTCTTTTTTTTCTTTATGTTTGGTTTGGATTTTTTTTCCTCCAGGCCCCCTGTCTCATTCAGTGATTAGGCCAGAGGCTGAGAGGCGATGGACAAGGCTGCAAATATCCCCCAGATCGCAACCTTGGCTCAGCAGCTGACCCTTTCCTGGTCGTGGCTGGGCTGTACCTGATGGCACTGGAGCATCTCCTCAGTCTACGAAGGACTGTAGATGGTGCTGGAGGACTAGGGAGCACCAGTGGGAAACAGGCGGCAACAGCACAGGCTGCAGAAAGCGGCCTGAGAATCCCTTGCTGACATCTGCCCTGTTCCGGGGCTCAGCGCAGAGGAGGGGCTCACCCAGCCTTCTCCTCCCTGCTGCCAAGCACCAGCCAAGGACCCCGCAGACCCAGTTCAGGTTATCTCCCCTCCGAGCACCCCATGCCCTGGGGCTGTTGAAAAGCCAACCTTGGGAAAACTTAAATGGAGATGCAGGCTGTGACCACAGCCAGAAAAATGCAAAAGGCAAAATATCTTTGCTGCGAGCAACAAAATACAACGAGAAAATATCGTCTATGCAAGGAAAGTGATCGAGCAAATTCCAAAGAGATACATCAGGAGCAGTTACAAAATAAGACACATCAATCAGTCTATACTCTGAGTCATGCTCATTTTTTCCTTTTAAAACTCATTAGAAGATCAATATTTCTATCAATTCTGCTTGCCCGCAGTGAGAAAATAGTGACTAAAATGAGACTGCTTTCAAAATTAGGCATTGACACACAGATAATAAAAAGAAGGAAGGAGAATGGCATTGTGGCTTTTTCCTCCGGGTTTTCATCATTTTTCTGTGGTTGTTTAGAAAAATAAAACAAAGTAGAGATTACAGGCATTGACAACTGCTGAAATGCCCATGTGTTACGTGAACACCTGACAGATGGCAGAGATGCTATGAAGCATAAGACATTTCCTTTGTCATTTTTCTAACTTGTTCCCATCGAAACACTTCCCTTTCCCACCTGAGAGCAGCCAGCCGAGCACAGCTGCAGAGCCAGATGTTAGCTCATGTCGCTGTGACACCAAGGCTGACAAAGCCCTGGCTGTGCACAGCCACGTGAAGATCTGGCCTACAGCTTGTCAAATGTCGTGTTTTGAACTGGTGCAATAACAAGCAAAAATTCTCTCCAGTTATTCAGTCGGTTCTGCTGAGATTAGCAAGAAAGGGTCACTTTCCAGCACATAAAGCTGCAGATTGAACACCCGACCCTGACGTGCTCTTCTCCGAACTCAACGTGGAGGCTGCTGGCTGTTCCCAAGCTGGGATGCGACTTCAGAACTTGGCTCCTCTCGAGGCAGCCACTTCTCAGCAGGTGCCCTGCTCCACAGGTCTCGCAGTCCGCTCCTCAACAGCGGTCCATCATACGACTGCAGAGCGGCCCGGGAAAACGGGCTGTCTGGAGGCTGCGGCTCTCAGGCTCTGCGTTACCAGGGACTTCATGGGTATGAACCGTGGCTGCTGCCTGTGGTTTTGTGGTAGCATCACGAACTGCGTCTGTGCTGGGTGCAGGACAAAGCAATCCAGAACTAGTATCCTCCCAACAAGCTTTCACCCTGAGGTGAATTTTAGCCCATATGCCTCATACATGAAGTGTTCAAAGCAGCCTTAACCGCCAGTTGCCAAATATCACTTACTTTAATTCTTTGTTTTAGCCTGTACTCAGACTGCTCCATCTTTTCCCACACAAAAGCTGAGTTCTTCCTCTTCCAGAGGGACCTCAAGCCTCCAAAACAGTGCTAGGGAAAAAAAAAAAAAAATCAATCAGTTTCACTCATCAGGATTTAAAGCATCTCTCGTTGATAGAGGTTCTCCCTCTTGTCTCAAGGAGACATCTTAAAATCCTTGCTGCAGTCTCTGAGCTCTCCCATTCAGACTGTCACAGCTCAACAGCCCTGGAGGAGCAAAACACTATTTCAGTTTTAATTAGGGCTGGGAGCTCCCAGCAATATTTGCTTGATTCAGTGCCTCAGACTGCATCCAAGCTGAGGTGCCTGCTGCTTACCGGGTGCCAAGCGAGCTTGCCTGTTGAAAAACAATGTGAGCTCCTGGTTAGCGCTCTGAGGGAGAGCCAGTGTTTAAGTTCTTGCGTTTGAAGCACTGAAGTGTGAAGTTGCAGACTACCAATGCAAAACCCTGGAAGCCTGAAACATCTCTGTACTTACCCCAGAGGAACTCCAGAAGAGCAGACCCAATAAAAGGCAGCCAAATAAGCATCAAGCAAGGCAGGATTCATTTGATCCAGGACAAAAGCACATTCAGTCTCATACTCCTAGGCTGCAAAAGCAAAGAGCTCTGCAATAGCTGGGGGCGGGGGGCAGCAAACGAGAAACAATCACTCATTTAATCCAAGTGGCTGGAGTTCACAGGGTTTCCTGCCCGTTCCGCCTGCTTGGTAGAAATTGTGGCGCGAAATTGCGGCGCAAAGTTGCGTGCAAAGGGGAGCCGGTGCAGTGACAGACAGCGCGACGAGAGCCCAGTGCCGGGCAGAGGCGGCTCGTCGCTTTCTGAGCGAGTACCACGCTTGAGAGGGACAGCAAAGGTTTTTCCCCCGGCGCGGTGCGATCCAGTGCCGAATGGGAAAAAAAGCAGCCGCAGGACGTCGCGCTCCTGCGGATTAACTGAGGAGCAGGAGAAAAATCAGATGTTCTGAGCACACCAGCGCAACAGCCCCAGCGCTGGCACGGCTGCAAGAGCAGGACCTGGGGTCTGCAGGGGTGAGGCAGGAGAGCTCAGCCTCTCCTGCTCTGCCAGGCCACAAGCAGCAGCCTCGCAGGCACCGCTCCCAGCAGCCGCCTGAGGAGGTTTCACGTCAGCAGCTTTGAAGAACGCTGAAGAGCCCAGAGCTCTGCGGGAGAGAAGGCTTGCATCTGCCCTGCCCTACCCAGGGATGCTGCTGTGCGCAGCAAGGCTGTGGCTTACACCTGCTTGGTGTTTCTTTGCAGGAAAGCTGACAAAAACCCTTGGATTGCTCCCACCCTGGCCTAAACAGGGCTCTCGCAGGACGGAACGAGGCAACGCGGCCACCACCTCAGGCCATCCCTTCGTCCGGGCCTCTTGCCCTCTGTTGGATCATTTCCTTCCTTACCTCATTTCTTCTCTTTCTCCTTTTTGTCTCCTATCTAATAAAAGTGCTTCTCTGAGATAAGGCAGCTGCTGTAAGCCTGTAATGAGAGAAACAGCCGAAAGCAACAGCCCAAAACCTGCCTAATCCCGGTAGCAGTCTGCCAAATCTCATCATGGATAATGAGTCCTGAATGCCCACGTTTTGTTTTCCCGGCAGTGATGCTATGGTTAAAAAAAAAAAAAAAAAAACCAAAAAACAAAAAACAAACCAAAAAACCAACCAAAACCCACAAAACTCCCGAACAGCCTTACAACCCCACACCCCTCAAGTGTTTCCTAACCCTTTTTCACCACTATCTGCCAGTCCTCATCTCCATTTATTACCATCTCTAGCAGGATAGACATCTCTGAAAGGAGGGTAAACCAGCTTGCCCTAGACCTGCCAGTCATGGTGGAGTTTAATCTCAGACTCGCGAAACATGGAACTCACATCACCATAAGAAACAAGACCTGCCAGACCAGATCTGACTAGCCATCCCTCACACCTTGCATCTTGTCTCCAAGAGAGGCCGATATCCAACACCTCATAATGGGAATTTACTCACTAAGACTCTCTTTAACCTCAGGCAGCGGGATGTACTGACAGGAAGGAAGACAGTTTATACCCTGTAAGCAGTTACCCTGCTGAGTGGAACTGCACGTCTTTCCCTATTTCATATAAACATCCACTCCTATTTGGACATTTCCATGGAGTAAAAAGTTGTTACTGTAGACATATTGTCACCGTATTGCTCGTTGCAATGGTTTACTTCACGTCCTCTGTTGCTGAAATGATCACCCCAAAGACAGTGAATGAAGTCCTGTGTAAAACAAATTGTGAAGCAGCTCAAAACTAGCAGAGGAAAGGGCCAGTTCACGTGACAACCAAAGCCCAGAAAGGAAGAATAGGTTGTCTCCATGAGAGCTGCTGGTTCCCAGTATCTGCTCTGGACCACCTTGCCTAGTGGTTTGGCTCTGCTCCGAAGCCTGACTTGGAAGCCCAGAGGTTGCTGCAGGCAGGAGAGAAAGGGGTGACCTAAAAGCTTCCACAAAAGCCAGGTTAGCCCGTCCTTTCCTTTCCATCCGGAAGCCTGGAAAGACAGCCCTCGCCGGGAGCAGGCAGCCTGCCAGCCTCGCAGGTTTGCTCTGAGTGAAGCAGCTTGCACTTCATTTATGGCTACCAGCGAGTACTCACCCTCTTCTCCGTCCTGCTCCGTTACACCACGATCAAGCCACCAGGATTCAGCTCTCAGGCAGGCATGCGTAGTGTGGGCAGCCTCCTCCACTGAAAGCAGGAGAGAAAAATCTTGTCGGGAAGCTGCCCCCCAGGTCAGGCCGCACACTGAGCCCTGCTCACCCTCTGGCCAGCCCTGCCCCGTGCCAGGCTTCCCCCGGGAACGGCGTCCCCGCTGCAGCGTGCAGCTCCTGGGACACAAGCAGCCCTCGTCCCGGGGCAGCTCGACACAGGTTTGCCTGATGCATCTCCCGCTGCGGCATGGGGGCACATGCAAAGCAGAAACTGGCTGCTGCCTTGTTCCAGCCTCTTTCCCAAGGCAATTTGCTGTGTAATGATTATAGAGTTGAGAGAAGGCAATTTCAGGGCTCTCTGTAGAAGGAATTGAATAGAGGAACTGATACACGTAACAACCTGATACAATCTTTTACTTTAAAAGCAGCTGGCACCATATGAAGCAAGCAGAGACAATTTAGAGACAGCTCTCTGCAGAGACTGTACCACCTTCACCAGGTCTAGGGCACGGGCAGAAGCCGTGCCTTGCACACTGCAGAAACCAGAAGCTCTTGCTCCAGATAAGCAAATACCAAGACTTCTAAAGGAAAGGGTGACAACTCACATGTCCTGTGAACGTACATCTGCCCTCACCGCCCTCCTGTGTTCCCATGTCTTAGGGAACATGAGGTCTTGGGACTGTCATTTTGTTCAGACACCTTATGCTTCCCACATAAGAGCGGACATTCTGCTGGATATACAGCAAAAGGGCAGAGACTAAGTTAAATTAAAGCCTGGAAAGGGAAAGTACTATGTTAGAGCACAGAAATGCAATGAACCAGTCAGTTCTGCAGCCTGTTTTCTCATCTCTTGCTTCAGAGGAGCAGAGAGAAACCTGTCCTGGCTCCACTGGATGCTGCAACTACAAGAAGCCATGGGAAACTCTCAATGCTAACCTTGAGCAGGATATTTTCATTTTCTGTACCTTCTAGTTTGACTCCCATCCTCACAGGTGATCTGTAAGATGCAGCATTATTTGATACTCATGGTTTTGTGCTTCTTCAGAGGACTGACAGTCAGAAGAGGGCTGGGCCCTGGATTCTCCTAATTCAGCTAATAAATGTAGAATTTAAGGACGTCAGGGATAAAACTGTTTCATTAGCTGTACCACGTTCCAGTGTAAAAATATCCCGGTGGATTTCTTCTCAGAAATGAGTCCAAGAATAATGGTTAAGGAGCAATTAACATTATGTTCATTCTTTTCCATTTCCAAACGCAGATCATTTTGTCACTTCGCGGCTGACTCTTTGCCCTTGCAAGTTGGTGAGGACCTGTTAAATCCCAGGAAGGGAAAAGGGAAAGATGCTTCCCGGAGTCTCGATGGCAGCGCTCATACACCTTGCAGTAAATCACAGCTTCCCTTGGTGCAGCTCCAGGGAAATAAGCCTGTGGGTGGCAGTCAGCGTGCAGAACAGTGTCTGGGACATGGGACAAACCCCACGGCACTGGCCAGCACAGCGTCCAAGGCACAGCTGGTCCTGTGCTGGGCTCCACGCTGCTGCCCGACAGCTTCGTCATGATCTGGGCTCGCCTGAACCGGGAGAGCTGCTGCTGCCGCCGAGGCTCTGAAACACGAGGACATAGCGGGCAGCAGGGAAACGCGGAGCTTGGCTCTGTTGCCAGATCATGACGCTACACTGCGCTTGTGCAGCAATGCTGGAGGTTGAACCACGGTCTGGACTCGCTGCCACGCTTTTTTTTTTTTTTTGGCTGATTCTTGCACAATTTGGCAGCTTGAGGAACACTACAGGGAGTGGGATGACAGCACAGCAGGAAGAGCCCTGCCGGTAGGAGCCCTGTCCCTCAGCCCACAGCCTCAGTTTGGCTCAGTCCTTTACTCGCGCAGGGAAACGGCCCCGGCATCACAACCATTTCCATCTGCAAGCCGCAGCGATTTGCCACCACCGAGGATGAGACAGAGCGAGGACCAGAAGGAGCCCAGGCAGAGACAAGCTGTGACCCAGGCTGGCCTCGCGTCCCCGCCAGCGGCTGCAGCCCAGCCCAGACGGGCAGCCTGCCACGCGTGCTGTTAAATACGGCGCCCACTTGCTCTCTTCTGGCAGCCCAGATGAAGTCACTAGCTGAGGTAATGGTGGCTGAAGGGCTGGCGGGTCTCGCCTGCTGCGGCGCAGCATTACCATCCTGCTTGCAGCAGGGAGCTGAACCCGTTCTGCCCAACTCCGTCCCCAGCCAAAAAAAAACTACCAGGAAAAACACCCCAGCCCTAAAGTTCCCAGCAATTTTGTAGACTTCAACTGGCCTGAGGCACATCGGGGGAAAATAAAAGTAATCCTCACATTCTGCCCTGCCAGGGTTTGCAGAAGATGGCTGAAGAGGAAGCCCAGATGTGTGAAAGTCCCCTACAGAGCAGCTATCAGAGAGCAATCCAGGACCGTACAGTAGGATTAGAGTTTAGCTAATAAACCCTTTCATAAGACGGCATGAAGAGCCCTGAGGGAGCAGGGTGGGGTTGCGCAGTTGGACGTGTGCTGCTATCCCATGAGAAGGCAGCTAAACAATCAGGTACGCTTACCTGGATCCCAAAAACATCCTTAAACATACTGTCTGCAGGTACTAGGATTGCATATACGATTTTTTCCCCTTCTCCTGTGCATGCTGTAATTTAGGCTCTTGGGATCCTGCAGAACTGGTTTCAGGCACAGAACCTGCCTGCATGGTGTGCCTTGCACTGCATGGGCTGAAGCATGCCAAGAACACCCTTCCCCCTAAGCGCCTTCCGGAATAGGACTCTGTGCTGTTTGCGCTGACAGGAGGTAAGGCTCGTGACAGATCGCCTCTTGGGCTGCAGACGTGCCTGGCTCAGGATGGCAAAACAGGCATGGGAGTGACAAAATACTGAAGCACCTTGCTGATGCCCTGGGCAACAGAGGACATTGTTTCAGAAACTTTTGACTGAAAATCGCCTTCTGTACGCTCAGGTGCAGTCCTGCCTTGTCTCTGCTAATCAGCATATTATCCTTTTCACGCCTTTGTCGAATGCCATCTTTAAACTGTCAGATAGCTGACTCCCAAGACTCCAAGTTAACATGCTGCAGCAGAGCCTTAGAGTTCTGGTGGTTCATAATCTCCTAATTTTCTTCTCACATACACTTTACACTGGAGTGTACTTGTGTCAGCATAGCCTTTTCCTTCAAGGAGTTTTTCCTCTCTATGGAGCTGGCTTTTCTCCTAAGTGCATTTATAACCTGCAATCATTTCTCCTCTCAGCCCTCATTTTACTCAGCTAAACAAGGTACACCAAGCTTAGGGGTGACTATTCCCCTCCTCCTTTTCCAGGTCGAATCCATTGTCTTCAGTACGAATGACCCATTATTCCAATGAGGTTTCAAGGCTATTAACGTCTTCTGTCTCTCCTGGGACAAGCTTGCCTGAAGCAACTTTTCACAGCCCATTGCACTTCTGCTCTTACCACTGAGCGCCCCTCACTTACTGCAAACGGTTACTCATCAGATACATGAACTTTTCTTCAACCAAAATTATCTCCTGAATTTGACCAGGATTTGTAAATAGCTTGATTTCCTCCTGAAGCTCCATCGTTTGGGGAGGCAAGGGAGTATTTGATATTCCTTTACATCACTTATCCTGCCTCTATTTTCACCGCTGTTTCTTTCACGGTGGAAGAGATGCCCTTTGCAAACTTGGAGAGTGCAGGAGTCTGATAAATTGTATTCCTGGGCTTGTGACATCGTCAGTTAAACCTGCTTTGAAAACTCTCCTTTTGGGCCAGATCTGTTCAGTGCAATTACATCGCTACTAATTCCATTCCTTCAGAGTTCAGCCCTCTGATTTTTCCATGCTGATTCTCCAGTGCCAATTTCCACACTTTTCTTTCCGCAGTGAGTTCATCCCCAGCAGAAAGGTCACGAAACTGAAGCAATTTTAAAGAAGCAAAACTGACAGCGGCAGTAGCTGCATGCCTTCATTTCCAGTTTCTTCCGTATCATTACCCTCTTTTCAGACGTCCTAAAAATCCACCCTTCAACACTTAGACACAACCACTTGACGGTACAGGCAGCAAGAAAGTCTGTGAGTGGGAAACACCCCTAACACTGGGAGGGTCAGCAGGCACTGCAGGTTGCTACATAGCTGAAGCAAAGGACAGACTGACAGCAGAAATACTTGTTGAACCGTACACCAAAGCCAAAGCCCTGGATTTTAAGCATGCTTAGCATCCAGCGTACCCCCATGAGAACTGTATTTAAATGCCTAAAGCAGCAAAGCTGAAGAGTCAAACCAAAATGTGTTTTGAATAATGAACAAAAAAAAAAGGGACCAACCTTGCTCTGTGCTCGGGGGCTTTGGGACCAGGGGAAAATTGCAGGTGTAGAGGAGGGTCTCTGGCCCAGCAGCTTAGATGTCTCTGTGGGCTGCTGCTTGTGTTTGGTGCCCAAGTGCAGATAAGGGGCACAAAGACCCGGTGAATCTTTGTTCACAGCTACTCACTCTCTCAAGCAGAGGGTGCCCACTGTGCCAACTGCATTGCACATTTGTGGGCTGCAGGTGGCTAAACATCTTTCCCAGCGTAAGAGATGCTGCAGTTCAGTGTCATTAGGCTAAAGTTCCCTCTGCCATTTAACTGGGTTTTAATTAACACAACTCATTGCTTCTCCAGTCAACAGCTGTCACAGATGTAGAACATCATACAAATAAGCAGATTTTAGTCTTTCCAAAGCAATCCCGTGCCTTCTCATTCTCCCTTTCTTCCCTTTGTTTTTTTTTTTTTGCTCTGCAAAGGGCACAGCAGTTGTGTGCTGGCAGCAACCCCTCTCCTGGCAGCCCTGTTCCCATACTGAGACTACAGACATGTCCTCAGCACCAGAAGCAGATGATGTGCGTGTGTTTTCTTTGGTGTTTGCTCAGTGCAGTTTTGCTAAAGGCTTTTTCTCGCTACCAAGAGCATGTTCACTTTTGCCACTGTTACCTGCGGGCTGAGCATGACTTTGGTTTATTCACCGTGTACTCCACACGGTGCTGGCTGCTAGTTGTAGCTACAGTGGGTCCAAAGCTTTACAGACTTGCCATGTTTTGTGCGAAAAGCCGCTCCAATCCTGCCTGTAAGTTGCGCCTTTGTAGCAAAGCCATGCCATGAAGCTGCAGGAGCAGGAAGAGCGACTCGAGTACACAGTGAATTGCACTTACTGAAAGCAAAGGAGGGAAAGGTGAAGGCGATGCTTGCGGCGACCGCTTGCCACACACAAGACACCCATTGCTGCAGCCTGAAGGTGCTCCCAAAGCAGGTTGCCGGGGGGAAGCCTCACCCAGCTGGCTCAGGCCAGGGAGAGCAGCTCTGCTCGTGCCACCGCTTGCATGCTCTGGAGGGCAGGCAGCTATTTCACAATCTCTGCGGCCTACACGCTTTCTCCCTGCAGGGAACTGCACAGCCTGGACAAATTCAGCAGCAAGGCATCCGCCTGACCTGCAGAGGCCTCAGCCTTCTGGCACAGAATCTTCCACCCCATTAGCTCCTCTGCTCCCCAAGCGGCATGGGAGATGCAAGGGTCAGCAAGATCTTAAACAGCCGTCAGAGCCTGCCGTTCCAGCAGATGCTTTTACCGAACCTCTGCCCCTGCTCTCCTGCCTTCGTTCTGTTCCGCAGAGGCTGACCTGGGGATGTTTCTCCCAGGATTTCATCCCAGCTGTTGAACCGTCACCGAAACAGGTGCTGTCGCTGATTTCCTCTAGAAATGGCTCTCTAGCATGGCCTTGTTTGGAACATAAGCGTTCCCAAGGAAGGCAGGTAGCATTGCCCATTTGTGGGCAGCAGGGCTCCCTAAAGCCAGGTTGTGCCCACCTCTCCCTCTGCAGCACCCACAAAGGCTAACTAGGTGCTCCTAGCTGCGTTCGCAGGACACAGCCTTACATGCAGCTGCTCTCCAGCCCTCAGAGCGGTCACTGAGGTCCACGCCAGCCAAGGGCAGCAGAATTTTCCGTTTCTAGTTCTTTCTGAAGACTGAGGAGAGCGGTGTTGCATTTGCAGAACCTTTTTGCATCATGTGCTTCCCTGGGGATACATCCCTGGCAGGGCTTTGGGTCTGTAAGGTATAAAATCTAGTTGCAATCAAGGTCCTGCCAGAAAGTTACCCACCTGCAAAGATATATAGGTCTCCTGGTTCTCATTAGAGCCTGCTAAACACCCAATAAAATTAACTTTGTGCGCTCAAGGGGAGCTTTCACTTTTTCTGTGCAGTTAACTCAACAGTACTCCATGTAAATCTGTCCTTGTTCAGCTCAGCAGCTTCTCACTCGGCAAGAAAAAGGTGTATCCGGTAGCAGGTGGGTATTCCTGCCAGCTCTGCCTTGCAAAATGTTCCTCCTCAGGAAGAAAACCAAAAACGTTTCCCCCAGCCAGGAGCAGCGTTTTTCCAGTACTCGCTTCCTGGCTGTGTGCTCACAATGACTTTCTTCCCCTCCACAACAGAGGGACACAGTTACGGCCAGCGCTGTTAACCAAAAACATCTGCCTTGAAGCTCGTTCATACAGCCTATTTTTTAGTCCACATTATGGATCCTAATTGACTAATTGTACATTTTAATTAAGTGTAATTACAGTCCCCACTTATGTAAATAAACATGCCGACTAATTACAAAATTATGAAAAGCTGTTATGAAATACAGAGTCAGTTAAGGAGAAAACCACTTCAGAGCACTGCTACCCAGGTCCAATCCACTCAGTAACAGTCAAGCCAGGAAACACAAGATACTCCCAACAACTAAGAATCAGTCCAAGTGGCACTGTGGGATGCAGCAAGTAGCAAGGATGAGGACAGAAAGATGGTGAGGACAGGTCTTACTATACCTTCTCTTCTTCTGGCAGCGCCAGCAGAGTCTGCTGCCCTGGGCTGAACCCATGAGCGTTACTGGGGGTGACAGAAAACCTGGCAAACCTTCGGTGTGACAGAAGGAATCACGCGAATTCGCTTGTCAAGCCAAGCTCCTACAGAAGCCTCGCTCTCCTGCCCCAGAGAGCGCAGAGAGAAGCATTCCCACATGCTACAGTGCTGGAAGTGGCAGAGTGTGGGAGAGCAGCACGGCCCGCGCAGGGCTGCAAGGGCAAAGGGCCTCTCAAACACCGCAGCAGCACGGCCACGTGAGGTGTTACGGACTCCAGTCAGACCCTACGGGTCTCAAGTCCTTTACACCCCTCTGGACCGGCTTGCAGGCGCGCACAGCTCGCAACTGTGGCAGCCTACTGTCCCTTGTCCGGTCGCACCATGACGTCCCATTTTGCACCAGGGATCCTCGCGCCCATCTGGACCTAGTCTGCATTTCTCCAGGCTACAAAGTGAAAAATTTCTAATGCATCTGGACACAGAAATGAGCTCCCCCTTATGCCAGCATTTACCAATGCTACGGCCAGCAGCAACGCTCCAAGGCATGATTATTTAGGGGGAGTAAAATTTCAAAGTAGCCTCACCTTCACCTTTCTTATTTCCTCCCATAAACTCCTATGAGGTAGTTACCAAGCACTTTGCTCTGAAGCTGTGGCCTTGATTCCTCCCTGGAGGATCACCTAAAACACAAACAGAAACATTCCCCTTGTCTCTCACTATTTTCTTTCTGCATGCAATCAGTTTGGCAAATGCAGCCTTCCTCGGAGCAAGCAGGATTTTTGCAGCTCAGGAATTAACAGATTTGCAAAGCAGTGGGTGCCAACTGGGAAAGGAGAGAAAAAAAAAAAACCAGGGTTCGCTTAGGAACTGCTACAGTACCTAATTATTGAATCAGACACATATCTTCCCAATTTACTCTCCTGAAACAAGACACTCAGCTGTTGTCCAAAAGAAAAAATACTCTTCAGAAGTCAGTACTCTCACTAAGCGCAAGACTTGAAGGAAACAAGGACGTTCCTCTACATAACGAAACATCCTTGGCACTGACTACTTCCATGTGCCTTCGCAGTTCCTATTGCTATCTTTCTTTTGCTTGTTAGACATTTTCCATCTTGATGGCTTCTGGATACAGAGACTCCTTCTGAATTGTCCAGCTGGCAGGACGGTCTCAGAAGGGGCTGTAAGCTTCCTGCCAAACTGTGCTGCTCAAGCAGTGTCCAGAGGGCACCCACAGCCAGCTCAGCCTCATGCTCTGGGGGCACAGCCTGCTCCTGCCTCCCCCCTGCAGCGAAGCAGACATGCCCCTTGCAGAGCAGCACTGCACCTTTGCCTTCTGCTCTGCCAGATGGTCCCTCGGGTGACTTGCTCAGAGACTGTGGAGGAAAAAAGCAGGACCCACATTTTTGCTAGGTTCAACCCTATTTCACACAATAATGCACCTCATAATCCTGCAGTCATGGTCACAACCTGGTTTATATACCTATGGGAGGTGGGGATTTTTCTTTCGCTGCACAGTTAAGAAGGGAGAGGGAAATTGTAGGACAGAGCTTTCAGAGGTTAAAAAAAGCATATAATTCTAGAAAAGGACGAGGAGTTGAACTCTGTCAGCTGGAAACTGCTCACACAACAAATTGGTCTGGAGTTGAAACATGCAACTCGTGGATGTGACTAATTACTCACCTCCAGTCTACCTTAGGTGACTGTCTGTGTCTGCTTGCAGCTGAGCCCCTTTATTCCATGCTGAAATGGAGTCTGTGCTGTTAAGCAATGCATCTAGGCGAGACAGGAATAATCAAGATGCAGATGGCAAATATTAGCATAAACTACAGCCCTGGATAAACAATGAGCAACCTTCCCCTTCCTTCCCTGACTCTCCTGGTGGCAAACATGTTCATCACTGTCAGAAGAGTCTCGGGGCGGGGGGTGACAGGGACGAGCTTCTCCCAAACCCATTCAGTCTGCATCTTGGCTTATCACCACGAGCCACTGAGCCAACGTTTATCTTAAACATCTTTTCCCATCACCACAGCACTAAGTCCCAGCTCAGACAATAACATGCCCTTAACATTTCTCCCAGCAAAGTGTAGTTATTGTTGTGGCACAAATAGCACAAATGTAGAAGAATGGGCTATTATTTCCACCCTATTTCCAGTGTGGCCAATTAGCACCTTTGTTTCACTAGGCATAGTTTGGTAACAAAGCTTTGCAAATGGACTACAGTTAGAGCTGTATTAGAAATTAGATTTTAAGTGTTTAATGACTTATCGGCAGATGCCACCTCTGTGGCAAGGCTCTCGTGCTGCTCCCCTTCCTGCTCAGCCCAGAGGTGCGACCAGCAGGGAAAGTCGGCGTGCGTGGAGGGGGGCGGCGGGGAAATCAAACACACGAAAACATTACCCTAAGTGACTTTGCTGAGGATGTTTTCATTCAGCCAAGTTAGGAGCTGAAGTCCTACGTGACGGAGGGGGGGAGCTAGGCAGCACTGCCACCAGCAAGTATAGGCTCACACATACCGCTTCGCTGGCGCCCTGGGACGGCGGGTAGGCAAATGCAGACAGACAGCAAGAACCTTGCTGAGGCTGTACACATCTCTGGTGATGCCACTGGATGTGGGAAAGGCACCCACCCCTTTTGCAAAGCCTAGAGCACAGAGGGCAACTCCCCTGGAGCCCAAGCTGTCAGCCGGGGAAGCACTGTTCAGCACAAGTAACAGTTAATTCTTAAGTAAATGCATCAATGTCCTATGAAAAATATTTTCCAACGTTTCTAAGTTCACCCATTTCCCAAGTTCAGTCAAGGTTTGGGTTCTGCTTCTTGATGCCACTTGAAATCCCGTTAGTCAAGACTACACTGGGCTGACAGAAAGGACAAGTCTTATGCTCTAAACACTCCACAAGTGACAGCATTCAGTAGAAGAAGTAAAATGTCCAGGGCCTATTGCATGGACTATAGCACATTATTCCATAGTCTTTCCTTACACCACTTTCTGATGTGGAAAGGGAAAGCGAAAGCATCTTCTCAGAAAATGTTAATATTTCCACGGCAAATATCCAGTGTTTTCTACAAATATTAGTAATGACACCACGATTATAATAAAAACCTCTGCCACATTTTAATATTAATAATTCTTATGTAATTACTCCCAAAAGTACTGAGATGAGGAGGAAACCAAAGTACACCTGTGAGCATCAACCATTTCCCTCCTCTTTTTTCTTTGATAAGGAACAACGACCCCAAACAGGATCCCTCATGCAGTACTGAAGCATGGCTGGATTGCACAATCCTTTGTGGCAGGATTTACCAGGCTCCTCTGATACTGCATTACTCATATATTTCATTCCCTCGGTAAAGACACCAAGTTTCGAAAAGCAGCTGGCCAGTAAATCACTCCTAAAGAACACTGTAACAAATTTGCTGTTATTTCAGCCAAAAAATTGTTCTTCACATAGAATCTCCAGTATTACAAAGAGATTGTTTGCACATGCAAGAAAACATAATTTTTCCCAGCGCCAGGGGAAATTTTGCTTTTGTCATCCGTGAGGTTATGAGTCAGCCCCATGTTCACAGGCAAGGAAGAAAAAAAAAGTTCTTTATCTGCACTTACAAATACTTTTGGGAGCTGCTCTTTTCTGTGGCAACGTGCAGCAAAGAGGCAGCTGCACAGATGAGTTTCAGACGCCCGCGTCCCGTTGCCACCCAAGTCCTTGTGCTACCACGACCTCACTGCTCCAGGGTCAGCTCTGACTTTGCACTCTGCATTCAGCAAGGTCTCAGTGCTGCAGTCAAAGGCTGCCTTTACTTTGTAAACAGATTTGTCTCCTTCCTTTTCACTCTAGCAAGATTTGTCAATCTTTGTGAAATGAAAGGGAGGCAATGAACAAAGATTTTTGACATTTATCATGTTTTCTACAGACCAGAGCTGGTTATTGTCCCAAGCACCCCAGGGAAAGGGGTAGCAGCTGGTGTTACTGGAACGCTGTTATTTTCATCCTTTGAAAAAAAGCCATTTCCATAAGGCCAGAAACCACAGCACGTACAACTACGTACCTCCACAAAGCCGGTTTTGCCTCCTGACAGGGAAGTATTTGTCTGCCAACAAAGGCGCCTGGTGCCTTTTTTTTTTTTTACCTTTTAGCATTGACAATCACTTTAGAGTGCCCTCTCACGCCCAGCCCCAGTGAAATACGGCTCCTGATGGCTCCCAGCCGCAGCGCCGGGCAGCACAGATCCCACTGGGGCACAGCCAGGCTCCCTCAGAGGAGCCACAGCCTTTGGCCGTGGGACGGGAGGAGCTCGAGGGCAGGGGTGGCAGAAGCAGGTGGGAAGCACCAGAGGGATGGCAGGAGGCCCTGTTGCCCCGTCTCCAGTGACCCCAGTGCAGCGCCCAGCTGACAGCCAGCAGCAGGGACTCGGCCCCACGCTCGGGTGGTGCAAGGCTGCCCACGTACCTCTCGGCAGGACCCCACGCCCACCTCAGCCCTGCAGAGCACGCAGCATCGTGGTCGCTGCCCTCACCTCTGCCCATGCCTGAAGGGACAGAATCCTTCTCCTGCACCTGAAAGAGAGGGAACCCTTTCCACCCCCCCCCCGCGCCTTTTATAGGGCCCTGCTGCAGCCCCTGCCCCAGCTGAGGGCAATGAGAGTCCCAGCAGCCCTGCCACCTGCCCAGCTTGCAGGCACTTGCTGCTCTCTCCCGACTGTCTTCCCTTCAGAAGCCAAATTTGCTCCGTTATGTCCCACCAGAAACACACAGGTCCCCTGGGCAAGGCGGCAGGGCTCTAGCGACGGGTCGCCCCCTTTGCCCTGCCAGGAGAGCAGAAGCCTTTGACCCTCCCTGTGCAAGGAGAGAGGCTGCGGGATGCTGTCTTTAACCCGCTATTGCCTGTGCCCCGTCACATCTCCTCGGGAATGCTACCATGTCACACGTCTCTGGAGTGTATTTCTGCCCTGAGAAAAGGTCAGCTCCCCGGCCCAGACGTCCGATGCACGGCCCCGACCCCGCAAAACTTCCGTCCGCTGGCTCCTGCAAGACTTCTCTGAGAGCAGGCTTCGTACGTCCTGCTGGCAATTTCAAAGGTGCCAATCCAATGAGTCGCTAAAGACAAGTAAGAGATAGGAGAAAGAAATTGACTTAGCACTTCTTTCCAAAAAATCCTGTAACTGGAGAATTTTAAGTAGAGACAACCAGAGCAATTTTAATAATATTAAGCTTAAATTGACAGCAAAATGGGTGAATACAAAAAAGCAACAAAACCCCAAATATATATAAGCCATAAGGCATTGTGAAAAGAATATGATTAAGCTTTCAAAGTTATACATTCAAAATTTAGACAGTGCTGGGAACGAGCTCTTTTTCTTCCCTGCTTAAGAAATACCCTACTATATAATCACATAACAAAGACTATATAATAATTCCTACAAAGGGAGCTGATGCTTGCGAGCTTCGTGCTGCCTTTCATTTAGTCTCCAGCGCCCAGCTCCGCAGCACTAGTGGCACAGCTGCACCCGCGGCGCGACCCGTGCGTTTCTGTGCACGCGCGTCGCCACGCGCACACTGCCTGTCACACTGCTGGCAGGACGGCTGGCTGCTGGGGTGCGGCAACTGCGCGTTGGCCTCTGCTGCTGGCAGGAGGGATGCTTCGTGCTGGTGCAGGGGGCCAGCCGGCGTCCGTGGCACTGGCAGACCCTAAGCGATTTAAATCTTTACTAACTGTGTACAGGCACCCCTATCCTTGTGGGTAATGACCCACACAAACCTTTCAGTGCCCCTCTTCATTCCAACTCTTTCGTGTCCTAAAACGCAAGTCATCAGACTGAAAACAATCAAAATGGCACTGGTGCCCCCTTCGTCTTGACTGGGGGAAGAGAGACATCCATTTACCAGAGTATTTTGTCAGGGTCTGATGAGCAGTGGGTTCTCGGTTGCAGAGGCTCATTCGCACCAGGGGAAATGCAGGAGGGCATGGGAAGAAGCTGAGGGATCTGTCCAGAAGCCTCGGAAAGTGGATCTAGAGGGATCCCAGGCAGGTGCATCACCTATCAAGGGAGCTGCCGTCAAAGAGTGGCTCTGTTTTCTGAAGAGTGAATGAAATGAGGTGCTAGATGCTGCTATATTCTCATGCCCAACCGTAGAAGGAGCAAATTCCTTCCATGGTCCAGGTGGTTCGTCTTCCATCTGCCAAACAGTAAATGAATTGCCGCTCAGCAGGGAAACCAGGGTCCTGAACATTGCAGCCAAGTCCAAATCATGTGTGAGCCAACCTCTGTGTGACTTGGCTGCTCTTTCTCAGCCTTAGGTAGAAATCCCAGGTTTTACCGCAAAAATAAACGTGAAAATCACATTTGGTGTGCGGCCATGTGTCTGTACCCTCCCTTTGCTGCCAGCTTTCCTGCCAGGCTCTTCCTTAAAAGGAGACACCTGTCCCTTGGTCCGGACCTCCTCCCACTCCTCTGTATACGTGGGATGCTCTTTTGGGTGTGTTGCACCGAGCAACTGCATGACACAGGGTGGCGAGAGAGAGAAACCGAGATACACACAATGGTAAATAAATTACTACAGTGCTACTTTTTCACCGTGTCACATTAATAATAATAATACCGATAATAGTAATAGCGCAACATTGCCAGATACCAGGGGGATTAAAAGTCAATTTAGTATTTAGCATGGTTAGAATTAAGCAGAAATAACAGCTTTATGATTAGAGTTTGAAACTGCTGCTAATAATGAGTGATTATGCTCCTGCAGAGGAAGAATTATAAGTACTCAGGGACAAATAACCTTCCAAAAGTTGTTAGCAGCATAAAGCAGAAAAGTACTGAGAAGACCAGTAAACTGTCTGCTATAATGGGGGTGCATGTTTTGTGGATAGAGAAGTAAGGGGGGGGGGGGGGGGAATGTGATATTTCCAACAGATAACACAACAGTTGCTTGTTACAAAAAGGAAAAAAAAATCCTGATCAAGTTCCTGCAGTGCAACGGAACAAGGGCAGACTCTTCTCTCTGCATGGGACTTTTATCCTTGTATGCAGAGATCTTGTTTATTTGAAACTATTTTAACTGTAACTTGGCAAAGCCTTGCCTTCCTGCCACTTTCCAGCTCATTAGGTTTGTCTTTATGAAGTTTGCCACCTCCTCTGGGCTCCTCTCAACGGTCTATTTTTCTACGTGTTTACTTTCTCCAAAACTGCTATCACTTGGCAACACGCAACAAGGCAGAGGCAGCAAATTTGTTCTGTTGTGTAAAGCTGGAAATGAGAGAGAGACAATCCTGGGGGGAATCCCTACCCGTTGCTCACTGCACGGTTAGAGACACGGAGCAGCTCTCGGTTCCTGCAGAACACCAAGGCCGTTTGCGATGTTCTCCAGACGGGCATTTTCTCTGCCACCTGACAGCTCACCCAAGGCTCGCCAAGGGTGCCGGTGAAGGACCTACGGAGAAGAATGTAACCGCCTGGGGACAAGGACTTCCTTTTGCAATACCTGTGTACCGTGACCAGCAGCTTGGTGTGGCCAGGGCAGCAATGCCTTGTGCTCCCTCGCACAGCTAAATAAACGAAAAAGAATTTTCCACTGTCCTTTCATGCTGAGTCTGTCTTCTCTGTGTCCAAAGAAAGCCTCTAACAGGAAGAACCACGGTTTCATCAGAGGTGGAAATGGAGAAGGGGTACGATTACGGGCTGGGAGAAGTTACAAGCAAAGACAAAGAGGTTTAGTGGGGAAGCTCCTGTTACAGGAAGCTTGAAAGTTGAAAGCTAAAGGAGTTTGAAATTCACGGCCTGGATAATGCAGCAAATGTGATTTTCTGTGTCTGTGTTAGGAGCGTACAGTTCTCCCGAAGGTGCCCTCACGTAGTAGAACACAGCGATATGAAGTACATTCGTCTGGTTACGGCACCTAAACACATTTGCTAAAGAGAAATCGAATAAATTTGTGATGCGCATATACCGCATCCTCTCCACCTCCCCTGCCACATAACTATCGTTTAAAAAGCTTCTTGCTGTACGCTCTGGGCCATGTCGAGCTCAAGCACGTCGCAGACCCCAGCTCAGCATGTGCCTGGCATCCTTCGCAGGCCGTCGGGCGCTGCAGACCTCAGGAGGCGCACAGGCCCTGACCACAGCCGGTCGGACTGACGCCGGGTCTGCCTTGAAACGCAAGATGCCCAGGTCCATCTTGACAAACAGCTTTGCACGTCTTTGCGTTTGCCACTGTGAACCAAAGGCGTTTTTTTTGAGGCCAGAGTAAGGATTCAGAAAGCTCCGTGTGCAGGGTGTCAGCTGCAGGTGAGGGCACCATCTTTCCAGCCCTGCCAGCGAGCATCTGGAGCAAGCCGGTCACCCAGTTTGGCTCTTCCGTGCAGAAAGGCTGGCTGAGTATGGGCCCAAACGTCATCCCCTGGATCTAAGAGGAATCTGCTGCTGTCTGAGGAGCGGCCAAATCCCTGGTGCCGTTGCATTCTGTAAGCACGGACACGTTAGCTTGCACTGTGCAGAAAGAGACATCCCGGGCTGGGGGAGTTAATCTCCCATGACTACCCGCTGTGTCCAAACTCAACCGCCGAATGCTAACTCTGGCTGCAATTCCGCTGTGCCTCATGCCCCGCGTTCTGTCAGGGCCGTAACAAGCACTGGACCGTTTCGTACATTTCCGGACAATCTTTCAAACAGAATGCTCTGAGGAGCTCTGCAATACATTCATCTTCTGTCACGCATCCCCCTTCCCTTTTTCGTTTCACGGCCGCTGGCAGCTGAGACTTGCCTGCGGTGCGGGGAAGACAACGCCCAACTTCTTTTTGGTCCGGGTATACGGTGGGTACATTGCATCCCATTTCACTCAGTATCCGAAGCTCAGGTCACCATCGCCTCGAACCCTGCATTCCTCAGCAAGGAGGGAAATAGAATGCTTTGGCCCTTTGCTCTTTTTTGCAGATGTTCATTTTTCTGATGACTGTGGGTAAACGGGGGATTCTGACCTCACACGCACAGAAAAGCGAAGCAGAGGCAGAGAGAGATTTGTAAGAGTGCTGACTCTAAGATGTTCCCTGAAAGTCCATGTGTTAGTGCCTCCCTGTGACCCCAGTGAGGGTTAGATGACACTTATAGATTGGGACCCAGAGAGTCAGTCTGGCAGGCAGGCAGTCCAGCCGATGCATTGCCAGGCCACCGGATTTGACATTCCTCCTTTTTATTGCTGCATCTTCTTTCATTTCCCCTTTGCTGGGAAGAATTTCAGATAAACACTGCTTGACATTTTAAAGTATGAAGTTTTTTTGTTCCCTGTAATTGCTCTAAATCTCCAAGAAAGCCTTAGGCATCTCTCAGCCTGGATTTCTCTTGCCAGCTGGAGTCCCTGCCTTTTCGTCAGGGATGGAGGCTGTATGTGCTCATTGCCTCTCCCCAGGATTTGAATTCAAGTGAGGGTTGCAACGCTCTTCCAGGGAAGTACCCACAGCTGATGGGGAAGATAAGCAAATGGAAAAACGGGAGGCGGGAGGGAGTTCCAGGGGGCAAAATGTTACCAGACAGGGTGTCTTGGTGGCAGATTTAAACAAATCTTTGGGAAATCTTTTTCCTGGGATGCACGGCCAGTTCATGTACACCACAGTGCAGAAGGGCAGAGTGGTATGGAGAGCTGCAGTGCCTGGTGTTTTGAAAGAGTTGTGTAAGGGATGGCACATGGTGCATGTATGTTCACAGTCATCAGACTGAGCTAACCAAGGCTGGCCTGTGCTCCCTCCTGGGCCCAAAAGAAATGTTTAGCACTCACTGGACTGGATACACAGTCCAAGTGACAGAAGATTCAATCTGAGCAACGCACAGAAGAAGAAGAAAGTAGTCAATTTAATGGAAGTGTCCTTTCAGAGTCCCAGGCCCCGGCATGAGACACGGGAGACCGAGTACGGCAGGAGGTTTGTCAAAAGTGAGCAACATGCTAGTGACTGATTGATCCAGTTGCAGGATTAATAATGAAAGGGAAGCTGATGGTGACTCCTCACTGCATCTTCTCATTGCCCCTCCATCTCCCTCTAAGCAAACACCAATAAGATATTTTGTGTGATGCATCAGGCTCTAAAATCAAGATGAGAACGATGAAAACCAGAAAGAAATCAACATAGGCTTGCTAACAGAGAGAATGAGTGGCCTGTGGCAAAATGGGGAAGGGGAAGTTTGAGGGCTTCTGGTATTCATGTTGCACTGAGTTTTTGAAGCTCTAGTTTTTGAAAAGCATGTGCTGCACGCAGTAGTGATATTCACGGCTTTGCTCTGCTGTCCCAGCAGGGCATCGATTAGGTCAATACAAGTTCAAAGCACTCGTATAACAGTATTAAGCTGCAAAAAGAAATTTTGATCTGCAGCAGTCTGTAGGGGTGAGAGTTGGATGGTATTGTGGTAGCAAGGCAGTAAGAAAAGCTTGACATTTGACTGTCAAGACTGAGGAGAAGGAAAAATCTGTTTCCCTGTGTGCTGGTCACTCATAGGTTTGGGATTATCTAGCTTTCCTGTAGGACTTTGTGCAAGTACATTTCATTTTACTAATTGCTTGCTAACTTTGATTTCTTTACTGTACTCAAGACAGTCTGGCCAATGAGTTCGCCTCCTTTGGCTCCAGCTGGCCGTTGGAGAATTGGACACTTCAGACCTGTTCCTATCTCCCAACCCTCCTGCCAGAGACATCCCTAAACCCCTGACCCATCCCACATTTATTTGAGCTCCTTTTTCTCATCTTTGTCCTTCTGTCTCGGTAAACGACAGAAGATGAGTTGTGCAGCTTCCATGTGGAGGGCTATAATTGATGGGCTCTGCCTGCAAGACTGTTTACTACAATGTCATAATTAACCTAGTGTGCAACCGGGCCGTGGCAGCCGGGAGCTGTGATTCACGGCCGACGCGAGGCCTCCAGTAGCACATAAGCAGGGGCTCATGCCTCTCCCACTTAGCTAATCAAATAAAAATAGAAGAAATTAAGTCTTCAATTAATCTTCCCCTCCCCCCTGAGGCTTGCCTGTGGTGCTGAACAGATTCGTATCTATTTGCCAGGAGCCAGCAGGGAGAGGGAAGCAGGCTGGGAAGAGGCAGCTCAGATATTTTGCCAAGATATCAACGATAAGCCAGAGAGAAAAGTCCAGGTTGTGTTTTAGGCTGTGGCTAACAAGTTAATTTTCAGGTGCTCACTGTAATGTTGCTAGCTATCGGGAGCCATTTCATAAGTTCAGCAAAATCTCTAGTGCATTCACAAATGTAAACGGGCGACCTCAAAATTAAACGCTTATCTTACAGCTTGGCCAGCCCAAGACCAGGTGAGGAGAAAGGAAGCTCAATGGTGCCCGAGAGAGGGGCTACCCAGTGCAGTCAGAGAGGCCGGCAAACAGACAAACACCACTTCCAGTGTTGACACGTGTGTAGAACTGGTGCCCTGACACCTTCATCTAAAATCATGGAAGTGTGAAGTGCATCTCCTTTACCTCTAGATGGCTTCACAGTTCAGGGCACTAACCTGGATTTAGTCAGACAGAGAATAATAGGTTTATCCTTAGAAAATCAATCAGAGGACAGTTCATTTGCTTTGCTGGTTGGCCGCCAAAGGCAATGAAAAAGAAGTTATAGGAAATATGGAATTAGCTTCCATCATCCGCCTTCACGAAGTTATATAACTATAGATGGCTTTACTAGTCATCATTTTCCATACAGATGAAATGGTGCTGCCAGGTTCCATGGGGAATTAGGTGAGTGGAATTAAACTGAGTGAACAAGACTCATAGTACCTCCCCATCCAGATTCCATTTCTTTGACCTTTGTCGAGAAGGAGGATCGATTTTACTAAAAATGATGCATAGCAAAAGCCATTTTTCTCATTTACTGGAGAGTAATCGAGTCAGGTCCCGTATGAAAGCAACTCCCTGATCGCTGGAAAGTGCCCTGCTCACCTGGGAGTTTGCTTTTGGTATTTGTGCTGGTTTTGGCTGGGATAGCCAAAAACACGTGAACAGCTGTTTTCTTTCCCCACTCCTGGATTTCCCATCAAAAACAAAAGGAATGTTTTCAAGCTAAAAAATAAAATTACCTAGATAAACATCCCTCCACAAGCCTGAAAGATGAGATCTGGCACCTGTGTAATCGCTGTTTCACTCTTTTGTAAATGTAAAGGTTCTTTTGTTTAACCATGCAAGACAGTGGGTGATCGGTGTATCGACAAGAGGCGAGTGCTTATACAAGGCTTCCCCAGGCAGCACCTGCTCAATTTAGGAGAGCTCCTAACTTTCTGCCTGTAAAGCACAGTCCCAATGTAAGTGACAGGACTGCTCGGTGTGGAGCTTCATCTGTCCTTCTCATTCTGCCAGTTTGTATAACACTTCACTTCTAATCTGATTTTAGAAAGAAAAGAACAAGGTAAGGATATAGCCGTTGTCAATGAGCCATACCACAGAGGTCACCCTCTAATTTCTGCTGTACTCAGCAGTGCTGAACTTCGCCCAGACAGAGCATTTTATGTCATTCTGATTTTTCTTTTCAGCATCTGCCATGCCAAGTGGAAGGACAGTCCTTATGCTTTTGAGCTGGAAATGAAAAAGAAAAACCTCCGTGAACAGCTTGGCTGTGGTGTGGGAAAGAAAAGGCTGACATCTCCAGCACCGCCTGGTAGAAATGCACCGAAGCAACTGGAAGATTTCACTCAATTTCAGCTCTTCTCAGAAAAAGGCCCGTTATGAAGAAGCCACGCAGCGAGAGAGAGATTTCCACTGCTGTATCCAGTGTTAACACATGGCTATAAGGCTGGATCATCGAAGCGATATGCGATTAGAAAGGCACTGGGGTGGTGGAGCAGTTACTGCATTTCCTTGAGTGCCCTCACAGCAGACACATTACCCGGGCTGCTGGCACCAGATGGCATCTCGGAGATGGAAGCAGGTACTTGCACAGAAAAATGAGGCATTAAACTCACGTTAAAAGGTTAAAAGGCTGCCTATGAACACCAGTGATCCCAGGGTGTACGCGTTTCTGCTAATCCAGTGAAATACTGACCAAACCTGAAGGATTTAAATGTCTAACAAACACTTTGAAAATGCACCCGTCTCTTGCTCTTAGTCTGAAAACCAGCTGAGCCGCAAGGCAGAACAACCTCTTCTTGCACTAATAATGACGTTCTGAACGGCCCTATGTCTCTTGTTTTTCTAGACATCAGTCTTTGACAAGGTCTCCCTGCAAGTTATCACCGTTCTCTGTCACCTCCAAACCCTCCCCTTATGGAAAATCATGAACAACTCAACCTATCCCTTGTTCTCAGGGTCTATATAAGTTCCCCGTCATGTTACTGACACACAGCTCAAGCCCATGGGCCTGGGGTTTAATACAATTCAGACAGGTTTGGAGGAGTCCTTGGATGGAGGCAGCTCCTAGCAATTCTTTCCCACCCAAAAGCCAGCATCCAAACGCAGCTGGGTGAAAAGTTCTCCCTTCTGCCTACACACACAGATAAACGTGGGCTGGCAATTAAAGTCCGGATTTTAAAAGATAAATGAGTTTGCGTTTGATTGCTGTGCGTCAGTTGCAGAGCAAATCATGTATATGCATGACTCTGCCTCCAAACCATCCCAATTCACATGAAGCACAGGCTGATGTTCTTCATTTGGATACAGAGACACATTGCCTGACTCCCGGTCAACATCCTGCTATCGCTTTGTTTGCATACCTTGCGACAGCCAAACGTACCCAGTCTCAGTCCTGCGTGTCCGAGAGCAGCAGAGCGAGCAGAGCATGTTTTCATAAGTTACCTTCTTTGTGCCTCTCATTGCCAAAGCTGCCCTGGCTGCAGACTGGGATATCGACGGGGAAGGACGCATGTTCTTCTTTCTTCTTTCTTTCACTCGCTCACCTTCATCCTGTGTTCAGAGGGAAGTGTTTCTGAAAATGGCAACTGTGCTACAAGTTCAGCAAGAGGTATTTCCAAAGCAAGGTTCGGTAGACATAAACATTTCCTCTTGTTTATAAACATGGTAAAAGAGAAACATAGAATTGCGTAACACTGCGTCCACTTACCAAGCTAACTCTCTTTCGTAGGCTACTGAAGCAACTGCTCATGGAAATTATTCAAGGCAGCCATGGGAAATCAGGCCCTAGACTGATTGGCTTCACGCAGGGGGATTACAATCGTGCCTTTTGTCATTGTTTATATAATTGGCTTCATTTCTTTATGAGCATCTTAGCACTTTTTTCACTTGTGTGTTTGTACCAACACCTGAACATACCGGTTAAGTCATTAAATCACTTACCACACTAAATCTTATTGGGGTGGAGAGAGCCATGCCTTGCTCTGGTATTTTCACTCTGATGCACTCTGCAAGTGAACCCCCACCATCCTGAGGGCGCACATCATTGTGTTAAATCAATGCTCAATGGCAACAAAGGTTGAGGACCCAAAATCGTCAGTAAGGACCCTTGCAAGGCACCTTCAGATCACGATTAATATTTCACTATAATGGCTACCACTGGCACGTTTACAGCCTGGTCTTGGTACAGCGACAGAATCTGCCCACAGTGGTGAGATGACTGCTCTCATATCCAGATCTTTCCAAAGGACACCTGGGAAGATTTTTGAGTGTGTCACCTCTACATAAAAGTCTGATTTTTATTTTGTGATGTATTTGGGTTGTGGCTTGCACATAGGTGTTAGATAGTCTCAAACAGCTGCACATCACTCTCAAGAAATGTCCAGCAGAAAATTCAGATACTGTTCCATTGACTTGCTGTTTTAGGGGGTCGGAGGGGCAAAAGACATGTTTTTGCCTGCAGCCTGCAGGTTTGAATCCTAATCCTTGTTTTTCCAAGATCCACAGAGCTCACGACAAGAAGATATCACCCTTCATCCTCAAAAGCTAGGAAAAGAGTTAGTACTGGTGAGGCTTCTGAACTGTCTAACAATGCCTGAAGAGATTCGGGGAAGTTTTATTATAACATAACACAGAGAACCCTTCTGGGCTGGGAGCATTATGTGAGCACAAAGCACAAACCAAGGTGGATCAGTGGATTGAGAGTCAGTATGGGCAGTCCCAGAAAGTCCTCTAAAAAATTTCCTGTGCCTTATTTTAATAACATAAAAAATGGTTGTAATTTCTGTCATTTGAATTTCAAATCCAACAGAAAGCTCTACCTGATGCTTCTATTTTAAAATGCAATTCTTTCTTCTCTTTTCTTTTCAACTCCTTTGCAGAACCAAACATCATGTTTCATCTCCAAGCACTGAGATTAAAAAAAGCCAAAACAATTAGTGGGGAGCTGATGAAGGTGACAGGGTCATAATTAGTGCTGTTCCTCTACAGCATGTGTTTATCATGCTAACAGAATAAGTCGCTCACAGGGTTAGAGTTATGAGCTGCAGGAGCACATACACCTTTTGCAGCTCTAACACTGCTGGGTTTGTTCTGCAGGGAGTAGAAGCACAAATAAAATATTTTCAAGGTGACATATCTTGTTATACCAGCAGGCGAACGAATGGTTTGGCTACTGCCAGTGGCTCTGTTGTGCCTGACACTGTATAGCCCCACAATTGCCTCCCTCTCTTTGGCATTTTGAGGGTGGTCCATGCTAGGACAGGAGCACTCCTGCTGCTAATTCAATTCAGGCTATGGTATTTCAAAAGAAAACGGATTTGTGTTATAGCACCAGAGACGCTGTTGTACACAGCAGTATCTGGCACCTGCATGATGAGCACAGAGGGTGGGAGATTCTGGAGACAAATCCTTCAGTAGCTCTTGCCTGGCACCCCAAAACGGCCTCTTTGGCGTGCCAAAGTTAGACAAACTTGAGCAGGTACTTGAGGCCTGGGGTCAGGGCAGACAAAAGCCAGCTTCAAGCTCTGTGCACAGCGGTCCCATCATTTGTCCTCCAGGTGCAACACATACCTTTGTTTCTGTTGCAGGACAGCAGAGCAGACTCCTGGCCTTCCCCCCTGCAGGGCTCTGTGCTCAGGATAACCCGCAGCCTCAGTCAGACTGGAGGCTGCTGCTCCCCATGCCTCCTGGTTTGCAGCCCTGAAGCATCTTGTGATGGTGTTTTCTGTCCAGAAGAATCCTCCCCAGCAGGCGGAGAACAAAGAAACTTGCCCCCAGAAGCAACAGGTGAAACCGCCCAGCTGGGTTTTTAACGTTTGCCAAAGGACCAGAAAATAGGTCCTGGCAGGGCTGCTGGTGGAAGTCTGTCTAATTAGATACTTAGCAAGCTTTTCAAGAAATCTTTGTAAACGCCTTCTACCCTCCCCACTCAAGCCCTGATCAAGTACGGTTCAGCTACTGGGTGCTAACAGTGTTTTGCAAGGACTCGATTAAGCTTCTTGAAATTCTTCTGTCTTCCTGTATTGACAGCTGAAAGCGATCCAGGGAGGACTTCTCTGTGAGAATCCCTTGCTAATCAGGTCTTGTTAAGCAATTAATTCCCTTTCTGTCCTGCCGCAGATTCTTATTTATTTTCCTGATGTTGGAAAGACAACTGGAGAAAAAGAAACAATCAGCAACTACTATTTGACCATAGGCAAGCGCGTGTCCAGGATGAGCAGAGAAAGTGGGAAACAGGAACTGCCAAAGCTGTGGAGCGAACATTACATGGTGTGTCCAGACGAGCGCCATTTCTTACTCTGAAAATTGATTAAAAATTCGGATGCTTCAGAAGGGATAGCAACCTCTCTGCCTCAAGATAACATCAGCCCTCCAGCAGCAGAGCAAGGAAAAGCTTGCCCTGTTTAAATAACCCTGCGACTGCAGAGGGGTTTGCACTTTCCTCTGAGCTGACTGGACCTGTAGGAAGACGTCCGTGTTGATCCATTTACACGTCAGTTTTTGTGGTGAAATCTGACAGCTTTCCTGCTTTATTGCTGCATCAGCTGGCCAGACCAGTGAGTCAAGTGCGAGCCTGCAGCAGTCTGCAGTGCCATATTCCACCCACGAAAGCAAGAGCCGCTTACTAAGTAGAAGTTCCAGGGCTAACTCCTTGCTTTCACCGTGGTTTGGCACACGTCTGCGGGAAAGTGCCCCTAGCAGTCAGTAATGACTTTAAATCATACAAGCTACGTATGCCCTGCTGCAGGATGGCTTCACGTTTCAGCAACTATAATTAGAACTAGTTACATTATTGGTTTAACAAGCCGCTGTTTTTTCACTGATGGCCTGCTCCGTATGCTGAGCAGAGGTGGACTGCTGCAGGGTTAATACAAGTCCCTAGTTTAGAGTCCTCATCCGAGAGGAAAGTACCTTTCTAATTAAGCTCATTGACACCTGCTACCATTCATGTAGCCTGTTACCTGCATTGTTTAACGTTATTGAGGTTTCTTTTTATAGCACGTGGGCAAATCTTAGTGCAAGGGACACCTGGAAAGTGGAAATGGGGCATCTCATCTCCCAACAAACAATGGCAGCGCTGAAGCAATTTTCACACACCTGTGATACGCACCCAGCTGTAACCATAGCATCTCAACGCCTCACAGCCTTGTCTGTCATCTGCACGGCAGCCGTTTACAGCAGGAACAGAAAGGATCGTGTCGTTACTTCATCAATGCAGAACTAAGGTACAGAGGGACTAAGCGACAGGGCAGAGAACACAGCAAAAGTCTGTGTCAGAGCAGGGCATCAAACGTACTCGACCCAAACCGTGGCTTATTGCAGGCTCCTTCTGCCACAGCGACTCGTGGCGGCAGCATTGCTAGTCCCTTCTTAAGCCAAGAAACAGCTAGGACATTCAGAAACAAACTCTGATACCTGATGCCTGCCTAGGGACTACTTGAACCTGCATCTAACAGTGCTGACCACTTGCAGCGCGTATTTGCCTGCCCAGGGCCACTCAGGGAATAGAGACAGGTGTCCTGACTCTGCGCAGTACTGCTCCATCTGTAGGACAGCAGGACTGACTGATGCCCCAGGGCAGCTTTATCAGAGAGGCTATGGGAGCTTCTGCCCTTGCTTTCTATGACCTTGTAGCTCCTTTTCCATGAGCTCAAGCAAGGCAGGGTGATATTCACCCCGTTCCTTTGCCTGTCTTTCCATTCCTCTTTTCTACCTTCAAAACTTACTATTCATGCCAAGAAGGAAAACAATACTTGAGCATTTGGGGATGCAGAGGAAAGGTTATCTTGTACTGACCTCGTGCTAAATAAAAGCTAGAATCAGATGATTCCATTTGGTGATATCCTAGGTGCTGCAAAATTACTTGACAATCTCCTGCTTCCCTTATTACACCCCAGCAGCCAGACAAGAACTCCGCCTGTGACAATGAACTGTACTGATCGTGAACAAACTGAGCACCAGGAAAGTATTAATAGAGGAAGAGGGATAAAATACAGGCAGCAGCTTCCCTTGTGGATGGAAGATGAGTTCCTTAAAAAGACAGATGCTTTCTGCGCTATTTGCAGACTGTTGCACAACAGCAGTGCCCAGGCTCCCAACTGAAATGGAACTCTCATTTTGTAGGTTACTGTGCAGTCACATAATGGAAAACATCCCCATTTCCTGGAGAGTCTGCAGTCTAACACATGAAACCTTCTACTCCCTGGGTATTGACTCGCCTCCAGTGGGATTATTCCTGCCTAGCTCTCTGTAGGACCAGGCCCGGGGTGAAGGGCAGAAACTTTGTTGTCATTGTCTTATTTTAACTTTGGGAACGCCATGTTTGAAGAGACACCGATTTTCCCAAGACCACCTGTGAAGTTAGCAGCAAGGCTGAGAACGGACTTTCAAATCAGCTCAGATCTCCTGTTCTCTCATCAGAAGCACCAACTTCTTGATAACGAGTGGTATGAAATTACCTGCCAAAGAGCTCTGTAGCATGAATATCTCTATCACCTAATGTAGCTGTAAGCTGGCTGATCTCTTCTGTAAACTGTTGAGTGAGGGGAGGGGTTAGCAGAAGGTGACTTCTTGGGGTACCCAGCAGTACACCTAGGAACACCGTGCAGCAGCCAAATATCCTGAACCTTCACTAACAGCCTAAGGGCTTCAGCCTGAAGACAGCCCAAACCCACGGAGTCTAAAGGAAGAGCAGTTCTTCCTGGCACCCCTTCCACCATTCCCGGTTGATAACAACAATGCTAACGCCATAGAGAAACAAAGTTGACTGCAACGAAAGAACGTTAAGCCTGGAAAGACATGTCCAAAGTAGCGAGGAATAGCGCGCTCTCACGTAGAATTTCTGGAGGCTCGCTTAAAATTTTCAGCCAGGTTAATATTTGTCCAGTGAGTGCTGATTGCTCATACAGCTTTGCAGCCAGCTCCTAAAGACAGAGTTTTCTTGTTTGTTGGTTCAATAAAACCCAGCCTGTTATCATACTTATCTGCTGATTTAATCTAAATTACACGTGGGATGCACACTGCAGAATATATCTGTGCAATTAGCAGTTAAATCCCTCTCTTTTTTTAATAACATAAGTATTCTGATTACATCAGTGGTACATTCTGCAGACTCAATGGATAAGCCTGAAATGAATGCAAAATAAAAGGAAAAAAAGGTGCAGATTATCTCCAAGCACCAATTTGCCTATTGAAACTGATTTACTAACTCATGAAACAACCCTTCACTAGTAACGGAAGGGGGAGGAATTAGTAAATGGAGATGGTCGGAACATTCTTGAGATGTTTTTTCCTACATATGCTGGTTTTTACAGTTTGACTGTGAGCTTCAAGAAAACTTAAGGCAGAGAATAAAAGAAAAGCCTGGTCTCTGGGGTGTTGGTCTCAAATGCAGGAGACCCCAAGCCTGCTCCTGCCTCTTGGGCAAAATCCTGCAGGCTCCAACCTTACTCATCTGGCATGCAGCATTGACCTTTACTGGCTTTTATTTAACAGGAATGAGAGTCTCCTAAGGGATGGAAGCTTGGGCTCATCACAGCAGGTGAGCTCTCTGCAAACAGAGCCGATGGAGTCTCTTACTGAACTTTGCAGAGATTCCCAGTGGAGAGACAAATGCGCATGTCAGGGATGAGCATGCAAGCCCTGTAACCCCTTCATACATGCCCTGAAAACAAGCAAAGGCTGCAGCTTCAACCCTGCTGTACCTTTCAAATGCAAGGACTGATTCTTGTGAGGAGAAGACTTATCAGCCCTACCCAGGAATGGTCAAACTGAGCACCGTGTCATGCTGCCTGCCGCTCTGGGAACAGCCCTGTCACTTCGAGGTTTGTGTAAAGGACCCATTGGCACCCAGCAACCTGTCACTCACTCTTCAAAGCATGAATGGAGATGCAAGGGTGAAAAATCCCTGTAGACTCCAGGAAAAGACCCAGACTGTCTTTAAGCTTAGCTGCTAGATCTTTGATCTGCTATTAGAGTTAAAGCAAAAGATTATCTTTCGGTCCCCTAAGGTCTTAAAGAAAAGTTCTCAGATCTCTGTTGCAAATGCTACCTCAGGGATTGTTCTTCCTCAATATCAGGTTTGGTTTGAGGTGGGAAGCTACTTAGGTTTGAGTAAAATGTATAATGGGATCTAGAGTGCTAAAACCTAGGGCTGCTGTACTGCATGGCCAACCTAGCATACCCGGTTTCAGAGTCCCTGTAGCACATACGAGTTCTCTGGTATGGCACGCTGGTGTCAGACACAATCACCCCTCTCTTTGCAGAATGGTGTTTTTGAAGCAGCAAAATGATTCTTCCTGGATGTGGACATGTGTCATCTTTGCCTGGGAAGGTACTGGGTAGCTGACACCAACTGATCAAAGCTACCGTGGCAATTAAAGCTGTATGATCAGCTGCATAATTTCAACTGTATCCCAAATGAAGAACCTCTCACAGAAAATCTACTATGGGACGTATTTTTTTCCTCATTGAAACAAGCACCATTTTTATGGCAGGAGGGCTTAAAAGACATCCTGGCAGTTAATCCAGGCTGCATCCTGCCAGATCGCCCTGCTCTGAGGTTTCCCACGGGCCCACCAGCCAACTTTGCCCTCGGCAGTGCCCCCTTAAATGCCAAAGCAGCATTGAGAAGGTCGAAGAGAAACCTTTTCTTTCAGCATCCAAAGAGGCTGATTGGCATTCCTTTTGTTTTCACAAAGCTTCAGAACGAGGAGCCGAGTGAGGGGACACTTAGAACAAGAGTTCTCTGCAGGACAGGTGTTATCTGGAGTGGCCTCATGAGCAGAGCCAAAATACAGCCTAAGCTGTATTTAAGCCTGGGGTTTTCTTCCACTGACAAAGGTCCTTCAAATTAGATACAGGCTCAATAAATAGCTTTTGCCTCCTCAGTAACAGAACCGGCTAGGTGGAAAGAAGGCAGGGTGGGTTTTGTGTCCTCTGCTTTGAATTTCCCTCACTCAAAGCACCTCCAGATCCTGAGCACGGACACTTTGCATTTCACAGGCTACATTAGCACAACAAAATGCTCCGTGTGTAACAGCTATCCAAATTGTAAGGCAAAGGCAATAACAATAGGAACGTGAACTCAGCACTCAATTTTCTGTGTGTGACAAGTCGAAGGCATAATTTCTATGACAGGTTTTTCCCCTAATTAGAAGCATAATTAAAAATTACACTTGAAAGAAGGTTGGTGGGTTGTTTTTTTTTTTTCTATTTTCCCATTTAAGGGAACAAAATCCTTTGAAGATCAGTTTAAAAGCAAGATTGCGTGAGAAGAACTACACTGATAAGTCCTTTGGAAAAGATCTAGCTGGATTAATGCCATCTTGAACAATCTAAGCGAACTCTTCTTTCAAGGCCAAGTTACACGTATATGTCCTCCTCTCTCTAGAAATCATTCCAGGACTTGTCTCATCTGCTGGTAGTTCTAGCTCTTCAAAAGGAATCCAGAAAGGCACTGTAAATTAATACAGAGCAGGAAGCAATGCATTTAGTGATACATGAGAGAGGCATAAGCTACTATTGTTACTGAGATACTGGATCAATAACTCTAAGACCAACTTGTAGGTATTGGAAAGCAAGGCATTCTTTTATTGCAGCACTGGGCGCACAGGCGAATCGCTTCACAAAGGCGAGCGCGCTTTTTTGGTCGGATGGTTACAGCCTTTATAGACCTTTCTCATTACACATTAATTATCTCTCCCCGAAAGCACGGTGTTATTCTAATGATTTCCCCAAAACGTTTTACAGACGTTCCTTCCCCCTTGCGCATGCTCTATCAAGCAGAACTAAATGGGTCTGTGGTCTTTCGAGGGTCTCTAGTGGTTATCCATAGTCTTCCTCGCTATGTCCTCTAGTTAGATAGACATTTGTTTCAAGGCCTGCCAATTGCTTTCCTTCCTTTTTTTTTTTCCCCTCTCTCTCCCCAGTTTCCAAGGAAAACGTCATCTGGCTGTGCATGAGTCCATCCACAAAACGGAGTTTTTGTTCGCTCTAGCAATCTCCAACCCCCTCAGCCAACTTCAAACACACTCAACAGATGGAAACGGTTCTCAGAGAGAGTGCATTTCTATACATTTTATGGAAGTATAAAGCTGAGTAAAGAAGAGTGCCCCAAATTAGCATCCCAGTAGAAAGTACTCCATTAATTCAACGGTGTTGCTGGACATCAGTGCAACCCTCGGGAGACGTTAGCAGGAAACTCTGTCACAGGGGAATCCTCTCTCAGAACATAAACTTAATTAGACAGTCAAGAACCCACCCATGAGGCACAAACATGCAGGGAACGAGACAATTGCTGCTGCTCTTTGCTCATCTTGTCTTGTAGTATCAGGATGCCAAACCTGTCAGGTCAGGCTGGTGTCAATGGTAAATACAGGGGGATCCTGGGAAGAAATACACACGGGGCACCCAAAGTTGCACTGGAAAAAAATAATCTGCAGTGCAGATATAAACATACAGCCTAGGAATACAAGTTTTCCTATGTAACTTTCCTGCTGTCTATCCTCCATAAAATCGTAAAGATGAAATATCCCTGAATGAGTTTAGTGAGAACTACAGCTCCGAGGGTGATATCTAGGAAGTTTTTGACGATTGCTGCTTCATATGCAGTGGGCTTACTGACAAACATTTGAATCAAGAAAGGAAGATGCAGAGACTTCAGGCAAAGAAGAACACATGAACATTCACACTTTCATGGGAACAACCCAATTTATATGATGACAGGCAGAGAGATTCAGAACACGCAGCTAATTACAAGGTGGTGGTAATTATTGGTATAAAACCACTGTTAAAGGCAGATGAAAAGTGCTGGTGTCATTTTTTAGGCACAGAGTTACAAGGCTCAGAAATGTCAAGTCAAAATTTCATTTTGAAATACAATTCCAAGCCTTTTATATGTATATTTTTTAATCTAATGACAAGCTGGAATCCTGCACTCAGGAAAATCGCTTTCTTTTATAAGTTGTATCAGGTTTTTTGTATCTTGTTTCTTCCCTGCAAGAGTACAATCAGACTACCACTCTGACACAATCCCTCTGGTTTAAGAGGGAATATTTTTTTGAATTCTTTGATGTCTTTGATATAAAAGAAGAAACCGAATATTTAAAAAAAAAAAAAAACCAAACAAAACCAACAACCCAAAACAAAACAAACAAAAAAAAACCCAAAAAAAACACCCCAGCACAGTCTGTGGTGACCATCACTCCTGCCTAAAAATTGGATACCAAAAGACACAAAATAAAATAACAGTGCAGTCAAACAGAAAGGAATTCTGACAAACTTCTGGGCTGAAGGTTAGTTTATCAAGACACTCAGACAATATCAGGTCTCTCTGGAAAAAGTGTAGCATTAGGGCTAAAGCAGACAGAAGAGGCTATTCTAGTGAGTATATGTGGTGCAGAGCAAACCTGAACATGGAAGGTTTAATTTTGAATGTTGTATTTCTCTTGCCCAGTACATCATGAGGTGGCTGTAGGCTGTATTTGCAAGACCCAGGAATTCAGACTTGATCACGCTGATTCAGTAACAGTTCAACGCAGAGGGCATTTCTGCATCTGAGAGAACAGCATTCTGGAACAGTAGACACCGTATAATTTCACCATTTCTATATGACTCCAGGGACAGCACTCCATTCTGAATTTTACTGTAGCTTTCTGTGAGAACCCTTTCAAGCAGACGCTCTGTGCCTGCAGTAGAGAAAGCTGCATTCTCCCTGTGGACTTGTGAAACTTCAGGGGTGCAATTTTGCTTTGATATAATCCCCTACATCTTTTCCTTGTTGCCAACTTATGAGATAAAAGGAATAGTTTAATTTCCTGCAATTTATGAGTCATCTTTCTGGTGTATTTACTTCAAGAAAGATGCAAGCAAATGCCCTTTTCAAAAGGGCAATGTGTAGTCCATTAAAGTAAAGTTAAGTGTTGCACAAACCATCGTGTTTTCTGCCATCTTATCCCTACAGATTCCTCTTACAAACATCCAGGATGAGCACGCACCAGGCTCAGAACTGCAAAGACTCCAATGGCTGATGAAGAGATAAAATTGTTTACAACATAAGTTAAAACAAAACTAAGCATAAAAGTACCTGGAAGTGAAAGAAACCTGAACAAAATATTTTAGTGAGTAACTACAAACAAGTGGGAAAAGGGCAGTAGCAGAAACTGCTTCAGGAAAAAGAGAAGCTCCTCTAGAACTTGTTCTTTCAGAGACTGATGCCCACAACACCACCTTTTCAGGAACAGATACACCAAGACCCCTTCTAAACGAAACACCCACCGTGTGGTTTCTGGGACTGCAGGGAGTTAGACAAACCAAGGCCTCATGAAAAATATCCACATACCTGTTCCGCCCATGAATTTCATTCCTCCAGTATCTTGTTCCACCCGCTTTTGACAAAGGTATTTTCCTAATTTTCCTTCTCAGCTCCATTTGGTGTGTGTATGCAGAGTCCACAGTGGTCACGGAGTGGGCCTTTAGCAGGCTGACATTAATGCAGGAAGGACTCTCTCTATTAATGTAAATTACATTTAATTACTAGAAGACAGTCAGCTTTTTCTATAGACAAACAGATACCGAGATTGGACGCAACACAAGCTATAAAACTAGGGGATCTTGCCACACATGGTAGGGCCATCTGCCGACAGCAGGCCCTGCTCTAAAGATTTTGATGCCTTGATTATGTAAATCGGGGAGATTACTCCATTCTCAAGACTCCAACAAGATAATTACCAAACAATAAATCACCACAACTCAAGGAGCTGCAAATGAATTTTGAGCTTTATCGCCATAATCGCAAGTGTATCGCTGTTATCAACCAAGCAGGACAGAGGACATCAGGCCCCAGAGATAATTCCCTCTTGGTTGTGATTTAAATTACAATTGTTTGGCATTACTTAGCCTGCTGGGAGGCTGCAAAGAAAGGGGCTTGCCTTTCAGTAATTTGACTCAGCTTCTCTACAAGTATGGTTTCCACTTACCCAGTATTCTGGTTGCTGGCTGATTCAGACACTCAAAAGGCCTGATGCAAAGCATGTGGAAGTGAAGAGCAGCCTTTCTACGAATATCAGTAAACCTGAGATCAAGTCCTAAGCCCCCCACGTGTTCAAATTACCATAATCAGAGCCAATCAACCCTTTCAGTCCCTCTTGCCGAAACCCGGTTTGGTTGTCACCCTTGACTCTACGGTCCTGAGCATGGCTCAGCAGAGCATGTGAGCACACGCTCAACCCGCACATAAACATCACCTCAGTTTTCTGTGGATCGTGCCCTTACGCAAATGCCTGCTAAGCATCACTCTTCCTCAAGGTGGCTTTTCGAAGGAACAACTTCCGATGACCAGGCGTGTAAGAGAAGGTAAACTCAGATAACATCTTACATTTAAGCAGAGCACAGCCGCTACAGGAGCCCAGCAGAGCAGAGAGGAAATCGCAGACCATGTTTTGTTCCAAAGGCCAAAGCACTCTCATTTCTGGCTGCTTCAGGCTGCATTTTTCTATGGAACAGCCATACTCCAAGTAATAAGGGATCCAGGCCTGGAGCTCCCTAAAGCTGTGCTGCAGCAGTTCTTCTTCGTTACCTTGTGCCACCTGTGCCTGTAGTATTTCAACAAAGTAGATGATGTTTCTAACGAGGTTCACTGTATTAAAACACGATCAGTCCTAGGGATTTAGGACAGGCACATGTTGTGGGTTTAGGTGCTAAAGGATGAGATCTATTATAAATACATTTATAAAGGAGGAAAATGTCTGATGGTTTGGGAAATTTAGAGATATCGAAAGAAGTATTTGACATTATATTAACTCAAAGCCCTAAATGGGCTGGGCTTGTTTACATTGCTTCAGTCTTATTACAGGGTGAATTTTACCAGCTGTCTTGCTGAACAGTCATTTAGCCTTAAACTATAGTTAAAACTGTCATGGTTTTAAGCAAATTATATTGCGTAAAGTAATTATTTCCCTAACTGCAAAGAGGATCCAGGTAGCTTGTGAATCTCATTTCTGAAAAAGAGCTAGCAGAGTGCCCTCTATGTAAGATATGCGAAAGCACAGAGTTAAGGATTTGAAAAGATCTTTGTAGCTCAGAAAAGGTCGAGTAAGCTTGATTAGTTAGCAGTGTACATTTGGGTATGAAGCAGAGAGGAAGGGAACGGATTTCTGCTACACCAGCCTGTTAATTAAACAGGTTGACCATTGATTCCAAAACATCAAGGCAATACTTGTTTCCTTCGCAAGGTGTTCCTGCACCAAGAAATGTTAATCCTCGTGATTAATACAGACTTTATACATGCTGTGTCTGAGGGGAAATTGCTAAAGAGGCATTCTGGGGAAATAAATGACAGCAATTAGAGGCTAGCCGAGGTAAGGAATAATATTATTTATGTTTGATCTAGTGGCAATATGCAGAGCTCTCAGAGAAGCCTAAAAGTGCTCCTTGCAGCTGCTGTTCACTGTGTGCAACAGGAAGCTTCCAGTGTGATTTGCTGAATCTGCTGCGGGGTCTGAAAACCTTACTGTATTCAAAGTTTTGATGGGCTTTGTCTCCTAGCCTATCAGAAACAGACTGTGGCCCCCTGTGGGTACCCATCCCCAGAGTTTTTACTAATATTGAACAAATGCAGCTTTTCTGCCTCATTGTGAATATGCCTTTCCGAGGGTTCTCAGCCTCCTCAGCCCCACAGTTCCTGACCTGCACCCCCATCTTCCACTCCCAGCTGTTTCGCTTCTTTTACATACATACTAGATGATGTGTTTGTGGTACCGAGATGGGCCCATCTGTTCACCTTCATTCTGCTCTTTTCTGATTCATGGCAAAATGAAGAATTTGAACCCGGAACCCTGCACAGCACTGCCCAGCTTACCCTGTACCTGTTGCCAGCCAACTCCACCAATGCTTTAATGAAAGCAATGATCACGTTACTTAGGGACGCGTAAAGCAACAGCAAAATCTACACTTCTTTTTCGGCGCAGGCCTGAACCCAGCTATGGCTTGTGTCTAAACTTCTGGGAGGCAAACTGCAGGTGAATCCAGTGGTACAGAGGACAAGACTTGAGCCTGCGCCTCCCTTTGGAGCTTTCTTGAGCTTGTGCTACTCACTGTGCCAGAGCTTTAGCTGGCCTGCCTGGCTGACTCTTTGACCACACGTAGCCACTTTTCTGCAGCTGGCATACCATGGCTGATGTCTGGCAGAGAGGCTTTCTAAGGTCCATGCCACACGGATAAAGACCTCTCAGCTACTTGGACAAACATGCCTTGTACCATCTACTTACTGGCTGTTCCGTTTGGTTCGTTGCTGTGTCCTTTATTGATCATTTCTCCTTGCAAATCACGTCTAACCAGTGACTTTCTTTTGTATAATCAGATTTACCAACTCCTTCATCACCTGGTGCTGGCTGTGGCTCTGTTTTTAATTAGGAAGGAAAAGCTCACTGCAGACAAGCATTTCTTCAGGGCGGGCCCCTTGTGAGGCTGAATTTGGCACTATGTATAGCCTGTCTAGTGGCAATTTAACATTGCCAACCAACATTCATTCTAGTGTCAGAAGGGAATTTGCATCATATTTGTGGGCCTCATTTAAAACGTGTGCTGCCCAAGAATCCAGCAATTAATTCGCCCATCAGCAAGAGCTTATGAACTTGTTATCAGCAGGGCAAAGCACCATCGAAGCGCTTCCTCTCTTTCCATTGACTGTATTGCAGTCCACTGAGCAGCCACTACAGCAGCCCATAATAATGGTAAATTAGATACTTTGAGGGCTATTTAGAAATGCTTTTTTTTCCCCACCAGAAACCAAGACAGGTTATTTAATGCAGATACTTCTGAAATCATGATTTGTCAGAGAGGCTCAGCGAAGCAAAATTCCCAGTGAGTTCTGGATTGGAAAAAGGGCAGAAGTCAGCTTTGGATTTGGTATATAACTGTGGGATGTGGCAGGATTGTCTTTGATCACGTATCAAAGTGCTGTCAGTCTCCTCTTCTGCCTCGGGGGAGAAAACTCGCAGCTGAAGTATTGATTAGTATCAGGGGCTCTACCATAGATCTGCCACAGCCAGCCACAAAAAGTAGGCATTAAAAAACCTTGAGAAAACTGAACTCCCTTCGTTCCTACCTAATGCTATTGTCGTGTACTGTGTCTGGCCTTACACGGCCATTATTTTCCTCAATGCCAGACCCGCACCTTAGGCTTCCACCTTTGTCAGGTGCTGACAGCGTGGCCTGACTTGATCCTTATGCAAATGGAGACTCCTGGGGGACAAGGTGAGATTGCCCACCTCCCTCTGCGAGCAGACAGAGAAGCAGGAGACACCATCCTGTGCTCAAAGGCAAACAGCGCCAGCGGCCAGACACTAGAGGAGGCTGGCGTGGGGCTTGTGACTTGGAGAGAAGAGGGATTCTTTAGACTTGTCACTCTGAAGTGTGCCCACTCGTGCTCGAAGGCAGCAGCCTATGTGAGCCAGAGGCACCCTGAAGCCATGTCAGTGGGGGGGCTCTTGCACCACCGAGCAATCACAATTAACTTTAATTACGTGTCTCTACTGGCTGCGGAGCTTTGGAGAAATAACAAGGAGGTGAAAAAAAAGAAAAGGCAGAAAAGAGGCTCTTGCAATCCAGGTGAATTTTTCCAAGCTGATTGCCAACACTCAAAGTTCCCAAGGGCCTTTGTTAGCAGAGAAAAAGCACCAAAGAGATGGAGAGAATAGGAAGACTCTTCTCCTTCTCTCTTTTAAAAAAAGCTAGTTAGCATTCAAAACCTGGGACATTTACACATGTGCTCTGCAAGTGTCTCCAACTGAATGGGGGCCATCACAGTGTAACATTTCTCTGCTTCCCTGACATGAAGCATGCGTGACACAGCTCTGACAGCACCTGATCAACTCCATATTTAGGTACTGAACTTTCTTAAGGTTAATCAGAATTCATAAACTGCACCTATCCAGGTGCTTCAAAATCACCATAGTCTTGTCCTTATCTGTCCTGAAAAATATTGCATTCGGTGAGATGAGTATCCAGCACAAAAGGCACCAACCGGTGAAGAACAATGGCAATGCCGTGAAATCTTGGCCCCTTTCAGCAGCGCTGCTTTTACAGTTATCCACAAGGAGGAAATTAACCGTGGTTTTAGTATCCAAAAAGCCACCCTGAGAATTAAGAAGTGTGAGCTCTGCAACCCCAAGAGCATCAGTATGCATATTTCAACCCTTTATTCACTTCCAAATTCTTATTGACAATCTGCTTCAAGCCTGGATTTGCTCTCTAGAGAGTTAAGCCAATATTTTTTTAACACAGCTACAGCAAATTTTATTTTATTTGAATGTGCCCTAATAGCATTTCGCAGTCGGGAATCCTGTGGGAACTGAGGATAAAAGCAGCCATAAGAAATAGTAAATGATTAAGAGAGAAACAGCAGAAGTTGTATAGTGCTCTTCCAGATTCAAGGATGTTTTAATAAATAAAATGGAGTTAGGAAAGTCTTCACACTACCCTGTGCATTACAGTAAATGTGTTAGTTTCATTATTCTCATGGCACAAAAAGGAAATCCACGGCAGAGAGATGAATGGCAATGTGTTCAGCATACTTACACAGTGTTTCAAATTTTTCGGAGGCTTCAGCTTAGGACAGTAGGGTCAAAGTTGGCCATCTGTTGTTGATTGTGTCAGGCTACTCAATAATGGCATGTAGGGCAGTTTAAGTCATGTTGTCCAGATCAAGCGTTTAACTGTAAATTTGCCTCCAAGGAGACAGACTTTATTCACTGAAACAGGTAGAGAATGCAGATTGGGCTGAATCTTGGTTGAACGCCACTTTCTGGTGCATTGCTTTTGGAAACAATATTTTGAACTTCCTCTTGACTCCCTATTCATGGGAGAAACTAGCGTTCTCCTAGCCAATCTTTGGAAAAGATACACAATGAGAATTTCTTTCCTTTCCAGAGAGATATCAATATCCATCCTTGCTTCTGAAGAAATATCATGCAAAAGACTATTGATTTCTTAAACATGAAATGAGCCGATTCAGCCATCTCCAGCGTTACGTGACTAGATTGCATCTTGGCTCAAACGCCCTCAGAATGCAACAGGTACGTAGCAACCACACCGCTCTGAGGACCACAGCAATGGGGCGAAACATGGCATACTACACAGCTGCCTAACCTAGGTGCCACGCCAACAGACATCAAAGGCGGCCCACTGTGGGTACCACTTTCTATCGACTCTCAGGGATCCAGAGAGAGCAGTTCTCTCCTCTGGAGGGACACAATTCTTTGGAGTTTGCAGCAATAAAAGAACAAGTCCTGCCCACCAGTGAACTGCATTTAACGGGCTGTTAGTGCGCTGAGTTGAGTACACAACAGAGCATTACCGTTAGTTTGCATCATAGGAAAAAACGTGTCTTCCTAAAAGAAGTGCATTGTAACAGCGCAGAGGAGAGATGTTCTCTTTCATATGCTCATCCCGCAGACACAGGTGCCCTTCTCCAGCCTGCAGTTCTCTCCAGGGAAAAAAAAAAATTACCGTCCATAAGTGATGTGATTGGCTATGTAGTCATGGGTTGCTGTTATTGCCCATGACTTTAATTTTTCACTCACATCAAAATCAGACACATTCTTAGTGGTCAAGGTGTTGTCACCTCCTTAGATTACAATAAAGGGGCAACATGGAAAGTACTTCAGTAACCACTGGGCCAGAGCCTCAGATTATGTCAGGTGAGGTACTTCTGATGCAGCCCATCATTTTTACACCTTATTGATCTTGATGACTGATTATTTCACTGCCATTTTACATTTTCAGTGGCACGATGCAGTGCAGGAGGCATTGTATCTTATTCCACTTCCAGTGCTGTTCAGATGACTGTTTTCTGTTACAGAAGCAAAAAGGGAGGACACATGTTGATGAAATACTGCAGAACACTCATGATATTTCCCCCAGAAACTGTACTCCACTTGTTATATCCCTAAAATCAAAGAGGAGATGGTCCTAGGAGTGGTGTGTCTACTCCATATTAACCAGTAATAACTCTTCAGAATTGTCTACTTGCAGAGAGCTGCTATTGAACAACCTGTAAGCAAAAAGCTAGTCACAGATCTTCCTCAGTGAGCAATCACAAACCAGAAATGCACTGAAAATAAAAAAGATTTTGTTTCTTAGAAGAAGGTTGTACTCGTGGTTTTGAAGTTTCGTTTTATTTTGGCTTCAAGTTCAGGGTTGGGGGGGTTTTATACGTCAGTTTTTCTTGTTATTGTGCTTATTCTCTCCCATGATTCATCTAACTCTAGGGCATCTATTGAGGTTCTTGATACAAAATTCAAGGGAAATGAATCTTGCTTGAAACTTCATAGGGACAGCTACATAGCCTGACTAAAGTCTCTTACAGTTTTCACCAGCTGAGTGAGAATATAGTTCTTCATGTTACAGACTAATGGACTAGGTGCATTTCTAGCACAGGCACGAGATGTGATATGCCACATTATCTTCCCTCAGCCTAGCCATTGCTTTAATTCATCATTTTCTAATAGACAGAATAAAAGCTGTTTTCTTGAGTAGGACTGGAAAAATGTGGTGGCAGCAACACACAGCTATGACTCTTGCAAGCAGTTAAACATATCTTCACTGTAAATCAAAAGGCCTATGCAGACGGCAAAGAGTCAGTGAGACTCAGAGCTCACCCATTAAATAGCTTACCTGGTTATTAATTACTAAATTGCTGTTTTCCTGATGTGGTGTGTAGTTGATTTTCTTACAGATGACTGCATGGAATCATACTTGTGACACAGCTGGAAGCCCAAGGAGGCTAGGAGAGGACAAGATTCTTCTTGGCCTCAAAGAAAGCATAAACGTCTTAAAGAAGTGTTGTCCATCCGTTAAATAAATACATTTATCTTGAGGCAAGCAAAATGCCACATGTACTAAAACTTTCCTGGCCTGGGAGGAATCAGTGTGCTAGATATACCAAAACAATAATGTCTGATACTTCCTACTCTGGCACTGAGCAGCAGTTTAGTACTTCAGAGGAATACTTCCAGGTTACTGCAATGTTACAGCAATTCCTGTGACTGTTTCTGGGGTTTGGGCTAAAGGTGTCAGCTCTAGTATTTGTTTGGCTACCTTGGCACTGCAAAACTCGCAGTGGAACGTTACGTGGATAAAAGGAAGGTATTTCAATAACACATGGAAAGGTCAAGTGAATTCAGTTTGACCTTAGCGCTAAAGATGACTCAGAAAGACAAGCGTATGTACATTTCCCAGCAATTCGTGTATGCAATATCCTAAAAGGGTCAGTAGCTCTGCTGTAAAATGTTTAGGGTTCCACAGTCAGAAAACGTTGAAAGCAGTATTCTAGGTCCACTCCTTTGAGAAAATCCTCCAGAAATCGAATCTTTTCAAAACCTAACCATAGAGATGGGTCTCATTCCATTTTGTCTTTGTCTAGTGTTATTTGATAATATGAAAAGTACATTCAGAAAAGAGAATCAAGCCATCTCTGGGAAAAAAAAAAAAAAAAAAAAAAGAAAAGCTTTCTTAGGAAACAGCCTTCAAATTACGGCCTCTTAATGCTTTGAAAGTTAGGTAGTAGTGAAGATCCTAAACTACAGGAAGATATTAAAATATTGCAAGAGCAGCTACACTTTCATCACCCTTTTGGGAAATGGTTTCTCTTGGTATCTGAACTGCAAAGAGATCTATTTACCATTACAGAGAGCGTTTAAACCAGGAGCACTGTTGAGAATTTTAGCCTGGTGGTTCGCAAACACACAGGACCGTGCTGGGACTTTTCTGCTGGGGAAGAACGCAGGTCAGCGAGGTCCCTCTTTGGCACTGACCCGTTTCTTTACGAAGAAAGTACACAAGCTGTTTGCAGGAGAAAGAACAGCTACAGTCAGCTCCCCTACTCGGACATTTCTACCTTCCTCTCCTGCCCCACCCGCAGCGGAGGGTCGGTCTGTATTTGCCCTGCCTTCCGCCCGAAACCCGACAGCCATGCACAGCGCCGGGCCTAGGCAGGGGCAGCGAGAGCCCCGGCAGCCCGGAGGCTGCCCAGCCCTCCCGGAGCCCGCGGGGCATCCCCGGCGCTCGCCCGGGAGCGCGCCCGGGGGCTGCGGGGTGCCCGCCCCGCTCCCGCCGGGGGCTGCCCAGCCCAGCACCCCCAGGGCAGCCGCATCCGTGCGCAGGGTGGGGCGGGGCAGGGCTCGCTTCCACACCGGGGCTTCCTCGGGGTGGGGGCCGCTGCCGCCTCCGGTCCCCGGGGAGCGGCCCCCCCCCCCCCCCCCCCGCTCCGGCGCTGTCCGGCTCCCGGTGCTGCTGCCGCCGCCGCCGGACCCCGTCCCGCAGCCCCGGGGCGGAGAAGCCGCCCATCACCGCCCATCACCGCCGGGCAGCGGTTTCTCCCCGGCGTGAGTCGGTGGGATTCGCGGGAGGAAACTTCGCCCCCCGCCCCCGCCCCCCAGCAGGCGAGGCAGAGCGCTGCGGGAAATCGCAGCCCGCGGGCAGCGAAGGGAGCGGCGGTGGGAACAGGTTGTTGGGATCTCGCCGCGGGAGGAAGGGGCGGCTCTGGCTGCCAGCTCGCCAGATCTGGGCTGCGGGGAATGGAGACGGAGCTGCCGCTTTTCCAGCCGGCGACGTGCTGAAGGAAAGGGACGGCGGAGGGCTGCGGGAGGGCTTGGCTCCGGAATCGCCTCCGCCCGGGAAGTGAGCGCGCCCCCCGAGCCCCTGAAGTTCTCACCGTTGCCGGCTCAGCTTGGGGTTAACCGCAGCAAGTTTCAGCTGCATGAGTCCCAGCTCGCAGGGGTCAGGCAGGTGATTTTTTTTTCCCCTTTTGCCCCTCTGCCTGCGTGTGACTATCCAATACCCAAAAGTCTGCTTGAAAGCCTGGGAGAGCTTGGGAAAAGCCACGGTGGAGACTTGGGGTGTTTCGGATGTATTTGACACAAAGTACTGCCACCCCTGCTCGAGAGATTCGTACGGCTTGAAGGTAAGAGATACGTGTTGATGCTTTTCTTCAGGAAATACAAATGTTGTGAATACCTCCGTAAGGGAATAGAAACAGTAGCAGCTGCTGCACTCACCACTGCCTAGCAATGTGAATAACGGCAGCAGAAAAAGAAAATATTTGTTGTTAGACCAAATGATCCATTAAGCTGTTCTCTTCTGAAACGGAGTAGATGAAAGCGAGTTTTCAAATTTAAAAATGCAGACTATCTCAATTTTTTCTTTTAAAGCATTAGCTGCACACCAATAAACAATTGTTATCAAATACTAAAGAGGCATTCAGAGTTGCTAAGAAGCTAGGATCTTTTTTAGAAGTTTGATGCTTAACATTGCTGTCACATAGACACAAAGGAAATAGAGTGACAGGGAAAGCTGTAGGAGGAGGATGTGTAGATAGGATATAATGCAGGTACATTCCATCTCCCCAAAGAACGAGCTTGCAGTCAAATTATTTGAGGGAAAACACTATTTTTTTCCCTTACAACACTCATTTTTTTACATATGGCAAAACCTGTGTCCCTTAAAATATCCTTCTCAGCACCAGTCTTGATGTCGAACAACCTTTCCCAGTGAAGGACGGGAGATCTGTCACCCTGTCCTGAAGAAGCTCTGGAAGGAAATCTTTCAGGAATACTGCTCTGAAGTTGCGAGTAGACTTTGTGCAAGGTTTGCAGTAACCTTTGTGGCATGAGGGAAGTCTGAATTGTTCCCGTTTGTATCTCAATATTTTTCCACTGCCCTTCAGCTATAAATTTCATCCGGCTTTTTGAAACCCGTGGAACCCGGGGTTTAGGGCAGGGAAGCCGACTCTAGGATTGCTTTGGGTGCTATCCAGTGCTGAAGTATTTTTGCTCGAAGTCGTTGACTGTAGGTGGTTTCTACACAGATAACACATCCTCACATGTTAATTCTCAAGTCTCTCTCAGCCTGACTTTCCCACATGCAAAGCATGCAGCCATAGAGCTAACAGCATGTGGAGCATGAATCACTGTTCTTCAAGTAGAGTTCAAAGTCAAAAACAAAAATAACTTGATTGTTTTATAAATAACCAGCCACAAGATTATAATATGACTGGTCAAATAGGTTACACATGCAATTCACTGCAAAATAACGTGGGTTACATTTCTTACATGTTCAGCGTTTCGTGTAACTGTTCTTCTTTTACCACACAATGGTCTTAAGAACTCATAATCCTGTGCTGATGGGTTTTTATTTCTTTCGAAGTAGAAGTCCACAAATTGCTTGTAGCAATCCAGAAAAAACAGTCTATTGACAATATTGCTAACTCCATCAAACAAGTATAAAGAGCACTGGCTCTGTAGAGGGTTTTTTTTTCCATCTAACTTCTTTGTCATACTTCAGAACTTCTGTTACATTTGAACCTTTACGCTTTACTTCCCACACTTCTGACACTTACAGAGTTTTTGTAATGCTGCTTTCCACTGATTTATGTACCTTATGATTACTTTTTCTTACATAGACAGTGTATGGCACGACAGGCAAATATGATGGAGAGAGAAAGAAAGAGAAGGGCAGACTTCAAATCTCCTGACCATTTGAAATGGTAACATCAGGAGGAATAACTGTATGTCAGCAGAATTACAAAGATGTGAGTTTGGGCCCTGCTTTTTCCCTTAACGCTTCAAAAGATAGCTCTAAAGCAGTTACCTGACATGGATTAAGTTAATTGCCTTACATGATGTGTCATGTATAACAAACTGCCACCCAAATGCATTTCATGCAGTTACATGTACATAATTGCACTGTGTAAAATCTGCCATGCTATTATGTTGGCATATCACTGCATTTAGATTGTATGTGTGTAAAAAAGAGCTTCAACTTGGTACTCTGTAGCATTTATAAAGCAAAAGTGCACGTTTCAGACTTCAGGGAGAAGCATGTGAACCCTCAGAAGCCAGGCGAGGCTGGGTTAATAGTATAGAGTATATTGCAGCTAATATGGATCATAGCCAGAAACAGCTTCCTTTTTCCTTTACATTTCGCTTCTCTGTCACTTCCACACTCTGCGCAAAAGGCTAGGTTGTGATTCAGATTAGATAAGGGTAACGTAGAGTCCATCGTGCCCATCCCGATACTGCTCCCCCAGCCCAATCCCAAGTCATCACGAAGCCCACCGAAGTGAGCAGGTTACATCCACACACATCTGCAAAGCAAAGGTGGTTCGTATATATGCACTCGTCTCACAAGGGAATCACAGCTTGACATCCACTCACTCTGCATGCACTGCTTGTATGCAAGGCAGCAAGCACAAAGATTGCACTTTAGTCTTTTCCAGCTTTGCTGAAGTATAAGACACCCGCCTGGGAAAAATACTCAGCTTTTCCTTTAATGGCTCTTCATTCATTGTGAGTTCAAGGTATTCTTCCTCACGCTCCCTCAGGCTAGCAGACTCAGGCTATCACTACCACTAGCAAAGGCTCAAGGCGCTGGTCAGTTGATAACACAAGTTACAAACACGGCGGTAAATGCAGGTGGAACAGCACAGCAGTATTCTGCAGCTCGGTTGAAAGGTCCGAGCAGTGGCACAGACCAGCGAGGGCCTGTGACCAAGATATGCCCCTCAAGGAAACAGAAAGGCCTCGCACATAAAGTACGATTTCCTGCGCGTTCTTCTTCTAAAATACATCCCTTGCATTAAATCAGCAAATCTTCACCTTCCCATCCTCTATTTACTTAAATGTTGGAATTCAGTTTTGAACTTATAATGCTTACATTTTGATGCATCTCAGGGAATTGCTCTTTCCGTGGTACAACTTACTCTCGGAAAGTGTAATTACCTGGTATGCCTCTGTGTTCATCACTGTATATAAAAAAAAAATGAACAAGACATTGACATATCTAAAAAACCCTTGCTGCTGAACGGATAGTTTAAATCCTGCTGGACAGATAACAGTCCACACTATATCAGAGCTAAATTGCCCTGTGACCGTAAAAACCCTGAGGACCAGGTATGGACTGACTTACCCCTAGGCTTTCTCATCCCTGGCACCCAAGATATTACACAGAGTTATCTTCTGAAGCTGCCTCTGAAACTGCAGGGAAGATTTGGATGGAAACAAAAATCAAGCTTCCTCCAGAAGAAAGCAGAATTTCACATTACTTAGAAAACTTTGGACATTGTTATTTCCACTGTATTAAAGACGCCGTAAAATGAACTCCTAAGCCCTGTGCTCTATTTCTACAAAAGATTTGTTTGCTCATCTTTAACACCCTTGTGCTAGGCATACCCTTTTTCACACTAGCGATATTCTTTAACAAAAACTACACACAAATTCTCTAAGACAACAGGGATTGAAAAATGCTTATCTTTGAATGCACAAGTATTTGTAGCTCTTCAGATACGAATAAGATGGATTTGGCTCATGAAGCTTACCATACTTTCATAATAACCCTTTTTCAATTTCACCCTCTGTGCACAAATTTCTTTGAACATTTTGGAAATCTGGGAATGAGCGTTTGCCTTCTCACATGCACACTGCTGACATTTCAATGCCAGGAGGTATAGGTCGGGGAGTATGTTCACATAATATGTAGTTTAGCTGTAAAGCTTCTTGCCGCAGGATGTCCAGATGCTAAATGTTCCTCGGTGGTTTTGACCTAGGTTCAAGGGGACACTAGGCAATTTCGATTCCAAGGGAAAGAAGTCCACTGATGTCTTATTCTTGCCCAGGCAATAGCTTTCGGATACTTTTGGAGAAAAGATACTGGACTGGTTGAACTTTGGCTTCTCAGGGTTGTTTTTTTTAAGGCTACAGGAGAAAATACGATAGGCTAAATGTTAAAACTTAGTAAGGTTTTGAATACAGGGAGGAAAGATTTTGAAAGATTCGCTTGGGATCTAACTTCACTGTACTTTACAAATAACAACTTTAAGTAACTACGTTCGCTTTGGCTAACTCTTTAGGAGCACGCAAGACTGATCAGTTTGTGCCAGGGTGTTGCTAACTAGATTCTTTGGGAAAGGGGGAGGCAGTTGTTTAAGTCCTGTCAAATGCATCGTTCCTTGTGCTGTTACAAAACCAACCCATATTCAATCTAAAATGATTGCTAATAAGTATTAACTCCTCTACCAATTGTTCCGCTTCAATCATGTTTTCTCTTGCTGTCCTTCATCTGGATATTTTTAGCATTATAATTTTTTTTTTTAAGATGTGACTATGTGTTCAGTTGCTTCTTCTCTGTACATCCCTCCCAATTATCTTGGTGGGTATTTTTCTCTCAACCCCCTAGAACAGGTTTATTTCTGGTTTACTCTTCCCTGTTGGTTTCCATGTGGTTATGTGGGAGGCTGCACATTCTTTATCAAAGCAGAGAGCCATGATTAGTCCATTCAGAAAATGTAAATGCAGCCTTGTGTGTTATGTAGCACTGGAGAAAAAGAGATAGACTGTAAGGAGCAATAAAATCAGTCAATAATAGAACACAGTGTCAAGCCCTGTAGGTAGGCCTGGATGATCGCAATGACGTCCACACTTCAAATTTCTAGTGGAGCTAAATAGACATACTGAGCCTGTGTACTGCTGTCTGGGGAAAGCTAATCAGAGTGCAATCCAGTCCTGCTGAAGCAAGTGAAATCCACTGTGGTTGTGCAGCCTTTGCAGTTAACATTCATTTTGATTTGGATCTCCCTTTCTGTACGTGTCCCATTATTTATCCCAAATTTCAGACTCTGTAGCCTCAGCTGTTTCTCTCTGAGATGTCCCAGGAGCTGGAAACACACTTATTAGCTGATAAATACATGTATTTGATGTTGCTTACTGCTTCAGGTTGCCAACTGCTAACGCTGGGGATATATCAGCAAAATCAACACTATTGAGAATGCACGGTGCAATTTGCAGCTTTATAGAAAAATGAGCTCCTCACCAACATCTCAGGTTTTTGAATCATGCTCCCCTGAATGCTGCAGCTGACACAGCACATCAGAAAAGTTAAATCTATTACCTAATACATTACACCTTGCAAATCACTTGTCTAAACTGAATCCTTGCCCCAAACGCTATTTAGAGATCTCAGGCAATTTGGAGTTTTAGCAAATTAAGATGCAGTCTGTAACATGCACACTTCTGACCTCCAGTTACCTCTGCATCTGCCTGTTCCAAGCTTTTACATATTTGTACGACAGTCAAGAAAAATGTGACTACCTACGGGATTACTGAAGTCTGAAGTTCGGTTTCTAACCTTTTTATCTGTTTTCTCTGGTGACCATTCCAGGCAAGAATACCTTCAAGTTACAGCCTTATCTACACACTTGGGATTCTAGCGCTGTCCCATATCAGAGAGAACAGGGTGCCTCCAGCCAGCCTGCTTTCCTTTAGACATTTACACACAGATTTAGGAGTTGAATTTTAGTCACCCATGCTTGAAAAGCTACAATTACAAAGATCTTATTAATTTTAAAAGCATTAAAGATAGAAACACACCCCCACCCCATGTATATATAATTAAACAGCAAGAATCACCCTGGTCCCAGTACATGAGTCATTTATCATCCCTGTGAGGTTATGGATGGAATACTTTAGCCCACCATGACTCCGAGTGAACAGGCTAGGCATGTGTAAGCTCCTTGTTGGCACTTTCTTAATGGCAAACCAACAGTAAGAATTAGAGAGCTTTAATTATCTTAGTAAATAGGGAATCAAAAAGTCAACATCAGAATCTTCACGGTAGTAAAGATTCCTACATGTCCTTGCTATTCGTCTGTTTTCCATTTGTAAAGAATGGATCTCAAGCTGGTCGTGGCCCAGGACTGGGGATTCTAGACCTTGGCCAGTGTAACAGGAGGTTACTAAAGCATTACAGTTATTATTTTACAACTGCACACAAAGGTACCAGCGAACTCTTAAGTTTCCCCCGGTCTTTGCTCTCGAGAAAACCAGACTAAAAGAACAGTCTTTTCCTCAGATTTTGCAACTGGTTGTAAAGTGGGCTTTAGTATTTTCCAAGGACAGCACTGGGGCAACTGCTGAGATAGAGTTGCCAGGTGGAAGGGGGGATCCCGGGGTACGGATCTATTTCCAGATCGAAGGCAAGGGCTGAGAGTAAACATCAGCACATTTGGTCACACGCAGCCTCCATCCACGTCACTGGCTGTTAGCCTGGCGATAGCTCAAAGTGTCTGCACTGCACTTGGAAGAAGCTGAGCTTAGAATATCTACTAATAACTACAGGGCTTCCTTCCTATCTGCTAATGAGTACACAGCATTACAGCTCTGCTTATAGGTATTTCTGAGCACGGATCACACGAGAGTAGGCTGATGCATTTAAATTGCAAGGCAGGCATAGTCTGAGGGACCCCGCTCTCAGGGAGCCGGGTCAGGCTTTCAGAGACGCAAGACCAGTATTGAACGAGCGGCACACAGCTCGCTGGCTTAAATAAAATAACGTCAGCTTTACACAACGGTGTATTGCTAAGGGTTCCGCATTTCAGCCACGCACGGTCTTTCCCAGAGCTGCTCTGGCCCTTTTGTGTCCTAAAAGAGCCTGTGGCGTTGTACAGTATGTTCTATATCCAAAGCAATCGGAGGAATCGATGAGTACTTTGCAGGACAAGGTATCACACTGAGAATCACAATGACTGCATCATAGCGAGAGCGCAGTTGGCAGAGATGTCTTTTGAACGGGATCTGAGTAAACTGGGGAAATTGTACTGTCCTTGTTGCAAAAGAAAGCGTGCATAAAGAGCAAATTTGGTGGGAAGAGGCAGCACTCTCAAAATGTCTTATTCTAACCCCAAATCACAAGGCTGGTTCTGGAGAGCTGTAAGAACTAGGGCTAGCTGAAAACTTCATGGCCAAAACTATTTCCATTGAAAGTTGAACTGAATCACTATTTTGTGCAAAGTTACTGCTTTTCTCACAAGTTTTCTCCTACCCCAATTCAATATTTTCTTCACTAACAGTTTTTTTTTAGCTGCGAAAGCTCTGGGTTCAGAGTTTCTGACAGGTTGATGCTCCTAGAAGAGAGCTCATTTCTGTCACCAGGATTTTACCGTTACCTTTACCATCAGTAAAGTCCAAATAACCTTTCTAAAAAAAAGGGGGCATGCAAATAAAATGCTAAAGCCACTACTAAATATGCACAGGAGATAGTTCGGTAACTTGGACATTTCTGTCAGCATTCAGTGTCTGCCCCAAAGGCGTTAATCTGACAAATGTGTCAGGTGTGACACCACCTTGACCACTAAGAATGTGTCCAATTTTAATGTGAGTGAAAAATTACAGTCACAGGCAGTAACAGCAATCCGTGATTACATAGCAAATCGCATCACTGATGGACAGTAGATTTTTTTATCCCCCGGAGAGAACCCCAGGCGTGAGAAGGGGACCTGCGTCTGTAGGATAAGCACATAAAAGAGAACATGTCTTGTCTGCACTGTTACAATGCACTTGTAGGAAGGCAAAGGCCAGTGCCTGCTGGAGGTTTTTCTTGGACTGATGGGCTTGTTTCACCTTCAGCAAGTAGGGCACGTGTGTTCAGATCACGCACATTTTGCTTTTAGTCTTCTGCAACCCCTTATTTATATTTCTGGTGAATTAAACAGCCACTGAAGATAGCACTGGGTTTAGTCCTGCCTTAACTTTCACAGTAACTTGTACCTAGCATGCCGTAATTAAAAACATTAGCGGCTCCTTGTAACCTGTCATCTGAAAGAGTATCTCTTCCCTGCCAAATAGGGTGAAAATATTCATGACTTTCTAGAGCTCCGTTAATGACTTTGTGGATTAAAGGAATATGGAAATAATATGGAATTCATAACTAGAGCAGGTCCAGATTACTGAATTTGTGAATTGGATTCATTAGGACGTTGTATGCAATGGCTGCACTTAAAAGCCTCAGATGAAATGAAATATTCAGTGTATTAGGTGCTGGATGGGCAACACTGCAGGGAATGAGTCCTGCCAGCCAGAACTTGTACTTTACACCTTCCACAGTTGCAGTCTCTTTTTGACTATACCTGACAGCTGAGCCCAGATAAATTCTACCAGAGGAGCTGTCAGTGCAAACAAGACCCACAGATACCCTGTTTGCTGCTTCCGCTTGTAAACTCGGCCAACAAGTCTGGAGGGTTGCGGGGCTGCAGGCCAAGGGCGCCGGGTCTGGATGCTGGGGCTGACCAACTCCGCGAGCCAGCCAAGTGCCGCTTGCGTTGTGAACGGCTCGGTGTTTGCAGGGAGGGAAGCTGGAGCGTTCCCAAGGGGCCCGGGGATTACCGCAATATAAACAGCAATAGTAACAACTTTTCCTCTCTTGTCCTCCCCTGTGGCTCATTTTGTAGGTTTCGCTTACAAACTTTCCACGGCAAAATGGCTGTGTTTTGTATACTAAAGCCTTCTGTATACTAAGGCCTCACAGCTGGCTGAAAGTTTTACTGCCAGGGTAAAAATCCAGAAGCAAAACTTAGGAGAGCAGCTGCCGAGTGCGTGCAGTGATTGCAGGGCTAAGACAGAGCCAGAGAAACACAGGCAAAAGCCCTGTTTGTCGGCTGATCTCACCAAAGTGGCTCCGCTCCGCTGAAAACCATGAAACACGAGCAGTGTTTCACTCATTCCTTGCCTCGAGATTTGCAGCACCCTCCCAGAGCTCCTTCTGTGTTTAAAACTGACTGTAGCATTCACACAGCAAAGGCCATGGCAGAATTTACCCGGGCTACTGGTCCAAACACAGCTAGCTAGCCTGTGCTGGCCTCTTGTAAGAGGCAGCCAGTGTAGTAAAAAGTCCTGTAACCCACTCCCACTTACCACAGCTCTTGCGTCTGACCAAGCAGACTTTTCTGCAATTTTGAAACTGGAACGACTCAAACCATTCAAAAAATCGGACATTGCTTGAGCACTGAAGCTTTTCCCCTGGCTAGGGATTTGTCGGTGATGCTAGCAACAAGTCACGCAGAGCACAGGGGGAGAATATACGTCTCTTTTCAAGGTTTCTACAGATCAACAGGTCCTGCTCCCCTGCAGAAGAACCAGCCCAAATTCAACCGAGCGAGGGATATCTAGCAATAGTCCAGGGACCTGGGAGACAATCTGTTCTTAGGCTGTGATCCACACATGTGCTGTAGTTAGACTTCAGAGTGCTAATGAGCTTGCCTGAATTTTGATGAAGGCCTATGGCAAAAGTTCAGCTTAGTGCCTTCTGCCTAGTGAAAACAAGCAGGACAGAGAAAATCTTAAACCATTTTTCTAACGTGTTAGCTCAGGATGAAGCAAAATAGCCATGCATTCACCTGGAAAATGAGTTGTACCACACATGATAGAAGCAAAACACCTGCTTTCCTCTGGGTTGAATCACCCATACAGGTGGCCCGAGGTCTTGAAGAGACCAACACGAGAGCTAACTTCTCCTTCCTGTCAGATTTCATAAAACATGGGAGAACGTAGCACGTACTGTAAGACCCCTCTGCTTGTTTGACACCAGACAAATAGTCCCAAAGGCCAGGCAGAGAAAAATATAACCCCCCAAATGCATAAACAACCACCTCTTCCCCCCCATCCCCCTCACAGCATAACCAGGTGAGGATCTTTCTTTAGGAAACCAGGACAAAACCATTGAAATCACTCAGCTGATGAAGGGTTCAGAAAGTAGCAACCAGAACCAGATGGTCTTTATAGAATGCTGAGGAGCTTCAACAACTGAAAGCAAGAAAGAACAAACACTCCATTCCTTTAGACATGTTTGAGAATCCTGTCCCCGAACACTGGTGGGATGAAGGCCAGTTTGTCTTCCTCCCGTCTGTCTCCATGAGAGGCACATCAGGGCACAGCTGCAAAACAGGCTGCGCATGAGGCACTGAGAGCGCAGACGCTGGATTGCTAGAGCAGGAGCACAAGGGAGTGCTTGACTCCTGCAATCCCAGCGAGGGATTTGAGGGTGAGTCAGGCAGGGACAACATCGACATCGTATAGGGTTATCTGATCGCATATGACACTTCTTGTCACACTGCGTCTTTCGATAGCTCAGCCAAAAGGCTGGGGGGAAAAGATGCCTGGCTTCTTTTTTCAGTCTGCTTCCCTGCTGTATGTTCAAAGGGGAGTGGCTGTCTTCAGGTGCCCTGGGGAAAAGAGGGGTGTGAGCGAGGAGTCACGGCACCATCATCGCAGGAGGACATGCCTGTGAATTTCCCCAGCCTCTGAAATGTGAATGACACGAGGAAATGGGTCCTATCAGGGGGTCCAGTGGCAAGTTGATAACTCTCTGCAAGCTCACTCTCTGTAAAATTTACACTCTGCGTTGGTTTTGTTGTGTTTGGGGTTTTTAAAATTTGTTTGGGGTTTTTTTTTAATTCCCTGGCATTCTCAGGTTTTGTTTGAAACATTGCATGTGGCTCTTCCTCTCTCTCTCACTTCTGCTTGAGATCGAAATACATATGCTACTTCTGCTACACAAGCTAAGGGGCAAATCCATCTGAAATCATGACGAAACTCCCATTGGGAAGAAATTTGTGCCTAGGAGCAATAATGCTTCCACGAGCTTTTGTATCAGAATAAGTAACAGCGAAAAAGATCTGCTGCAAAGTGAATTTTTGCCTCCATGGGCAGACTAGATGCAACAAAGAGGGGACACAGCGATGCAACAACATCAGAATGGAAAGACAAACTGGAGAGGAAATATATATTGCATATATATACCAGGTAACGAACTATCTTGCATCTCTGGAAAACATTCAAGAAGGTTAGATCAAGAAGTACAGGCAAACACTTGTCACAGAATGGCCATGGTGCAGAGCAGGACCCACAGGACTCTCCAAGTCCCTTCCAGCACTATGGCCAGATAACAGACACTGATTTACAGGAGCCGATGATCCAGCTCAATCCCTCCATGGCTGAATGCCCGCTCTATGGGAGGAGATGTAAAAGGAGAGGTCCAGAGCTAGAAACATGTTCTTCTCCTACTCACATTTTGCTTGCAAAGATGACAGAGGTGGGTGTTGGAAGTCAGGATTTAAGCTGAACAGTGGAGCTGATTTGGGTCAGGGATTAAATGATTAAAGATCATTGGGATTTGAAAGTTGAGGAGCACTGGCTGGTCTGTACAGGAGGAATACACAGAGCCTCCTTGCCTCCCTTCTGCTGGTTGTAGCCTGGTTTGGTGCTCATTTGCCATGAGGGACTGGGCAGTAATTCACCTAACATCTTCTTGAAGTTTCAAATACAGAGAAGTGGCACTTAGAGCAAGAAGGAGTCACATGAATGTTGTGCTGATTGACACATCTTCATCAAACCCTCTACAAAGAATCTATTAAAAGGAACTTCATGGCAAATATTAGTCACATATGGTTCGGGGCAAACACCCACAAAATCTAAGAAAAAGAGAGGGAAGGGAAGGGAAGGGAAGGGAAGGGAAGGGAAGGGAAGGGAAGGGAAGGGAAGGGAAGGGAAGGGAAGGGAAGGGAAGGGAAGGGAAGGGAAGGGAAGGGAAGGGAAGGGAAGGGAAGGGAAGGGAAGGGAAGGGAAGGGAAGGGAAGGGAAGGGAAGGGAAGGGAAGGGAAGGGAAGGGAAGGGAAGGGAAGGGAAGGGAAGGGAAGGGAAGGGAAGGGAAGGGAAGGGAAGGGAAGGGAAGGGAAGGGAAGGGAAGGGAAGGGAAGGGAAGGGAAGGGAAGGGAAGGGAAGGGAAGGGAAGGGAAGGGAAGGGAAGGGAAGGGAAGGGAAGGGAAGGGAAGGGAAGGGAAGGGAAGGGAAGGGAAGGGAAGGGAAGGGAAGGGAAGGGAAGGGAAGGGAAGGGAAGGGAAGGGAAGGGAAGGGAAGGGAAGGGAAGGGAAGGGAAGGGAAGGGAAGGGAAGGGAAGGGAAGGGAAGGGAAGGGAAGGGCAGGGCAGGGCAGGGCAGGGAAGGGCAGGGAAGGGCAGGGCAGGGCAGGGCAGGGCAGGGCTCTCCTTTCCTCTGGAATTCACTTCTTTTGGCAAACACTTTTGCAAACAAGCTTAGTGATAGGAGTGGCAATGAAAAGAGCAGATGTTAAATGAATGTTAGATGACACAAGTGGAAGGCAAATATTTGATGTCCTCAATCTGAATTATTATTATTTACTTTTAATAAGTATAACTGAGCAACTCAGAGCTAAAATATCCTTGTGCTAGGTGCTGCATAAACACAGGAACCCTGGACTGGAGTGGAAAAAAAGGTTTATTCAACTAAGGAATTAACACAATCTATTTCTGCAACCAAATTAAGTTATACACTTCAAATGCCAAGCACCAAAATGTACAGTGAACATTAAACAGATAAAACCAAATAATTTTTAAAAATCCTCAAACATTTGCCACGTTTTAGCCAGTACTTAGAAGTAAATATTTTGCTCAAATTTCAGCTGCCTCTGTACAGAACTGCTGGGGATGGGGAGTGAAGAGATTCAACCTTTTCAGTTCCTCAAAAATAATAAAATTAGCTTTACTACTGATTAAGGATTATTTGCAGACAGCGGTGGATGATCTCAAGCACATAACCAATTGTAAAAGACGACAGATCACCAATACCATAAGGCTGGGAATTTATTAGATTAGTCAGAGGCTCAGATCTAGTCAGAGAGATTTGGAATTAGGATACAAATAAAAGAATTAAGAAAAAAAAAATGGTCTTTTGTACCGAACAGGATGTTAGGTCTATAGTAATGCAATATTTTATAAGAACTAATGTCTTCCTAGTCAGAAGACCCGTCTCTGACAGCGGCCATCTCTACATCAGAACACAGAAGTGAAGTGATATGCAATACCTATGCTATTAATTCCCAGTCTCATCTGTAGCTGTTACAGTTTTCATTAGATCCTGCAGTGCAAGATCTGATTGTTTCCACAATTTATTATTTTCAAATGAGCCCAACATAAGACTTTGGAATGTGTCTTTGTTTTTAAGAAATAAACTCTTCACCTTCAAACACTGAAAATCAAGATCTGTGTGCTATTTCTGGCTGGGTGTCCAAAATCAAAAGCACATACATTCAGAAATTATTTAAAAAACCTCTTGTCTGCCCAGCCTTTCCACCAAGCTGAGAACTGTTCAAGTGGGCTGTGTTTGGAGTAGCTCCAGCTTGCAAAATTCTTAATCTACCAAATGCTCAAAAGATTAAAACTTGCCCTGTACCCACATATTGTTAAAGTGTAATAGGACTCAATGGCTCTGCTGCAGCAGCCTGCCAGGCAGGAGTCAATTCTCTCTTCTGAATTACAAGTGGGTAGAGGGAGCGATGGGGTTTTCTGGAAGGAGCTTATTGCTGGAGGAAACTATTTATACCCGCTTCCATTCTGGAAGGAAAACTAGTGATCTGCAATGTAAGCTGCCCTTCTATGTTTGAGATGGCTGCCTGTGCATTTGTCAAGTCTCCCTTGAGGAGGGCTAGCAGTGAGACCACATGCTCTAATGGCTGCTGCCACGGTTTAAGAGCCCGTGCTAGAAGTCTTGGAAACCTGGTCCGAGGGGGAAATGGTTCTGAATTTTCTAAAAATGTTTGCAAAATATATTCTGAGCTTGGTTAATGAAAATGTTTTGAATTAGACCTTTTCAAAGAAACGGGCATGATTTCATTAAAATTGCAGAGTAGACAGTTATTTTATATTCTTTTTTTTTTTTCTTCTGATTTTGACATGAGATATTTTAACAGGTTGGAGCGAGAAAATGTTAAAATCAGAAAATTCCAAGTGATTTCTGATAAAACCCTATGACAGGCTGCAGGTCTTGAATAAAGAGAAGGCCTTTTTAAAAACAGAATCCATTTTTTATTAGCAGAAAGACATGCTAAAGCAAGTTAAATGTGCATTTCGCCCTCTCCAGGCAAGATATCACTGAATTCTCCCCTCCCATTAGGACCTGCAAAACAATCTAGCAAGCCTTTAATTAAGGGTGAGATTTTTCAAAGGACGTGAAAGCAGGAGGCAGTCAATTCCCAGACTTAGGAAACCCTTCTCCAAAAGGTCCAGACTAGTGTGTGCACTGGCCTTCAATAGGGAGGGCCACAACACACACTGTTCCCTTTGTGCCACTTCTGCCTATACCGTAGCAGTCCTGGGAAAGGTTTTGATCCATCAGCACTGTACCCAGGGATAACGGGCACGTAGTCTGGGAAAAAAGAAACACTCTTCCCTCTCCTCCCTGCAGTGCAAATGCAAACTCGGGTGAAAATCCACGGCATCATAGGGAAAGAGGGATGATTAACGCACTTATACCACAAACGGAGAACTGAGAAATCAAGCAATGACTTCTCGAAGGCAAAAGCGTCAGAGCATCTGCACTAAAACCAGGAATCAGCCTTGCAGTTCCTGAGTTACAAGGCTATCGCAATGAGATCATCCTGTCACCCACTCCCACAGGAAGGAAACTCTGCGTTGCAGAGAAAAGAGCTCAGGTTGCTGTGGTTCTCTTCACCCTCTGTCCCTGTGCTGCTGTTAGGGAGGTGGTGATTCACATTACAGAATTAGTGCAGAGAGCTCTGAACAATGCAATTATTGAAAAGTAAAGTGCTGCGAATAGAAAATATTGTGGCATCAGCAAGAATGGTTAAGTCGGTGACTCAAAGGCCTATGTGGCAGGAGCGTATTATATGCAAACCCCAAGCTAATAGCACTTCTGAGCACTTACAGGAGGAAGTGCTTAGATTAGGTGCTTTACAACACACTCCGGGGGGACATATGCACACTTTCTAGTAGGAAGATCCAATTAGATATTACGCAAGACCAAGCAAAATGCAGCAGTGTTTCTGAATCAGAATTGAGCAATAACTGTGGCTAAAATGCCTTACCCTCGCATTTCAAATGTCAAAGGATCTGAAGAATGGGGAGCCATATGGAAAGGCAGGAGAGGAGGAAGCTTTTCGAGAGGCTTTTGCAAGGATCTGATGGGAAGAACTGCTGTATTGGATAGACAGGAAGGTTGCACAGTGCTGAAGGTATTCACACACACACACACACCCCCCCCCAAACCAACCCCATCCTCGTCAGGATCTTTGTCTCCGATTTCTGTACCTCTAGGTGCAGAGGTAGCTAAGCCTACTGCTTGTGTAGTCCACCTGTTACTAGAGACTTACTTGCCACTAAGAAAATGCAAGGAGTGTGGAAAGTTAAGTTTGCCTAGTACTGCCTTCTGAAGAGATACAGTCAGTGCTTAAAACTGCTTCAGTAATTACTGCCAGGACCTCATCAGTCATGACTGTCAAATCCCTGCTGCATTTGCATGTACTACTCAGTGCCTGGGGGAGTCAGGTTTATTTAAAGCCACTAGGACTTCGCTTGTTGTGTTCAGTGTATAGGATCCTGGACTGCCAGAGGCCAAGGCAGGTGGCTGGGACTTTTCCTCAGCATTAACAGCGGGTACTACGGTTCTGAGGTCAAGACAGAATTTACAGTATTTTCCTAATTCCTCACCTTTCCTCTTCCTTCTCAATGTCTGCAGACACTGTCCACTGTGTAGAACTGAAAGGCAAGAGGTTCTTACTTGCTGCTAGCTGTTACACACCTTCCTTGCTCTCCAGGGAACCATGACCAGGAGTTCACAGCACAGGTTATCAATTCTGGGCTTACGTTAAAAAAAAAAAAAAAAAAAAAAAAAAAAAAATTAGTGAAACTTCCAGAAGCTGCTTTCCTTTGCACAGTGCTCCTGAACAGGGAAACAAAACAACTCCTCAAACACACTTTTCACTTCTCTTTCGCTTCCACCACCTCCCTACCGCAAAAGAGTATGTTATTTCCCTTGATTGGAGTGCCTCAGTCACATTCTCAGTGGAGCTGCGTAAACAGCATCAAGAAGCATCTCCAGGACAGAAAAGATGTCAGTTTGACAGCTTTCCTGTGGCCCATCGATTCCAAAGTTTCAGAGGAAAATGACAATACTCAGGGAGGCACTGTACTGTGCAAATTTCACTTAGACATTGATTTCTGTGAAACAGCAATGCCTTTGGAGTAAATCTGTCTCTAAACACCTTTCTCACGTCGTCCCAGGCTAGACTTTCAGTAACCTGACGGGTACGTCTGGGTAGCAGCAATTAGAAGCAAACGGGCAAGCTGGCAAGAGCTGCATGCAAGAAATACCTTGGGAAAGGGAGGTGGAGACCGTTCTGAGGCTGCTGTGGCAACACCTGCCACCACGATATTGCTGCTGGTGGCTTTTGCTGTTGTTTTCCTGTCAGGTCTGCACAGGGTTCAGTCGCCGAGGCATTCTGGCCATCAGGGGTCCCAAGCCGAGCAGCATGACTGTGCCTGGAGTCCATAGGAAAGCTTGCCCCCAGGAAGCACGCTGAACCCGCAGCCTCCCCAGACCACATCAGTGCTGCTAGCTGCCTGCGCCCCCACCACGCGCCGCCTGCCCAGGGGAGGTGCCATTGCTCGGGCGAGCTCCCGCAGCCGCATCCCCCAGCTCCCGCTCCTACCTTTACCAGCCTGTTCCAGGCTGAACTCCAGACTTCATCTTGAACGCGTGACGTCTGGGGTGAGACCTTAGGGAATTGCACACTGTTCCATGAAGAAGCAAAGGCTGACTGCGTGTTTTGGCAGCCAGGCCCAGATTAGCTCCAAAGACCGCAAACCCTTACCAAACAGAAGCCAGATGCTGCAATGACATGCATCATAGTGCCTGCTAGACACTGATGCTAGCTCAGGATCAGGCCTGAGAAGATTTTATGCCTGAGAGTAAAACCCAAGAAGAGTGTTACACCTTCGCTATTTCCAAAAGAAAAAAAAAAAAATGTTTGCACCAAATCTGGGCATCTCTGTCCCAGCACAGAGCTAAGAAGAGCAGAGGGCAGACCCAGGGTACTGTTTGAACACAGCTGAGCTGTAGGGATGAGTTTCTGCTGGAGCCTTTTACCTGCTGCTTCCCAGTGAGCTGTCTGGCACATCTACCTCGATATGATAGAGCAAGCTCTGCTTAATACACACTTCATGTTTCAGATCTTTCCAGAAAGACAAACGGTTTTGTTCCTGCCAGTTGTGAACATTACATGTTTGCCTGGGAGATGCTGTGCTTGTTTGCCACAAATGTAATTAGATGATCAGTCACGAGGAGTCAGGGAGAAATACCGGCATTGCAAATAAACGTATTTTTCAGTTTGCTCTCTGAAAAGAATGGGGAGTTAACTACAAAGGAGAGAAAAACTCTGGCTCTGCATTCACAGCCTCTATCCTGGATCCCTTTTCCCTGTCATTTCCATCAGGGAGTAGCAGACAGACAGCAGATTTCCTCCAGTTGCTGAAAGGCATCTGGAAAGCATGGGAATTTGTTCAGAGAGGCTATTTTCCTCTGGATGGCAAACTGCTTCCCAGTGAGGCCATGCTTGAACAGGGGCATTCAAGGAAGTTAACGTAAGGGGGATTAGTGCAGACCCGGGTGTGCGCCTGAGCCGACGGAAGGGGAAAGAGCAGAGATACTGTGTGCGATGCAGGCATGCTGCTGCACTGCTGGCATCAAACACAAGGCTGCAACCTTGCTGCTCTGTCCTGCCCTTGACCTCTCAGTAAATCCATATCTGGATTAGCTCAGCCATACTAAAAAATCTGTGTGGACTCCGGATGGGAATTAAAGTGGCTTTACTGCAGTTAATTCACAAAGGAATTTGTTTCATTTCAGGACTCTACCCACATCTGCATCCAAAATCTCAGCTAAAACTGAGACTGTTTTGCCTCTAGCAGTAGTGTACAGGGATAGTGAAACTCAACAAGGTCCCACAGGGACAGGGCATAGCGAGGAGCCATTTGCACTACCTTTTCTCTGTAATTACGATCCCTTCCCTCTGCCTCCATATGAAAATGCAGGTGCCTGGACAAACACAGTAAAAATGGTGACTAGAAAAGAGAGCGCTTTTTAAGCGCTTCTTTTTTCTCTACTGAGAAACTGTCAGCAGTAAAATAAAAAGTGCTCCTTAAAGCAGTGCTGAAAGACTCACAAGACACTCTAATGGCCACCATAATGCTTCCAAATGATGCCAGTTCTGTGTCTGGAGAAATTAAGATTATTTTTAGGACTGAGAACTCAAACTCTCAGAAGCTAGAAATTAAGAGTTGTCCATGTAACTGTAGTTTTGAACCGTATGGATATGTACTAGATACAGCCTTTAACTGCAAGATCACAAATTACACTGTGTTTTACTTTCCCTGTTTTATGCAAAATATTTGAAACCTTGTGTTTCATTTTCCCAAATTAAAACTTTTTTTAAAAATAGAAACACCAAACCTTTTCATTTGTACTTTCAAATACAATCTTTTAACTTTCCTCATGATGATCAGCCACATGAAAAGACAAAAATTATCGCTGTAAAGACAGTTGTACCAAAAGAAAAAAAAAAATCTTGCAGAAGGAAATGGAAGAGAATTTTTGTTCACTTTATCCAGGGCCTTCTATATCCTCCCTAACCCCCATCAAGTAAATGCCCAATAAACAGACATGAGAGATTAGCTGCATATGGTTTCTCCAACTCTGCCACTGAGTTGCAATGACCTGTAAAATGAGCAGGGCTAGAATCACTGTGTACATAAACTCCCCCTTATTTCGGGCCTTTTCTCCATGAAACACAGTTCTGTTTTGTGAACTGCAGTCAGAGCTCAGAAGGAGCTGGAATAGGACCAAGGGACTAATCCTGCACATATATCAAATCGTTCCAGTCCTTTTATACTTTTAAGATACTTTTCCATGTACCTGCTTTTTTTTTTTCATCCTGCATTTTATGCATGTTTCTGCCTTCTCTAGATCGTTTTGCATTATCAAAGGGCAACAGGAGAAAAGAAAAAACTGTTGCTGCATTTAGCATTGATTTTTCCCCTTCACTCTGAGTCACAAAAGCTAACATTTAATTAATTTCTGACACTTTGACAGTTTCTAAGAAGACATTTGTAGAGCTATCAAGTGCGCTGATGGCACTGTCAGACAGACACTTTTTGAATTATCAGCTATTAAGGACCTATATGCAACAAATTTCCAAGGATTATTATACAAATTGTTCTTTGAATGAGAAACGCACACAAAAGCTCAGTGAAACATAAAGAAACCATTGTTCCCAGGTGAATTTGATATTTGCAAATGTTTTGCTATTTTGATCACTTACATGGTTTAATAAATCGAATTCACTTTGTCTTTCATTATGAAAATCAAATGGCCTGTTTTGGGATGTCCGAGAACATGGCCAGATTTTTGAATCACGGAGGTCTTTATGGGGGTACAGCTTGAGAAACACAGAATACCTGGTTTTAGGAAGAGCTGAGCACTGAATGAGGTCCCTTCAAGATCTCTCAAACCAGAAACCCCAAAAGCAAAGTAGCCAAAAAATCTCCCGTTGCTTTTAAACAGCTCTTGCCTTTACTCTTTGATTATGCTTTCTGACATATCACCGTTTCTTGATGTAGTGACTACTTCAGGCCCAGATCTGGATACTTTGCTTTTAAACACACAAACCAACCTGGCAAGGGGCTGAATTGATCAACATGGATTAATGCCATTCCAGAGACCCTCTGCAGCTGTGGGTGGCAGTTCAGGTAGGACAACTCTATTTTTGCTGGCCTCGCTGTACTGATTTACCAGTTGACAAAAAAAGCTTTGTTTTGACAAATGTGACAAAGCTGTGTTTCACCTTGCTCGATGTTAGCATTCGTCTGCCTCTGCTGTATGCCAGAGCTGTGTTGTTATGATCAGACTGCTCCACTTGCTTGTCCTTGGAGCATCCGGCATCAGGAGTTCTGGTGAGCTCAGGGAACCTACCAGCTCATAAAGTGAAATTCAGCTCAGTGCTCCTTTGTGGCTCTCTGAAGGGCAGACTCAGGTGCATGCCGGTCAGATCTGAGCGTGTCCAGTTCTGCCTGTACTACCAGCTCGGTTGTGCAGGGGACAGCGATGATTTGCAGACTGACGGAATACTTTACAACACTTTAGCCCATACTGTTACAGCAAGCACACGTCATGCGGAAATCCCTTCTTTTTCTAAGTGTGCAGAAACTCCAGCAGGACCCAGTCATGGTGCGGAAATACCAAGAAGACGGTGCCAACCACGACGAGCACCCACTGCACAGATTCTGCCCTGGGAACTCTTTAGTGAGCCCAACTAAACGAGAGCCAAAAGAGCCTCGCCACACAGCTCGGAAAAAGTCTTTCCAGTACGCCAGAGCCAGTGGCCAAATACACTGCAGTCTCATTGCAAATGGGGATTTTGTTTTTCCTATGCTGGCACCAGACAAAGACCCCAACACAGACACCTGCTGCCAAGGTCTGCATGATATAGCCTGTTTCTTTCAATGTGGACATATGTGCAGTTGGATGCCAACGATCAAGGGGTATGCAGAGTCTCGATACAACTGCTTTGCATTACCTGCTGGCATAAAAGCCATATAACTTCACGGACATTCATGCACTTTCACTAGCCTGCACCATACAGAAATATGACCTGTGAGATATCAGTTCTACTGTAGTGTATCATCAGAGCAGAAACCACGACCTTCCCTTCACACACCACATCCCGCACTTGAGCTTTGCTCATACGTCTTCTTCAGCAGAGAGTAGCTTTTTGCTGTCTGCATTTGCAGCTAGTAACTCACAAACCTCTGTATCCAGACAGCAACATTTCTTTAGAATATTGTTTCCTCATCTCTGTTCAGTTCATTTTCACTCCTCTTCCTCTTCACGCCTAAAAAAAAAATGCCTCTAAGCCTGTGATCCAATCCACAGCCAATGGAAACCAAAGGAAGGCCTCTCTGCGCCAGGCCCCTTTCTGTGTGCAGAAAATGGCCAAGCTAAGGAAGCAGAGCACAGAGGCAGCCCTGTGAGACAGGAAAAGTCCAAAGGACTAAAAGACACTTGCAGTTGGTCTTTGCTACGCTTGCATAAAACAAACACAAAAACCTAAATAGGTTCTAAGGAGCTCTACAGCAAACCCCATGGTTTGTTTATGTGTTACCTTTGCAAGAGCGCACAGCACGTGGCCATCGGCCAGGGAAGAAATGATGATTTGCCGTGATGCCACGGACTTCAAAGGAGACGCAGTGCCAGGAGCTGTAGAATCACGCACCCACCATTTCCCCCTTTGCACTGCAGCCTCACTGGGGGAATGGCAGAAGGCAGGCACAGTCCAGACCTGACTTCAAAACTGCTACTGTCAAGTTTCATTATCATCAGAATTCGGTTCACAGAGGGGTTTTTTTATTTATTTGTTTCCCTGCTGGAGGAAAAAAATAAGGAAAAGCAAAGGGGGGTGAAAAAAACCCAAACCACACAGCCCAAAGCCCCATGAAGCGCATGAAAAAATAAACCAAGTGGGTCATGGCACATCCGCCCTGAACTGCACACGCCTAGCATGGAGCACTTAGTGGCCAGGGAACATCAGGGGAGCAGACACAAAAATCCCAGCCCCTCTGCCTGAATTCTCTGTAACACAGAGTAACTAACATCCCTGGCCACAGAAATCTGGGGGATGAAGTGGAAATAGAAGTTAACTTCTTGAATCCCTGCCTAGGTATCTGACCATCAGATCAGCCTCCCATCTGGGTCTTCATTGCGTTCCCAGTCAATCAACCATTTGCACACAGGAATTCAGGGTAGGGGGAACAGGCTCCAGAGAATCCCAAGAGTGAGGTAGTATGTGTGTAATTATTTTATTTTACATGTTGCCCTTTGACTGTCTTTTCAACATCTTTGCGTCAGGGTGGAGCTGGAACCTGGCACTTTTACCTCCATGGATCCCCTAAACCTCTCTTGGTACAACGGTGACATCGGTGACAGGAACTGGAGCAAGCCGCTCAACGAGTCCAATGCAGACCAGAAGCCTCAGTATAACTACTATGCCATGCTGCTCGCCCTCCTCATCTTTGTCATTGTCTTTGGCAATGTGCTGGTGTGTATGGCTGTCTCCAGGGAAAAAGCCCTTCAGACTACCACTAATTACCTGATCGTGAGTTTGGCAGTGGCAGACCTCTTGGTAGCAACTCTGGTCATGCCTTGGGGGGTCTATCTGGAGGTAGGTGACCCAGTTTTCTTTTGCACTACTGAATGTTTCTGGTGATTGGGTAGAGAGAGGGAAGGTTTAGCAGCCTGGACATCAGCTATTTCAAGACCTCCTGAATTTCCCAAAACAAAAGTGGTTTTCATTTCCTAAAAGTTGGTCAGTTTTTTCCAGGAAATGGACAGGACAGCAGATGACAGGCTGACTTGAAAACACACTGTTGTTCGGAGGGCTAAATTACAATCCAATTGCATTGAAAATTTGGCCATTGGCTAGAGGGATCAAGAATGAAAGGACCCCAATTTTGTTTTCAAAATGACATAGATAAACTGTTCATTCCCAAGCATAAGAATGAGTCTGCAACAACATCATGGGTGTCACACTAATAAACTGCATTAAATAGTAATCAAAACCCTATTTCTGAAATACTACAGTAGTAAGAGCAGGCAATTGTAGAAGTAGGGTGTAAATGCAGAGCTTTTATGTCTCAATATATGAGAGAAACAATCACAAGTGAGCTACTTCTCACGTTGCTGGTACAAGAGCGCTCTATGCTTCTGCATACAGAGCCATATTTGAGTGGCACTGTAATTTGTGAAAGCCAAACACTCCCAAGACTGCCGCCTGTTTACTTGATGGCAAATGAACCCTTGCAACAGTAAAGAGTCCGAAAGAATGAAATACATCTCTAGCGGAAAGAATAAGAGCAGATACACAGCCCTTCTTCCTTGGCCCCCTTCGCTGGGATGCCCATGTTCTTCAGTCAGCTGAGAGCTGGCATGCTGCTGGCAATCACAGCCAAGAGAGAATGCACAGTGGTGAGAAAGCATAAGACTGAAACTATATTGAGTTTACAATTCATTTTCAGGCACCTGTTTATGAGAGAAAATGATAAAACAGAGAGGGGAGCAGGGGAAGAAGCCATAATCAATTAGCCCATTAAATACTAATGCAAAGCAACACAAACCCACTGACATGACATAGACTGTCGAGAAACCACAATACTAATTATCACTCTAGTTAATTATTGCTTTCATGGCGCTTTAAAAATGTAAAGCATCATGCATCTGCTAAAGCTTATTAACATGACCACAGGCTGGTTGTGACTGTAGTCAATGCCTCTGGGACTAGTTCGGCTCTTCTATTGTGTTCCTCTTTTGCGACACCCATTTTAAGCAGAGGCTTATGCTGCAAGAAGCTCTTGCTCTCTTAGGCCCAGCTATAAAAGTCTCTCAGACGCTTCTTATTTTAACGTGGAAGAATAAAGCACAAACGATGTAAGATTCTTTGTCCTTTCTGGGCTCATACGTGCATGGAGTTGGTCAGGAACCTCAGCTTCCTTAGTCTACCAAGTAGGGCAATCAGGCCTCTACATCTCAGCATTTTTTTTTTATTATTATTTTTTTTTAAATTTACTTTTGCCCTTTCTGCTCTTATTCACACTCCGCTAAACCTACTGCTAGCTTGAAGCAACAAAAACCATGACAAATAGTTGCTGACAGCAAATGAGCCATTGGACTGACGTGGGTTAGGCACGCTGTGGTCTCTCTCTGGGTCTGCAGTCTGAAATCAAAACCAGCCAGAACCCTCTGCTCTGTAAATATCTTCATCTTTTTTTTTTAGGCTTTATGTCACAAGCTCGGACAAAAATGAATGTCAAAAGGAAATCCTTTTAAAAATCAGCCTCCATGCAAACAAATATTCTACCTCCAAACTTTTGAGGTTTCTCCTACATAAATGAAAGCACTAAGACAAAGAACTGCTGCAGTTTACAACATCTCCTATAAACTCGAGACTATGCATTCAGGAAACTGATTTTGCAGAGGCTTATGTCTGGCTGGAAACCTTTGCCTTTGGGCAAATTCTCATCAAAGTTACTGATGCATCTGTCTCTTAAATGCTTTTTTAATCACTGAGTATTCATCTGTCACTCAGGCTTCAATGCAGTCATTCTTTCTTCCTTCTTTATGCTGCCTATGGTTATGTATATCAGAGCAGAAATAACTGAAGAATAGGTATCTTATTCATTCTATTTTCAAATGCAGTAGGACTCTATTTTTATTAGAGGAAAATATACTTTTTTCATCACATGTCAAATACAGCAGTCCTAATAATTGCTATTAAACTTAATTGGCAAAGTTCAGTTTCAATAGCAAGAGAAGCAAAGAGAAAAAGGCTACTGGTAACTAGAAGTGTGATCATTAGTTCTTTGTCTTTATCACAACATGTAGGGTGTCAGAGAATTTTCACTGTGAATTAAATTCATTTCGTTCACAAAAAAAAAAAAAAAAGTGAGGAATATCTATCCCAATTTTTTAAACTGAGAAATGAAGGAAAGCTCCTGCTTCTCTACTGCCGATCTTTGCTAGGTATAATTGCAAAAAAAATGTCTAATAAAAAGCTGTAAGTACAATTAGAGGTGCTCGGGATATAAAATTAATGTATTTCCTTCCTAACCCTTCTTTGCCATGCTTCAGAGACCTGTTTAGGCTCCTACATAGTTCTCTCTCACTTCGAGGAGACTTGCACCCCCTTTTGTTGTTGGAATATAAGCCCAGGGTCGTGTTCGCTGTTTGGGCTGCCCAACTCAATACAGAGCAACAGGATAGAATTAGGAAGGACAAAAATCACACTAGCCTGATGCTCTAAAGAGTGGTCTGGATGGAGCAGAGTACTTCCTTTGTGTCCATCCCATCATTTGAGACCTCTAAACTAGACAGGGCAAAGTCCTCAAAGGCACTCAATGGCAAACAGTCCTACTTGACAGGGCATGTGACTGATTGCAAGTGGCCTGATTCCAGCTGGAACTACTGTAGACAAAATTTTGATCCCTCTTGAACCAGCAGAACTCCAGCTACAAGCAAGCATCTATACCTTGTGCAAAATTCTCCCTTTAGACCCTCTCGAGAGCGTATCCCCACAGAATTCTTTTACTGACCTCATTCTCTCTTTTTGCAGGTGGTTGGTGAGTGGAGGTTTAGTCGGATCCACTGTGATATCTTTGTAACTCTCGATGTTATGATGTGTACTGCCAGTATCCTCAACCTCTGTGCCATCAGCATCGACAGGTGAGGGCTCCATGGCAGCAAGTTGTGTCAAATCCACAGCAGCAAGTCACAGCCATCTTTATATGGTCTAATTTTACCTGTGACTCAGAGATTCCAAAATGGTGAGAGCTATTGTTGTTGACTTTTGACAAGCAATTTGGAGGACCTAACTGACATCTGAGCAGGGATTCCATCAGTAGCAGACATAGAAACGCTGAGAATGTAAATGGAATTATCTGTGTACGTCCTCATTAGTTGAGCCCTTCTGTTTATATACTTGAGTGGCGGAGCAGATACCAGTGGGAAAGCAGTAGCCCAGAGAGAGTGGAAGAAAAATGCTGTGCTAAGCTGACCTCAGCCTCGTGCCTTCCCAAACAGGGAATGCAGACATCCTGGAGACTCACGAAACCTGACTTGACCTGTATTCTCTTGCTGGACCAGGCTTTTCAGACACACACTAACTAGGTGTAATTTCCCACAAAGTTTGTTAGCACTGGCAGAATAACAACAGACTGGGTTTGTATCTTCACACTGCAGGTACACAGCAGTAGCAATGCCGATGCTGTATAATACCCGCTACAGCTCGAAGCGCAGGGTCACGGTCATGATTGCTGTGGTCTGGGTGCTTTCATTTGCCATCTCCTGCCCGCTCCTCTTTGGCCTCAACACCACAGGTGAGTCTTATGCCACCTGCAGCTGGCTAGTGGCATCCTCCTGGCTTTACTGGGTCCCCAGATATTCTTCTGTCACAGTCCGGAATAAACATGGGGACCAGGTCTTAGTGCATTGGGATATATCCAACCCCGTTTCAGGTGTCCTTTCCCGGCGTCATCCCAGACTATTTCTGTCAGCTGCTTCTGGATCTGTTTCATCTCCTGCTGCTCCAGACCAGTGCTTTAGACACATCAGAACTGAGGCTACTGAGAAGTTTACATAACACTCGTCAATGTTACATTAACATTTGTCCAGTACAAAATCAACATCCCTCCTACACTAAAAGCAGTGAAAAGGAAAGTCACAGCTTCACTGAGACAGGAGAGAAAAGAACTGGCTGTTCAGCCATCAGTTTCACAGGAAGACTGGATTGTATCCAGCGTGGCATCGGCAGGCTTTTAGTTACAAGACAAGCAATAGCCGAGGACTTTGGGTCGTATGTGACTACCTGTGGCCGAAGGGGAGTTTGCTGTTCTCGTACCACTTCCAGCTGACATGGTGGTCCCCCTTAGAACGCGAACTCCTCGCTCTTTGGGCATCTCTGTGCCTTCCAAAAGAGGGAGAGAAGAGGGGGAAGCCAGTGCTAGCTCCTAGCAGCAGGGACAAGCCTGAAACTTTTTTGTCTTCCAGATGAGAATGAGTGCATCATTGCCAACCCTGCCTTTGTCGTGTATTCCTCTATCGTCTCCTTCTACGTTCCTTTCATCGTCACCGTGCTGGTGTACGTGCAGATTTACATCGTGCTCCGGAGGCGCAGGAAGCGCGTCAACACCAAGCGCAGCAGCCACGGCCTGGACTCGGACACGCAAGCCCCGCTGAAGGTAACCAGACCTCTGCCTTGCTCTCTGCAGCCTCCGTCCTTTCCCCTTCCTGCTCCACTTCATTCCCCAAAGCACTCCCTCCTTTCCCCAAATGACACTGGCTGGACTAGGTGAAACACTGGATCACAAAGGTGAATGCTGTGTCCTGTGCCATTCTGGAGTCCCAGTTGCACACTCCGGATTATCAGGTCACTGGCTGGTGCTTCACGGGCCTCCCTGCATCTCAGGGGATGTTTCATCAGCAGATCTGCATTAGGAGCTGCTTCATTAACCAGACTGCATTTCCTTTGGCTCTGCAGAGTTTGGGTTGGGGTACGCAGGACTACAGGCTATACTATTTTCCAAGTCAGTCCTGCTGTCGTGATGAAGAAGTTGAATGGAAATGGTTTGCGTGGCTGGGGTGCAAACTACATCACTGGTAATGATACCTCTGCAGTGAAAACAGCCTCTCAAAGCATGAGATACGTATATAAGCGGAGTCCAGCTGAGCGCGAGAAGCGTGAGACCGCTTGTCAAAACGCTACTCTCACAGCACATGCCAAACAGCCAGGAGGAATGCATAGTCCCAGAGCACTACCTCCAAACCGCATTACCTCAGAGGCCAGTGCCATGTCAAGCAAAGGAGGCAGTAAGACAGGGATAGAGTGAAACATAAGCAGATCTTCGTGGTTTCCTTCCTTGGTGAAAAGCACGAGGGATGCTTGCCTCCATTACTGCTTCTTCAGAGTAGTTATCCATCATTCTCAGCACCTTAGTTGCACTGATTAATTCCTGCTTCATGCCCTGTGTTTGTATTTCCACGTGCCTCCCTTACCAGCCTCCCTTCCCAATTACTATCTGCTTGTGTAACCTCTGAGCCGGTGCTTGCCCCTTAGGACAAATGCACTCATCCAGAAGACGTCAAGCTCTGCACAGTTATTGTGAAGTCCAATGGGAGTTTCCAAGTTAATAAACGCAAAGTGGTGAGTGTTAAAGAGAAGTGGTAGCTTTTCAGAGCATTTAGCTTTCCCCTTTTCTCCCCTCAGGATGCAAAATTAATTTATGTAGCGGGGGAGAAAAATAAACTAAGAACAAAGGTTGCCATTCAATCTCAACATTTAAATATTCTTCCCATTCCTTAGAGTGAAGCAGCGGGTTTAAGATCACAGATCTCAAAAAGACAGACTAAGCTCACCTAAAGATCAGCTGTAAAAGCTGTGACATTTTAACATTTTGTGTCTTTGATTTTCTTCTCCTCTGTTATTTATTTTAAGTCTTGGACTGCACTGGCTTTGTCGGGTTTTCCTGTTGATTTCGGGGTTTTTTAATTTATATTCTGAAAACCGAAACAAAATCTATGGGAAGTGGAGACAGTGTCTCTCCCATTTCTTAGCCCCTTTGCACAATAAAGGAGAGTCATTCACTGCAGTTCTCTCGGTCCCATCTCCCCAAAAGTATCATCTGTAAACTCTTTACAGTCTTTTCTCCAAGCGTCTACCAAAAATGTAGGGAGGGACAAGAGGGATTGACTGTTCTTCGACATCATCCAGCTTCACTCTGTAAGGAATGTTCATTGCTCCTCTCTGTATATTTATCTGTCTTTATGTTGTGGACATTTGATTCTTGTCCAGGAGGCGGAGAGTCACATAGAAGACATGGAAATGGAGATGGTGTCCAGTACCAGTCCCCCTGAGAAAACCACCATCAAACCTGCGGCACCAAGTAACCATCAGTTGGTTGTGCCAGTTGCTTCTCATCGGGGCACCAACCCAAGCCTGCAGGCACGCTTGGACAGCCCTGGGAAAGCAGAGAAGAATGGACACGCCAAAGAAACACCCCACACAGCCAAGGTCTTTGAGATCCAGTCTATGCCCAATGGCAAGTTAAGGACCTTTCTCAAGGCTGTGAACAGGAGGAAACTGTCACAACAGAAGGAGAAGAAAGCCACTCAGATGCTAGCCATTGTACTCGGTGAGAGCGCGCATTGGCTTCCTCTCATGTTTCTGCAGGAAACCAATAGCTGCCCAGGATCAGGGTGGCCAGTCTGAATGTCTGGTGTAGACGGTTTTTCCGAGCCTCCACAGTAATCATTTCACTTGATGCACTAGAGGATATGTAGGCAAGTAGGCAAGAGGCTGCCAACAGGAAGGCTACCTCCTTCCCAGCAAGGAACAGTTCACAGTGCTGTGCCAAAGGCTCAGAAAGCTGTCCATCTGTGGGGTGTTTGGACTGCCAAGAGACAGCTGGGTGCTGGGGCAAGAGAGCTCATGGGCTTTCTAGAACACAAAAGGCAGCATAGCTCAGCCAGAAACCAGCACAGGGTCTGGATTTTTTGATGTAACCGGTCTAATTACATCAGCAAAGAAGTTCTTTACTACCCAGAATGTAGACTATGAGACTTAACAGACAATCAGGAGGCTTATTCCTCAGGGAAACATATTTCCTTTATATCCGTAAGAACCTTACTGTTCTCACAGTCTCAAAACTTGTCCAGCTTTCAGCAATCCAAAATCTGTCTCTTTCCTTTTCCCCCAGGTGTTTTCATCATCTGCTGGCTCCCATTCTTCATCACTCACATCCTGAACATGCACTGCGATTGCAACATCCCCCCAGCAATGTACAGCGCCTTTACGTGGCTTGGATACGTCAACAGTGCTGTCAACCCGATTATTTACACCACCTTCAACATTGAATTTCGCAAGGCTTTCATGAAGATCCTCCACTGTTGAAAGTAAAAACAACCACCGCATTTTAAGAATGAGAAAACAGAAACCTATGCCATTCACGCACACAAACGGGCGGCCACGGAGAGGTCTCCAGCTCTTGTATCGGGCGTGAGGCCTACAGTGTCAAAACAGTGCCATGCCCATGCACCTGTTGGTAGGGACGTTACAAGAACCTTCATGGGGGAGGTTTTCTCATCCCTCGAGGGCGACCTTTGGACCCTGGGACACCAATCCCAAGGGCACTTTCCAGAGCTACCCTCACACTGTGTTTAAAGCGGAAGCAAAAATCAAGACACACTCACTTGATTCTTGCCTGTGGCCGTCTAACCTTGAGTGCATTAAACACAGACAGCCGCAGAGCCATGCGAAGGTAGCGGTAAGTCACTGTCGCTACTGGCTTGCGTGTTACGTCATTGATACAATTCTCACCAAAGACAAGATCATCTTTTCCGCTTTGCAATAGGAGCCAGAAAGAGCTTGCGGAAACCCCATGCAATAGCTTTGCCTTCACCTCAAGCTGACTTACCCAGTATTAAACTGCTGAAGCCTTGAGAAAAAAAAACTTTAAGAGGTCCCCAAAGGGGCTAAGAAGGTTCTGCACCTACAGATCCAAACCCTGCAACGATGTGGACCTACAAGCAACGGGCGGAAGGAAGAAGGGGAGCGTAAGTCTCATGTGGGACCACTACATCCGTGTAAATACGAACAAATAGAATGAATCGAACAGAAGCCCAAGCCAAAAACTAGGTGGAGAGAAACTAAAGAAGCGACCCCTTGTATTGCATGGAATACACGCTGGTCAAACAGGACACCAACTATCATCTATCATCAGCCTGCCCAGCAGCAACCTCTGCCCACCAGCATTTCATCTCCAGTCTCTTACAAGAAGTTACAAAGCTAGGTGAGGAATGTTAGTGTGACGAACGTAGAAACGCGACGACAGTGTGCCAGGTGAAGAACCTGCAGCCGTTTCCGCCTCAGATGTGAACTTGAACAAGTCAGTTAGGTCCAGTTAAAGTTAGGTCCAGTTCTTCTCACCTAACTTCAGGGTGCCATGAAGCCAAGGACCGCCTCAGATATGATTTGCCTATGTCTCTCGACAGAGAGCATGCAGAAGAGCATCGTGCCTAATTTAAATTAACTGTAAAGGAGATAAAACTGTGTTTTGGAAAAAGCCAGAATAAAAGCCCAAGAAAGTCCCTAACTGGACCTGCTCCTGTGTCCAAGTCGGAATCTGGAAAGGTCTGGATATTTCCAGCATCTCTTACCCTCTGATATCTATCTTTCATGGATTAAAACAATTGAAAACCCCTAACAGCATAATTTCACCATGCTGACTCCGGCATTGCCAAATTCACACTGCACTTACTAATTGTATTCAGTTCACAATATATTTTGTAATATCTCTGTAAATAAAATACAGTAAGATGAATAAAACAAGACTGAAATAGGTCTGGCTAGAAGTTAATGTAGGATGTGGAGAACTAGATGATGACGATAGCCATATGCAGAGGCAGGCTCCCAAGTTCTAGTTACCTGCCGTTTTCTAAAGATGTTAAAACACAATCCAGAGAGCAATATAATCCCTTTTCTCTCTATGCAGTTCGTGGAACATTCACGTAGTTTCTGCTTCAGAATAGATAAAGACTGCTGCCAAGGGGAGTTTCTTTTATTCTGTGGTTTTCCTATATTACTAACAAACATTTTCCTGTGGGATAGATTGTGCTGGTAGAATGTGTTCCAGCTGTATATCGAGAAGAGATTGTGTCAAGCAGCCGTAACACGTGCTCTCAGCCTTTTTCTGAAATTGGAACAGGAGTCTCACCTCAACCCAAAGGTTTCCATTCTAAACCTTGTGCTCTTGGTAGATGCCAATAACCAGTTCATTAGTGTTTAGCCCATGGACTTGAATAACATTTGAATTCGGCTTTGCAAGGTCTGCCCATAGCTATACATTTAAACAAAGAGTGATCCTACAGATGTCCCAGCTTCGTGAAGAGTTTTAGCATAAGCAGAATGCTTCTGATTTTACCCTCAGCAGAAACAGGTCCCATGTATTAACTGATTAGGAGAGTACCTGCTTATCAGAGCAACATTTTGTTGACATACAGGAACCAGGCGTTACGTGAGGCTGTCAGAACAAAACGTTACAAACATGTAAGATGGGGCCAGTCACTCTTCTGTCCTAGCATTGTAACGCACAGCTAAGGAACCTTTGTACTTTGTATGTTAGTAGGTTTATAGGCAAGGAAAAAACCCCACTTCTTACAGAAGCAAAGGAAACTTTCCAATCTTAATCAGAAAATTGGAAACACTAACTCAAGAGATCTCAGGCACATGTTATTTGGGTTTGTTTTTTTTTTTCCAGTTTTAACCAAGCAAGTTCACTCAGTGATGGGAATCATCTCAGACTGGTATTACTTAAAAGATTCAAAGAGTAATGTAAAGTCAGTAGTGTTTTTGGTGGAAAACCAGTAACAAGATACTCCTCAATTTTCTAACATATTTACAACTGCAAAGCAGAAAGATGCCATTTGACTTAGTGAATTAACAGATGGGGAGCTGAATCAAGATAGAAAATAATATGGATATAGACAAAAAAAAAAAAGCTTTAAAGCATTTGGAAGTTGCTATAGGCAATATTCGCCCTGTACTAAAACCTGGTGTGAGCCCTCAAAATAAGTGGAATGTAAATAATGTGTTAACTTTGTGCCATAATTTTATTTTGTGTTCAGTGTTAACCCGGGACAAAATAATTCTCTTCAATACTGCATACCTTGTTGAAAAATTTTGTTTCTGAATCTAGATGCAGAACCTTATAGCTGAACTCACCTGAACTACTAGATGAAACTCTCCCAAAATGTCATGGAGGAAAAAAGCTGCTGAAAAAGGGCCTATGCCCTTCATGTGTTTGCTAACTCGGACCAAAAAAAGGTGTCATTTCCTAGAGATTAAGTATTTGGTGGCAGAACTTACCTGCAGCCCATCATTCATCCCAATGACATTTTAAGCCACTTGTTCCTAACCCTCCAGACTCAAAGGTATCTTGTGGGAATATCTATGCCCCCACTGCCCTTGGAAAGTGGGTAATGCCACATCCGTTCATGTCCTCTGCAGCAGGTTTTCCTTTCCCATAAAACATCTGCACTTAAAGACAACAAACTAAAGCACTTTCCACCCAGGAATCAAGCCTTCATAACTCTTTTTGAGAGAGGACCAAAATACATCATCATCTCTGGCTGTACAAAGAACAAACTAATGCCAAGAGCAAGGACGGCCTTTGCAATGTGTGTAGCACCTGGCACAATGACAACCAGCCCATAGTTGTGATGGAAGGAGTTTGTAGAAACTTCCAAAAATCGTGAGAAGTCAGTTGCATCACACAGGACGCTGAGGCCTCTTGCCCACAGATCTGAGTCTGGCAAATACAGTCCTCACGGTTATTTCCACTCTGGAAAAAATACTGCTTTCCCAAGGACTTCAGATGGCAGGACATGCTGATGATGGTAAGCGTACTGATATGTTTTTTAAAACACCTTAGTGAGAAGATTCGATTTCTTTGATCCTGAAGAAGAACTTAAGACCCTTGCTATAGTCCCTATTTTGTGATTCATTATTTGTAATTGAAGCTTTGGTTCTGCTTATTGAGTCTTCCTGCTCCTGCTTTTCTTCCCTGTGATTCACAGCTCGCTGAAGCCCGTGTGGCTCTCTGAACCCTCTGAACAGGTCTTAATTAAGAAGCTAGAGAATTCTGCCTGCACTGTATTTGGCGCTTGCCTGCTTGCTCCCACTACAGTCATGATACTGTTTAGCTTCCTGATTGAAGAGTAAACTAATTACAGTAGGTCTAACCAGCTTATTAAATCCTGCCGAAATGAAAAGGAAAACAGGAAAAAAAAAGCCACTACCTCTGTGGTGAAAATCTCCAGTGAAAACACGACTCCCTCAAGAGTCAAGAATGTACGATACCCATCACAAGTAGATGTGACACCAATAAATGTCTTCATGCAGCACTGTAATTAAATAGAGACTTGCACAAGCTACCCTGATGTTATATGCTTATTTTGTTCTTTTTACCAGAAGCAGCAACAATGGTGTTTAGCTGTAAGGGGTCAGACTCTAGGGACCTATGATTACGCTACACACCGTACAAACACGCAACAGGAAAAGATGTCCTCCACACGAGACTGTGCGGTTTTTTCTGACTTGCTTTTCAGATTAGTTGCATTTTTTTTTCTTTTTCTCCCTTACCCCAGTCTATCCGTAAGAATTCTATCTTTTGTCTAGACTGAAGCTAGGAGAATCAGACATGGGAAAGAAAGGGTGCAGAAAGACACAGACAGAAAAGAAAATGTTCTTAAATTTCTCCATCTCTCTTCTCTTCTAGACAGAAGCAGACTGGGGAGGATTTGGAGGAGGAAGGGATGAAAAACAGCTAAGTACCTAAGAGCAGTCATGCTGGTACTTCTGGCATCACAACAGCTGCCTGTATTTACTTTTTGGCACTACTCATTCACATCTGGTCCATAGCAGTACAGGTTCAAGATGGGGACTGAAAGCCACTGCTCTCACTGGGACACCGTTTGTCTACCTGAGCTGTAAAAGTTGAGGAAAACAAACACATACGAGTCAAACATACGCACCAACCTGTATGAGTTTGGTTGGCAACAATAAACAGTTGTGTGGAATCTACAAACTTGCGACCTCTCTGCATGGAGAAAACAAAGAGAAGCTGTCAGACCACTATGGCACTGCAGACAATTGGTATGACAAGTACAATATTTTTAATACTGTATTTTACGCAGAAGTTAATACGCCCCCAAAACGTAATTATGGGCTTCATTTGGCTAAGCACACCTAACGTAAGAATTCACATCAGTGGGAGTATTTCACCTGTCCACTGCTATCACTTGGTCTTGCACAAAAGGTTTTGCTGAAGATGCTGCATGGGGCTGGCAGTGCAGAGGGCACACTGCAGCTGAGCCCTGTGTAGTAGCTCATACCAGGGTTAAGTAACTAGTCACACGGAGGGTTTTTTCCTTCTGTGTTTCACTTGGCTTCTATGCCCGAGAACTTCATTATTTTGTTTAGGAATGTTTACATTTATGTTGCACTTACTGTTGCACTGCTTCCTCAAGCTACCCGCTGAAATGTTTGAAGAACTAATCCAACAGGTGCATGTGAACCTCAGCCAGGCTTAGTCAGCACAACAGTAAAACCTCAGCTTAGGCTGCCACACAGCTGGGGTTCATGGATAGGTCTCTCCAAGATTATTTTGTTTATAGAAAAAAAAAGGGAAGAAAAAAAAAAAAATCTTTCCTACTGCTAGGATAGAAATCTCCAAGAACTAACAAACTGAAATTCCAGTTTCATGGCATTTTGGATCCTTGGCATGAACCAAAGATCTTGGTCTATTCAGTTTTGAACCAAACTGAGCAGAAAGATAATCCCTGCCCTGAAGTCTTCAGCTGATACAGTAACCAGAATCTCCAAAGCTACTAAGTTCAACTGATGCTTAATTCTCCTTGCTGTACGATCCAACTCAATGACACCACGACTACGGAAAATTAGATGCCCAAATGACCCCCCACCCTAACACAACAGAATAAATTATATTCCAAGAGGAAACAACAGGACACACACCAGCTTGTTTTTAGCATGCCTAGCCCCAGCCTGTCAGGATAAAAGGCCAGCCACTATGAGGTGCTCCCTTACAGCAAAATTTTATTTCCGAGCCTATGGACTACAAAACAACCCCAGCAACCACTGCCAGCAAGCACTCTTCACACCAGTCAAAGGAAATAAAGCAGAACTGATCTGTCCATCTCCTGGGGCATTTGAGCGAGTCCTATAGTTTCAGGTCAGGCCTGACGCTAATGGATATGCTTTCTTCTGCACATCTAGCAAAAAAAAAAAAAAAAAAAAAAAAAAAAAAGAGAGAGAGAGAAAACCAGTTGCACTTGTTAAATTAACTCACTCTCTTTAATCAAAGCTTCTTTTAATAACGAAAACTGCTCCCCCAACTCCCATCTTTCTGACGATACCAGACTGTCTGCTTCATAAATAGCTTTTGACTCATAAATCACAACTTTCTTCACCAAAGAAAGAGCAATGACCGTGGACTAAATATAATTAAGGTATAATGAATAATTAACCTAGAAATGCATTTAAAAAGACTTAAGAAACAAAGCAAAACCCAGGCCCTTTAAATGAGGAAAAACATTCTGCATTCCCAAGCTGCCATGCTGGGCCCATGAAAAAAAGTGGGATAATGAAAACAAGTTAGCACATTTAACCAAGCTTAGCATTGCTTCCCTGCTGCATGCAATCAACTGCATCCATAGCTCTGATGAGACTGTAAAGATTACATCACTTAAGTCTCAGCTGCAGGATTTTTTTGCCAGACTTACTGAAGGGAAGCAAGCAAAGAGCACTGAGGTTTTGTGCTTGCCCTACATCAGAAGCCATTGCTCCTGTTTTTACTCAAGCTGCTACAGAAATATTAACACACTAGGGGAGTTTGTAACATGTGACAGGAATACGGCACGTCGTACACTAACAGCAAGTTTTATGAAAGCAGAGCAAAACAGAAGCCACAAATGCACAGAAAGCTGATTAAAATAGGCTCTAAAGGGTGATTGTGTAATTCAGCTGCTGTCACTTCACTGGAGAGTCTCCTCAACGTAGAACAGACATGGTAAATCAGCCTCTCGGGCCCACTGCCCTGTCTCAGATGTGAGAGATTCATCAGCTCTGACTGTGAGAAGCCCAAGAGGACAGGGGACTGCACATCACCTGCCTAACCCAGAAGTTGTTGGAGAGAGGTAGCTATGAAAGCCACACGCTGGTTTCCCACTCCAGCAAGCCCTGCGCCCACACCACAAGCCTTCTCCCCCCTCCCTCCTGCCACCTCATGCACACCCGTGCCGGCAGCAGCCTCCTTGCTTTAGCTTCTCCCCAGCACGCCCCAGGGAGCTGCATCACCCAGCCCCGCTGGAACAGCTGCCTTTAGCCCCTTTTGGGCCAGCAGCACATGCCTAGCTCATCCTGGGGCTGGGGACAGACGCCACATCACCTTTTAACCTGGAGCCCGTCCCATGGAGAGAGGTGGGACAGGGGACATCGTAAGGCACGAAGATTCCTGATCACAGCAAGTCACGCTGCTTTTCAAAATAAACAGGCCCCAGGATCTGAGCAAGCAGAGGACAGGGAGCCACATAAACCTCTACCTGTGATCTCAGTGTAGCCAGAGGACAGAAGATCCAGGCACTGTCCGCATCCTTTTTCCTGTGGGACATATTGCATATAACACAGACAGCAGCAGAAGACTTAAGAGGCACGGTCAGGGCCTGATTCCTCACCAGCAGATACTACCTTCAGGAACCTGGCACACACAGAGGTCCTGTTCAATGTGAAATGCTGCACTGTTTCTTTCTGCTCATAAACCGAGCACACTTCAGCACCACTGGAACAAAATCTGAGACTGATATTGTGGGCTTTTAATAGCGACTACTACATGGAGGGGGGGGGGGGGGGGAACAACAACAACAGTAGAAGACAAGCGTCCTCACGGAGATCTCTGCTTCCTATCTGTATTCATCTGTGGTTTAACCACTACATAAACCCCTTTCTATTGCATGCAGACCAGATGTAAAGGGCTACAAACCTCACTTGGGAGAAAATCGGGCCATAACTTCAGGCTTTGTGACTGCATCAAACATTTTGTAATAACCATTGTTAATATTTATTTCATAATGCAGCCATGAAGCTCATTTTCTTTTCAGACCATGAGAAAAAGCAAGAAAACCCCAAATTAACATTAGCAAGAAATCTAATCTCGTGTCCAAATAACAGCAGCAACACAGCAGCCAACAGCAACAAAGAAAATCTCGGTGCAGATCTCGTGAGCGTGAGTTCAAAGAACTCTGTCAAACCATAAGCTGGAAAGTGTACAAGGCTACAGAGGGAAAACCCAGGAGCTGGAAATATGATGGAATGAGACAGGTTATGAGTTGAGAGCTTGTCTGTGCGAAGAAATGGGCAGTCAGTGCTAGTCAAACAAACATGCCTGTACATCTCTTTCAGAACACCTCCCTCTGGGACAGCTCTAGTCAAAATAGAAGTGACTTTGATCAGGCATAATTCTTCTAGTTTGCTAGAAAAAGCCCAGCAAGATTGCAAAGTAGCTGATGTGGTTCCTTTAAAGAGACTTGCATGTAATGGCATGAGAATGACTTTGCTCACAGCAGGGGACAGCCAATGCCTGGTCTGAAGCAGACATAAATAAGGTGTCATGTGCTCTGGCCAGTAGGTTAAAAACATACTTATGTGCCCATGTCTGGCCTGGATTAAATCCCTTGCATGACACGATTCAGTGACACATGGAGCTGATACTAAAAAGCCGAACTACTGCTTCTACCTCCCTATGAGCTGTGGGCTGGGTTCATCAGCAGGAAATAGTACAGGTAATGACACAGCATGAAGGGGTTTGACCCAAAACAAAACTGGTGAGTTGGGAAACGGGCTACAGAATCTAAATCTAATGAGTAGGCTGGCTAAAAGCAGAGATATCAGGAAAAATGTTTATGCCTTTGTAGCAGCATACACCCACTTTCCACTGTTTTGCTATAAATGACAGTGCAAGTGCAGAACAACAGGGAATCAGCTCCTGCAATATATATGAAGTCTGGAGTCTAGGTGCAAAAGTCACACCAAATTAACCCAGGGATGTAGATTTACGACCGAATTATTGTGGCTTGGTAATTTACTGTGCTACGGTAATTGAGTTTGTGCATGTTTTCAGCAGGTGGCAGATGCTCTAGGTTACATTCCTTCATTATGTTTACATTAACATGCCTACCTTGCACTTGCTGCGAGTTAAGATTATGCAAAATGCGCTTTACTGTGGCTCAGTTAATGTATGGTAACCTGCTTAGCCGAGGAGATGCGTCTGTGTGTCTGAGCCCACCTATCAAAGGAAATATTCAGGTCTACGTGGCAGTTCTCAGGGCATCTTGTAAGAAACATGTCTGATTGTCTTTTTGATAAATGAGATCAGTAAATTACTTCAAAGATGAAGCCAGAATCACTCAAGAAGATTACAGAGTGAAATACTAGGAACTGTACCGCAACTCAAAGCTATCAGTGCAAGGGAAAATGCTAGTAAATTCTACCTTCTTAATTAAAACAAGCAAAGGGAAGTTTTCCCTGAAGCAGACTAATTTTCAGACACTATTCTTCGCCCAGCCAGTCTGACCAAGAAAGTCTGTCTGAGTAAAGCAACGTGCTTGAAAACAGATATTTAAAACAAACAGCCTTGGAGTAAAGCTGTCACCCTGCAGTAACAGCGACTGCACCTCCACCAAAGCGGCGCCAGCAGTGGGGTAGGGTACCCCCATTCACAGGTGAGTCATCCTGGCACATCCTTGGGAAGTATATTTACTGCCTGCAAGAGGAGAAGCTGACTGTATGCATGTGTATGGGCACAAGCATGCTGGACAGGTTAATTCATAAGCAGAAAAGGTATTTTTGCAGTAAGACTTGTCCCCCAGGTGTCTTTTCACCCCAGCTACGTGTTCCACAAAAGTCTGAAATCCATGCTTACGTTTTAGGTGTAATAAAGTGGATTTGTAGAATTTTCACCCCTGTCTACAAACACAGTCAGGCCAAGCCGAGACCCAGAGAGGAGACAGCCCCGTGTTTGTGCAGTACCCAGGGTAATGGAGTCTGTGCTGCAGCGTGGCAAGCAGTGGTACAAAGGCTTTTACTTGTTTCTTCCGGGATTTTTGGTTTTCTCCCCTTTTTGTTTGGCTTTTAGAAGACCAATAGTGGAAGAAACTGACAGTCCGGGTCTGAGCAAAATCAAAGAAAACCCAGTCCCTCCGGTGATTTAGACCTTTTGGGAAAATCCCTCTTCTTTTGCTCATTCCTCAGAGCAGAAAGTCTTCAAGTAAACTCCAATAGGGAGGTTTTCACCTTCCAAGGAGCTGCCAGTCAGCGCCCAAAAAAAGCAGTGCTGCTGTGACAGAGCCCATCAGAGCCCTGGTCCGTCTGGACTGCAGTCCGCTGTCTGCAGGCAGAAACTTCTGCTCTCTGGCTGCAGTAAGCAAAGAGAAAAATCACTGAGGAAAAGAAAGGGAGCTGTGAGTCCTAAATGAAGGGATGGAGAACTCGTCCCCTACTGATGGCATAGGCCCAGTCCCATCCTGAGAGCTCAGCCTAGAGAATCCCATCAGGAGACCTGTGAGCACAGCCTGGACACTCACAGGAAGGGCTGGCACATACCAAGAAAAGAAAGGCAGAATGGATGCATGAATGAGCCTCACCTGAGGGACAGCTGGCCAGCACAAGGATGCATTTCAGACATGACCGACAATTAGCGAACACAAAGCACACGTGACTTCTGCTATCAGAAATGGGAGAATGCACTCTCCTCTTCACAGTGTGCAGAAAAGAGCAGACACAGCCTCCTAGGCAAATAGCCTGAAATTGCCCATAACCTCATCTAATCCGCTTGCCTGAACCCCCTGCATGCTCCACGCTTTCTGCATGTCACCCAGCATCTCCCAGACACCCGTTTCCCTGACCTCGTTCACTAACTCTCTACAGAAGCTGCTTTAACCCACTGTGACACCCTTCCCCACACACAGTTTTAAACCTTTTAATCTCTGCTGAAAACCAAAGATGTGACTCTTTCAGCATGGAGAGTGTGAAAAGGACATGAGCTGAAATATATGCAATAAAACGACTCATTTGGGAGTCATTTCCCTTCCCAAGTCCTCTGTCAGCTTTAGGACCAAAAAATCCCAGGTAAAATTTGAGTAGAAAAACTAAAAGATATCTAAAGCAGATTTTTTTCCTGAAATCAGAGCACAGCTCCAGTTCCCACAGAACTACTCCTTACTGTTTAGCCTACACTGTTCATGCTGATACATCTGGAGCACAGTTCATTTGGCATCAGGTTTCAAGCAGCAAACCTGGAAATCTTAAGCGTCTGCTTTTTTGCTTGGTTTAAGGCTGTTTTATTCCCCCAGCCCAGATCAATACTGCATAAAACAGGCAATTTATCAATTGTGCCTAGCTGCCATGGCCCATGAAACCCAACTGGAGCAGAAAGAATTAATTGTTGCAATTACCCTGGTCTGTGCTGGTGGGCTGCAAGAATCAACACTCCAGTACGTGCACCCACTCACAGGACAGGCTCAGATTAAGACTGGAAACCAGCAGCACTCCCGACTGTCAGTCTCTCCTCTGGGAGTTGGGACCAGCCTTATCCACACACAACACACTGATGTCTTCAAAACTAACAGCTTTTGGAAAGATTTGGTTTGTGACTAAGTATATTTATCAGTGACTAATTATGATGTATGTATATTGTTACTGCTCTGTTGTGAGCATAACCCCTGTAGCGATCGTCCAGGAACTTGATGGTGACTTTTTGGGAAGTATTTGTAGAGCTGTAGATCCATGTAATACGAGTGCCTCTAACTTTAGCTGTGAAAGGCCTTCCTCCTGCCCCAAACCAGGGTCATCATAATAAGGAGCTATTCCAGAGGAAAAGGCAACTTAAATTCCTGTTCTTTGCTCTTAATGCATTTTCTTTCTGCATCAGGGTAGAAATTGCTCAGACAAAGAATAACATTATATGCCACAAAGGCAGAAAGCAAAGACATGCAGCCATCACCTCAGCTTCTGCAGACCTCAAGGGTGTCTGAAGATAAATTTGGCTGGACTTCAAGACCTTCTCTGGCCAGAAAGAAATAGAGGATGCCTGAGAAATTTGTCTGACAGACCCTGCTTGATTTGGGCATCAGTGTCTTTGGAAACGTTTTGAAGGTCTAACTGAAGCCTTTGGATTTAATATAGAAAATCCAGGTGGCTTGCTGTTAAGTGAGCTGATCTTACAGCCCCTACTAACTTTACAATCCTGGAAACCAGCACACTCGGCTTCCTCACCTGATCCCCTCTTCCCTCGGGTAGTGGCATTCTCTGGGCCAAACCTCACTTCAAATTGGTCCTCAGATAAATGTTTCACATTCCCATTGCTGTTGGACAGCAAGTCCGTGGTCTTTCTGCAGAAGCGATGCTTGTTTGAGCCAGCTGAACCACAGAGGATGCAATGTCTTTTCCACTTAACTCCCACCGTATGTCTGGATACTGGGCACAAGCTAAGGGCATCTCTTCTCCAAGAACCTCACCAGATTCTGGATGAGTCCCACCCCTTCTCCATTTTCATCTGTTTATTTGAGGGTAGTGGTTTTCCTCCCTATTACTTTTTAAAAATGTCTCAGTGGGTTCATGTCTTGTGACATTTTCCTGCATTCTCTGGAGTCTCTAGGGACAAGCCATAAATGAAACACAACTGTGCTCAGTCAAAAGGAGCAACATATTGGCCAGCAAATAGATCTCCTCAGCTCTCCTGGGAGAGATCGTGCTGAGCATGAGACAACAAATATTTCTTCAAAATAAAGGCAGGTTAGTCTACAGCAAAATCTTTTGGCAGACTGGAGTCTTTTCCAATAAGACAAATTACTTCCCTGAAGTCCTTATAAGGATTTTTTTTTTCCTACTTGATCAGACAGAAAATTTTGTCCAAACAGCAGCAATAAAATCTTCATGGTGACAAGAACACCACTCCTCTGCCTTGCCAAGAAATAAGCTTGTGCTTAAGAGCAGCAAAAGTGCTGTGGAATGAGTCCAGATATGCCGCAACCTAAATTCTGTTAAAGCTAAGTTCTATCGGTGTCCATAAAGTTTCTCTTTTTCTAAAGTGATGACAGCGTACCACAGGATTAACAGCAGCAAGCAAAGGCTCATTTTATCCTTTATTGCAGCAAATTACTGTACCTCTTTATTGTAAACCCCGGCCTAATCTTCTTCTCTGTAATTGCTCCAGATGGAGAAGGAATCTTTAATGTGATATTTTCTAACTAGTAAGGTTGGAGATTTTTTGCTGTGTTTCTCCCCCCCCCCCTTTTTTTTTTTTTTTTAAATTCAGAAGCACAGTTACCACATATCTCTAAGATGGAGAGTTAAGTCATGTTCTGTGGAGGCTGGCTGAGCTTTCTGTCCATTGGATGATTTTGATCTTTTACCTTCTTGATTTCTCATGTTTCAAACCAGATTTTTTTTTTTTTTAACAGAAATTAAGCACTTACTCATTAAATAAATGGTAGTTCACTATAGCTCACGTTAGTTATGTGATTCACAAACTGCTTCTGTTAACTGACCTATACTCATGCAACTCAGTATATCATAAAGGGACATTCATATTCCAGAGAGCAAAAAAGCTTAAGTATGTTTATTCCAGCAGTTCATGTATGTCCCCCTTAGTAAGTGACATTAGACAGAGGGAGCTGTAATAACATCGGTTAAGTTCTTCACACTGATCCCTTGTGGAAAGTAATTAAGCAAGCATAAATACAAATTAATTCATTAAATGGTTGCACTTTTGCAGGTTTAGAACCCTAAACCCTGGTCTGGTGACCCATGTCTATAAATTCCAACTCCATTGGGCAAAACTGAGAGACTCACTTAAAGAAAAGCATCATGTCTTTGCAAAGGCAGAGCAATTTGTTAAAAACGCAGCAATACTTAGTGACTCATAAAAGCATCAGCAGTCTTTCCTGCTAACCAAACAGAACACAGCTTTTCAAACACAGATACAATGAGCAACTGCCTCTCTACATCATTATGTGATTAATTCTGTTCTCATAGGATTTTATTCTATTTATGCAAAAGAGTTTGGCCCACAATCCAGGGCCTGGTAAATTAAAAATTATAATGTTTTGTATACTTCTAATTGGGACTGACTTAGTTTTTGGTGCAATTGTTTACACCCTTATTTAAACTGCAGCAAGGAAGATACAGATTAAATACTAGGTCACTATTTTTTTTTAGACTATAACAATAGTGCAGTGGAGTGAATTGCCCTTGGATGTGATCTCTGTAGCTGATAGTTTTTAAGTTTGAGAAATGTCTTTTGGAGATGTTTTTGTGTGGAGGACAGGATACAATCCTCAGGGTTCCTTCCAGACGAACTCAAAACACTGTTCTTGGTAGCACTGAGCATTGCCAGAGAAAGAGCCATTTACTTTGAGTAAAGACATTATCCTTGATTTCTTCCCATTTTGAGTCAGCTAACCTGTTGGGCTAGAAATACTCTAAAGAGGAGAGAATTCTTATGCATTGAGTCCATAGGAGAAGGTTTGTACAGGCTGGCTAAATTTGCTTCTTGATTTATTTCATGCTGCTTACTCCAAAGGCAGAACAAGACACACGTCAAACTGAAGCACATGTCCTCCTTCTCCAAAATCCTAGTACCATGTCAGATGTGTTGGGTGGCTTTGCTTGTTTGTTTGGGGTTTTGATAGGTTTCCCCCCCACACACACCTTTTCCTTTCCTTTGCTTCAGCAGTGTGTTCTAGGACAGAATTTGGCATAAACCACAAGCAGGGTTTGCTGGGCCAGGAGAGGCTGTAACCCAGACACGACAGAAAGCATTTGCAAGTTTTTGCTGAACAAAGTGGACAATCTGCAGTCCTCTGCACAGAGGCAGTGCTGCAATTGCATCAGCCTTTTGGATTCAGGTCAAGAGAGGCACTTCTTCAGTTTCATACTCGCAGCTACTCCAGCCATTAACTCCAGTTCTCTCATCAGTCTTCTCAGCAATCATCCTGGCTTTCATTTTGACTGAACCAGGTGGCAGCTGCATCCTCCTGCTATGCATCCTACCAGCAGACAACAGTAACCAGGTTAGGTGGTCACCTCTAAATACTCAGTTTAACTACTAACTACTAGACTTTATTGACAAATGCAGTAGTCTTACCACAGAAAGAGCACAGATGCTTCTCTGGCTTCATTTACATGAGGCAACTCTTGTACTAGGCAGGCTTTCCCATGGCATCTCTAACAGGAGCATTCTTCTGGTGTTTCAGCATTTCTAGGATTTAGCCCAGCCCCAGTCAGAGGTGCAAAAGAAGCTGTTTTCTTTAGATAAGGCAGGCTAGGCCTGGGGGCTTCTCTTGCACAGGGTCCTTGCCCTGCATACAGCAAGTGTCCCAAGCACAGCTCCATCAGCTGCTGAGCACCCCAAACACCAGGCAGCTTCTGGTGGGAAGCAGCTTTATGGTTCTGAGCCCCTGAGGCAGCCCATCTTGCTCATTATAGAAGGGATACAAATCTCTCTTCCTGGTCCTTGTCCGGGTGCAAAAGACTTTTCCCAGGCCAGAGAGGGTGTGAGGAGCAAAGGACCGAATTGCCAAAGTAAGAGTCTGAACCATGGTATCTCCTCGCCAGATTGCCTCCATGCTGTTGAACTCAAGCCTCTTTAGCGCTATAACAACGTAAAGTATTGTTAAGCTTTAAAACCAATCATTGTTAGGTTATGGTTTGGGTTTGTTTGGTTTTTTTTCCAGAATAAGAGAAAGAGTCATTATAACTAGGCCAGTAGCAAATTGCAGAAAAGAAGGGTTTCATGCTGTGCCCTAAGCCGGAATAAAGGAAAGTAGCAGCTGATGAAAGGATCAAAAGATGTTAAACTTGCTGGGGATGAAATACCTGGTAGGAGAAAACAGCAAGTGCTCCTTGATATCCAGTCAGGCATTTTTTCCCATTACTCTAATGGAAGTTAGCTCACACCTGCATGCAGTGATAGAACTGGGTGGAGAGCTGCTTTTTGCAATGATACATGGTTTTATTTCAAAGGAGGAGGACGAAAGCACTCCCTAAAGCTGGGGAGTAGCACAGGTAAATGCTGGACAGTCTGGAAAGAGAGCAGCCAGAGCAGGATTAATTATGACAGGCCATGAAAAACCTGTGAAGGGAGTAAGACATGTCTTACAGTGACATCTGATACAGCACAGATCCGACAACCACCTTCTTGTAATAAAAAGAAACACACAGAATTCACTATTTCTTCTTACATTAAAATCACCCCCTCCTACATTCACATCATTGCTGTCAGAAACATCTTGTTTCTCCACACCTAAGGGGCCATGGGAAAAAAACAAGCATTTCTGCTAAAAATATCTTTTTTCCAAGCTGTATTTATTCAGCTCTATTTTCCTCCAAAATGTAGGATTATTTTAAATTTAATCACATATCTACATAATTCCAACACTGCCAAACAAACAAGCTGTAGCCACTGGGAAGCAGGAGCTTTCCCCCCTCTTCCAGAGTTCCCACTGCTGAGAAGGCCACTCAGAGAAGCAAACACTGGAAACACATCCAGAAGAAAGTAGTGATTTCAAAATGTTTCTGTTCTGAAAACCCACTGCTTTAGAAATTGTTAAGCAAAAGAGTAGAACTGCCTACAACTGCTTAGTCTGAAGCTGTCGTGGTAGAAGCACAAGGCAGCATTATGCAAACAGAGACTTTGAAGATCTAGTTACATGGTAACGTATGTCAAGCAGTTTGGAGACAGCAGGGAACAAAAAGGTCAAGGTTCAGACAAATTTGGATCAGCTGAAAGGTCTGACGTCTTACACCAGGGTGGAGATAGGACAAAAACTAAGGAGTCTGAGTTTTAATGAAGGTAATTTTAAAGAGCAAGGAGAGCACAACAGACAGAGAAGAAAAGCAGTATGCATTTACAAGCAGACACCTGGGATCCCGAGCAGGAGGTGCTATTTGAATGACGCCATGCTATGACCGTACGATCTTATGACCAGATTCACACCAACAGAAGAGATCATTCTGCAAGCGAGGTGTGACTGGGCATGCAGGTAATACCAGGGATGGATTCATGCTGAGAAGTGGCTAGAACTCTTTGATTCCTTCCCAGAGCACGACATCCACCTGCCTACACTGAATTAATGCAGTTATCTTATCGGGGGAGAGATTTTACTTTCCCTCACCCTCTCCCACTCTGGACCATTCTCTGAGCAGGCTCTGCAGTGAAGCTGAACAATCTGAAGGGAAAGAAACACTAAAATCCTTTCATTCTTCTGTCTTCTGTTTCGAACAACTTTGTGATTGAAGCACAAGATGATGATGTGATGTTGGGAAGACAGTTTCCTAGGGCTGGACCTGGATTAAAAAGTTGGGAAACCTTGAAATTTTAGAGATTCCATTCTAGCTGTTGCAAAGTGCCGACTGTGAGGCTTGATTCTAGCTCTGAACTTCCCAGGGCTGCAGTGAATACCAGACGATGCACTTTTCTTTCAAGCTAAAAGAAGGGAGCAACTGAGTGATACAGCTGTAAATCAAAAGGACAGTCAAAGAGAAATACCTTCTTTACAGGAGCAGTTTCTCCTCCTAGCAGGAACAATTGATCTTCCCTTCTCCCACACTTTTACTGTGTCATCTGTTTAGAGCAAAGTTGCCTCAGGGCAAGAAGCACTGCTACTTGCTGTGCAAGTGCCCGGCGCTGTTCAGCATCCAGCACAACAGGACTGCAGCATCTGCTCTCCACTGCGAAGGCTAATCCTTCCAAGTATCAATAACAAAAACAGTAAAAGAAATTCCAAAGGCCAGCAGAAGATGACTAGATGTCTGCTGCAGTGAGGTCTATGGGGAATTATTCTTCCCCCCAGAAAGACTTTCTCTGTATTCAAGACTGTCCTTTTTCTTTCAATGCTATTTCCCAAAGGGCCATTTTGATCAGTGAGTTAGGAGGGATAAACTGCAGAACTGCTGGAGAACCATGAATCATGTACTTGTGAGTGACAGTAGCCCTTAGTGTGGAGAACAAGCTCTTACACAAATTTCTTTCCCAGTTTTGGAGAGGGGCAGACTTTCCAATTCTTTCCTCTAAGCCTGTTCCTAGGAGGATCACAGGACTGGTCTCTTGGTGCAGGCTAGTCATAAATTAAAATTAACCCTCCTCCAGCCAGATGCTTTCGACAGCTCCTCTCTGGAAGAAATTCAAATATTGCAAAGATGCAGAATCAGTGACTGACAAGTCTGTTCTGGTGATCCCTCTTCACAAGTGATATGCTACTTTCTTTTTTCCCCAGAAAAAGCCTTATGACCAGTCCTGCTGTCCCCCAAGACCCATAGCTGCCCTATGCCACTTGTGTTAAAGAAACTTCAGAGGCCAGTTCTGGCCAGCCATAAGAAATTCCAGTTGTGATACTTGCTCTGGTATTTTTTCTGATCTGAAATGAAAGCACTATATTGAGCATTATTTTGAATGCAATAGTATCGAAATAAAAATATCTGATGTTTGATCAATGCAAAACAAATGCAAATGGAAAGATTTCATTTCAAAACATTTTAATGTGAGGAATTCCCCACAGAAGACCTAAACTTTTTACTGAAATACGCACAAAGCATTTTGATCCTGACAAAACCATCTCTCCTGCAAACAAATTTTTCATCAGAAGTTGTATTGCTCCATGCTACACACGATAAGTCCCCAGTTGCTTACTTTCTGTTTGTTAGGTTGTAAATTTCTCAAGTGAAAAGTTGTTTCTAGTCAGATACAGCACTAAGAAAGCAGACAGCACTTTAAAAAAAAAAATAATCAGTAAGTGTCCTAGTTTTTACCCCTCTGGTAAGGATGCGAGATGCTGTAAGGCCACTCCTTGGTTCTGCTGATAGATTTACTCTTTACAAAATTTATTTGTGTGGCGTTTGTCAAGAACCATATCTGCTAAAAGTCACACCCTGGCCATCTCCCCATGGATCTCTTGCACAGAGGTAGTGGAAATCGAATGCAGACAAGCTGGTTCAGTATGCCCAAGTTACATGACAGTGAATTAACAGAGCATGGGGTGGCTTCAGAAAGAGCTCACAGGAATCAAATCAGCTGTACCTTCAACCCGATGCAAAGGGCAGTAGCAGAGCAATCTGGAAAAAACCTAAGTATCATACTGGTTGTGTATTTTTTTTAACAAGCTAGTAAAGGTTGCTGTGATCTAGTCTCCAACCAGAACCATATAGAAATATCTTAAAAACGCCCCCCCTACCCATATGTCAGCAGCAAGGGTTCCATTAACTAAAGGCACCTGAAATTGCCTGAGAACCCAGTCACCTCTAGAACTGATTCTCCATCATCTTCTACCATGCATAGTGTTGAGTAAATGAAAACCACCATGAAACCAAATCAGTAATGACTTACACCAATTACACATGCATGTCTATAACTCTGTAAGATGCCCGATGACAGATTCAGTCTGTTTAGCTTTAATTCAGTTTTCAGTTTCAAAAGTATAAATCACAGAAACTCCAGGTTTCAGCTAAGTTAAAACATTTTTATACCATGCACAGAACTACCGTAAGCTGAACATGGCTCCTTTACACTGTAAGACGTTTCCTTTCCAGAAGGATTTGAGCAACAAAGAAAGAGAAGGTTTTGAAGAGCAATTGGTTTGAAACTATCCCAGTGGTTCACACTGGCTGGAACTGCTACGTGATGCAGAGATGTTAAGTGTAGCACTCCTGAGTCATCCCATCAGGGGGCAAGGAGTAAACTCTGTAGATCTCCCTGACACAAAAAGCCTGTGACAGAAGGAAGCTGCTCAGGGTTACGTTTCACAGCCAAACACAAGCAAAGTATTTGGCAAATTCTCTATTCATTTGCCCATGGACTTTGCATACAGGTTTACTGGGTAATCCAGGGCTGTTCGGAAGTAGACGCAGCGTCTCCCTTTTTCAGATTTCACCCAAACTGGAGGGTTGTAGCACTACATTATTCTGCCAGCTGGAGCCCTGGATCCAAATGCTTCTGAGCATTAGGCTGCTTGAAATCTGTTCTCCAGATCAACCGCAACTGGTAGGGAAAAGCAACACCTCAGTCACAAAAGATTCACCCACCTCACCCACTCCGTACCCAAATCAGACTGAATCTAATGAACTAGCCTCAAGTCTTGGAGCAAGAGGCAGATGTTGCTTTTGAGCTGGGTCTGTTATGAAGGACAACGACACTGTTGGGAGCCCTGCCATTGGGCATCATTGGTGGAGGTGTGCTGCACAGCCCTGTTTCCCAACAGCACTTTTCAGACTGAGACAAGTGACCCAAGACCACAGGTCCAAAGAGAATCAGGGTAAGTTTGGCCTACATAGGGCTGATGCAAAATAAAACCTGGCACTTCCTTTCTGCTTTCCATCCTACAGATCTCGGCACCTTTTACAAATATTAGTAGACCAGTGACCTTCCCAACCCTATCGCAAAAATCACCTTTTTTCCAGATATTGGGAAAGCCTCATCTACTGCCCCCCGTCCCTGTATGCAATAGAAGAAACAGCACTGCAGAAAATTAGATGTGCAACAAGGAGATTAATGTGAAATTTTATATTATTTTTACCTGTAAACTTAGAGTGCTGAGAATCCACTGCTGAAGGTGCTGTACAAATGTCCCAAACACAGGCAAGCAAGGACCCTCAGCACACAAGGCTGCCTTTCATCCTGAGTTTGGGGTACTGTAGGCCATGCTCAGAGCTATCCCTGCAGTTCAAGGCTACAGGCAGTCCTTTCAGTCCACTCAAGACTCAGAGAGACATTGCTAATGCTAACGAGAAAAGAATTACCTTGTGCTGGAGAAGCACTTACACTTGCCTTCCTGAACAAGGTCAGTGGCAAAGTGAGGAACACTGCTCTGTTCACCCAAGCACTTCGCATACCTTAAAAGATGTGATTTTTTGAGTCCTAAGGGTCAACAATTTTGATCCTTTCAAGAGTCTAAACAGTGCACTCAAGAAAACAGCTGTTTAGAAGACTTATGTCCTGTTACTGCTCCCCTCAAAAGAGACTGCTGATGTGTGCTGCCTTAGCTGTCAGCATTGGCAGTTCTTGGTTAAGAACATGATATAAGCGTCAGTATATTTATCAGCAGGGACAAAAGAGTAAAATGTATTCCAATAAGGGAAAAAGGGGGGGATGGAGACCTACAATTAATTTTAGAAATAACAAGCTGCAGGTTGCACAGTCACAAAGTGGAGGCTGGAATGCAGTTTTCCTGAGTTTGTAAAGAGTCATTTAATTTCTATAGAAACTGAGCAGCAAACAGGTAATTTTCTCTGCAAATTGCTTCAACACCTCTGTAATGCTCTGCAAGAGGAATGCATTTCCCTTGTGTCTTCCTAATCCCCTGTTATTTTCATTATAAATTTAATTAAGCTCTTATAGAGAATATTCTATGACATATGAGCCAAGTTTTGTTTTTCTGTCAGAGTGATGACAGAAATGAGCTGCTGAATTATGTGGCAATTGCATTTCTTTTTTCTGTGCAAGTATTTCAAATTCTATTAAGCAGCGGAGACATTTCTCTGACTGAATCAATACAGATAAAGTTGAGAGAGCTGTACAGAAAAGGTCTGCGTGTCTGAAGCATGTCTTCCAGCCATTGCTCTCCTCCTTTTGACAATGCCCACTGCTGCCATTTTGTGAAACATCTCAAGAGGAGATTATCTCTGTACAACTCAGGTAAATGCAAGCAGCTGTAGGACCAAAGGTTTGAATGCAGCAATCTGCGCAGCAGAAACGAATCCAGGAGAATATCCTGCTCTTTGTTGTGAAACCAGTATTTCAGGGTCCTCCCTAGATGAGAGCACAGCTGAACACTGCTTCCTCGTGATACCTTTTTCTTTCTGTGCTGGCTCTCACTGCAAGATATTATTATTCCAGGGAGGACACTTCTGAGTGTCCTCTTATTTTCACCTGGGACTGGTTACCAAGCAACACATGCTGTATTATCAATGGTCCAACAGAACACAACTTGAACTGGACACTTCTTGGTTTGGTCTTCTCTTTGCAAATTTTAAAAAGAAGATTTTTTTTTTTTTCCTCTAGTCTAATTCCCTGTTTCTAAATCCAGCTCATTTCATATAGTTAGCTGACACTATTGGCTAAAATTTATCAAAACAGGTTTACCAGTGTCCCAAGTTACACAAATTACATCTGAAGACAGATATTACTATAATTACCACTTATGTTACCATGTAGAGGTCCTTAAAAGGAGGATCTAGGCTGCCTTGTGTGAAAAACAAATCCATGCTCTCATCCCCTCCCAGTTTTCCATTTTAACCAAGTGACAATTGAAAACATCTGACAAGCAGCTGGTGGAAGCACTGATAGGAGTAAAGCCGTAAGTCTTGCAAAAGCTTAGCACTCACAACTAAGTCCAGATTTCTGAAGACCCATACAACCTGCTTTCTGTATTTCAGCTGCAGGATTTTCAGAGCTGGACATAAATATCAAGAATAAAACCCAAACCATCCTTACTGAATAATTAAGCCTTTAATGCCTGTCATTGCTCAACATTTGTGAAGGATTCTAGTACCTAAACTTTTCAACTTTGCTTCCTGAGCAGAGGGAGAAGCCAGAACAGATCACATGATGTTAGCTGACATCAAAGTCAAATATGTAAAAAGCATACTGATCCTTAAAAAAATAAAGTAAAATTAGAAGTCCTTTGTTTTCCTTATCACATTAGGACATTCCCCAACTGCTTTTCTATCGCTCGCCTCATCTATCACAAGTGCCATCACATGTAGGAATACACAGAGATCAGCAAAGAAGTGCGTACATACGGATAAGGCATCAGGAAGTGAACCATGCTGCTTTCAATTCTCACGTCTCTACAACTTGGTGAAAGCAACAATTGCTATCAACACAGACAAGCTGGGAAACATGTGCTGTGCACAGCAGGCAGAAGTCAGTCCTTCATGCCTCGCTTCCCCCTGCCTGCCCCCCGCCCCCCGCATCTGCTACCTGGAGATTAACAGCAGTAAAACGAACACCAGAAGTTCCTGACTCAAATTCGAGCCCTTGAGAACATACATTTTAAAAAAAAAAAAAAAAACAAAAAACTTGACCAAAACCACAAAACCCCTCCCTGGACTGACTGCAGTTACCACTGAGGTTTGGGGCTGTTATTTGGGCTGTTGTATTTTTTTTTTCTTTTTTCTTTTTCCTTTCTTCAAGACTTTACTAGTACAGGGATACCAGTATTCACACCCATCATCTCGCAGAATTTCAAGCATCACTGCTAAAAAAACATCTTCAGGGTAATATTGGAGTAAAAATGTCGCACTCAGGGAGAGCTATCTGCCTATGCCTCATACTTCTTTAATGTTACGCCTTTGACAGCCTAACAACAGCTAAACAGCTTAGGTCTCAGCAAGAGATTTCCAGGCTGTTTGAGTGTGAGAAGTATGACATTTTAATTAGAGGCAAAGCTTCCGATTTGCTACAAACACCCCTCTGTTTGAGGCTAAGCATGAGGAGTGCAGTTTCTGCAGCACAGCACATGCCATCAGCAGTGGCTGCACGGGTTTGGGTCCTGCTCTTCCCACTGGAGCCCCAGGCACCGCTGCAGTCAGCGCTACTGGTGCTAATGGGGCCTTCCCACAGAGAAACGGCCTGTCCTCTCCACCCCACACAGGACCCACTGCCAGCAGCAGGTCGAGTTTAGGATCATCTTAAGCTTTAACACACAGGCAAAGCGAAACAGGCCTCACATGCTTTTTCAGCAGCTTTGCCCTTTTCTCTCTCTCCCCCTCGAGCACAGGTCTGTAGTTTCTCCTGCCTGCCACATCCTGCGAGCCTCCCAGCAGATGCCTGATAGCTATGAGGCTGGCTGGGCCACCAATCTCCTAGGCTCCCCCTTGTCCTGAACTTAAGGGAAAGGATGCTCGCTGTGCAACCCTGAGCACTCTCTGGAGAGCTTTAGAGGCAGCTCGCTGCTGCCCAATTGCAGTTAAGCAAAGAAAAAATGTACTTGCTTCAAAATACTCCTGTTAAATAATGAAGCTAGGGCACCCCATCAGAATGTGCAAGTGTGAAGGACACTGTTATGGGAGCAAAGTTTAACTATTTCCATTGCAAGTGTTACTATGAAGGAACCCTCCCCCAGAACACGTGTATGGGTGGTTGTTAGCCAGACTTTCATTCCAATTTTTGCCATTGTTGATGACGTGTAATGAAATTTTCTTTTGGCATGACGCAGAATCCAAGAAGGTAACTATAACATCAGCAAGATGTCTGCAAAGGCGTTGTTTTTCTCATTCTCCTGAGACACAAACCCATGAGGAATAGAAGATACTAGCCGCAGTCCTGCTATAGGCATGATATAAGTAATAAAACCATCTTGAATGTCATATCAAAGGCACCGAGAAGCACAGAGGGCAGACAGAACTGTATCATTTCACAGACCTCAACAATTGTGACTAGTTTCAGTGCATTAAATTGCAGGCTTTCCCTGACTAATGAGAAATTGATAATCCCACCCAGCCATCTCTGTGTGTGAAAGGTCTATTGGAGGAGGGTGGCATTGTGAGAGTCACTTGGGACCTTGGCATTTAGTCTTCAATTAGCTGCCTTCTCTCAATTCCTTGGCGACCAACTTAATGCAAAAGATGTCATTATCCTCCCTCTCTTCCACTTCAACTAACGAGTAAGAAAAAGCACTAGCAGCAGAACAGCCTCTTTCAAAACACTGCCTGGGTCCATGCCCTGGACTGAAGACAGGGCACATTTAGCAGCCAACACTGGGAAACGGCTCTGGATTTCAGAGCTAGGCTTCAAAGCTAAACAGATGGCTTTAGCTCTTTGGCAGGGAAATACTGTAATGGCTAAAAAAAGAATGGGGACTGTATTGAGCAAGCGACATCGCCCCATCATCTGAGGGGCAATTCTGCAGATGCTCTCTCTGTGCGTTGCGCTCCATTCTTACAAAAGTGAGCATCATCCGTGAACGAGAACTAAACTGGGAAGTCATCTGAAATAATCCAGTTTGTGTGCATGCAGTCTTTACATTACTGTTCTTCCTTTCTTTCCCCAGTTGTATTTCCCCAAGAGACACCTTGTGTAAAGAGATAATAGCACAGGTGATGGAGAGTTCACTCCATATTGTATGATGGGTGCAAGCTACACAGTTCCATCTCAGTCACAGCAGCCTCTAATCCCACCCTCTACATTCCCTTTCCTCCTTCATCCATTTGAAAACTTGACTCTGGAAGGTAGACAGCATAAGCAGGTAGGCAAATACTATTTCCATTCTTGAGGAATTTCCAAATACCTCAAGCTTGTTCTTGTTGGAAAAAAAAAAAAAGCATACCTCCCTGCAAAACAAAACCTCGCCAGCATTTCAATTAATAACCTGCACAGTTCTTTGCTTCACCAATGACAAATGCTAAAAATGAATCATTTTAATATAACCCATTTTTAAATAATATCTAAAGGTTTTGCTTTCATGTCAACACATCACGAAAGACAGAATTCAAATATATTACACATTAATATTTTAAGTTAATGTAAAAATGAAAGTGAAGTTACTAGAGGTTGGGCTTTTTAACCTTTTCAAGATTTGGGATGTTACCAGGCAGCACTTCGTGAATCACTTTGGCTTTTTCCATAAGTAACATCATCCATTTCCCCATAGAAAACGGTTCAACTGAAAACAACATCAACTCTATCCCTTCACAATGCAATAAAGTTAACCTCTTGTGCACAGCCAGAAGAAAACCTTTTTGGCACACAAAACATTTGGAAGGTTTCCTTCAAGATCTGAAGGCAGAGCATTGCAAGGCCGTGTGGCACAGACACTAACTGTATTCCATGTGCAAGGCAGGGTACTGGACACCGCCGTGCAAGGAGGCGGCAAGTCTGGAAGCCAAAGACTTCTGTGCCCTGCAATAGGAGGGGAGAGCAAACCAGGCAGCTTCCTGCCTTTGTGGTTCAGGAAAGCACCTTGCTCCCGCACCTGCTGTTCTCCAGAGCTGCGGCTGCTCCAGTCTCTCCCACAGAAAAACGGCCCATAGCCTGCCCTTGGGGATGCAGGCTGCCCCCACCTCTACCCAGTTGATAATAATGTCCCCATGACATGTTCCATTGGTCAAATGTCAAAAGGAAAATAAATACATGAGAAGGGACTAAGAGATCTTTAATAGCAGGCACTGTCGCTACAATCATCCCTCCTGATCTTTTATTTGGCGTAGTCCAGAGAGCTTCAGTGGGTTAAAACTAATTTAAGGCAAAGCAGGCTGTATCAAATAATGAAATATAGTTATGACTCACACATCACAATATAGCTTAGTTCTCACAGAGCATTTTAAACCTGATGTTCTGCTCTGTCTTCATCAAACAACTGCCAGCTTTTCCTGGACAAAAAGCATTTCTCAGGCACACCAAGCCTAGAGGAAGCCACCAAACAGAACCTCTGTGTACTAGAGCAATTGTAGTGGTTGGCCAGAGCCAAAAAGGAACTCCCTTTCGCATGCCATTCACCCTTGCTCACACGAGGTGAAGAATCGGTACAGTGTTTCTGAATGACGGTAAGCACTCAAGGTGACACGGGAATACCAGCAGAGCAAACAATTACCAATGTTCAGCTAGAGGAGACAGTCTCCAGCACAGTTACATTTCTTTTCAGCCCAAGCACAGCTACTGGAGCTTTAACAGCTGTCTGTTCAGACCTAGTAAGCCTATTTGTCTGGAGCCTACCCTTCTCTCACCATAGGAAGGAAATTACATGTTGCAGTATTTGCTTTGGCATGCTTGCTAGGACCTGAAGTGTGCTGCATGCACAAATAGGCTTTCCTATTTTTCCATCTATAAAGGATAAAAAGCAACACTTGCTAAAGTAGCAACTGCCAGCTAATAACGACCATCAGGAAAAAGGCATCTTCTCCCCTGCAGAGCTGTAGATTATTTGTTTTCATGGCAGCATCCTTCTAGCTAAAATGACGAAAGAAAGGCATCACCCCCAGGCATGTTTTGGAAGAGCTTAGCAAGTTACGGATTATAAAAAGCTGCACAAAAGTGCTACTTACTGTGACAAAAGATCAAATCCATGAAGACTGCATGTTCTCCAGAGAAGCCATCAAGCTCTAGGATAACTTCTTCTTTGGGGCTAAAAAGTGTCCTTTGCTCTCCAGCCAGCATACTGAGTGATCTAACCTACTATTGAGCAAATCCCCTGATTTTTCATCTCTAAAAATAACCCCCACAAATAGGGCCAGACATAAAAACAGGATGCATTTGTCATAAAGCCTGTTCTACTCATCCACAGAAGCATATTTTCAGCAGAAAAGATTGAATGCAGGCAACTGAATTCAACACCTTAGGCACAGCTTCCCAGAGGACACCCCCCCCCCCCCCCCCCAAGACTACGTGAATGCTCTTCAACACTAGCCTTTTAAGCTAATACCTACAGCTAACCCCACCTGTCCCTTTCCACAGTTAAGTACCTGCTAACTTTCCCAGCTGCTCAGTGCTCTTAAAAAAAAATAAAAAATAAAAAGGCTGTGAGAATTTGGAGTAACCCAAATCAGATACTGCTTTTCCAAGTAGGAGCTCTTTCAATCGGTCTATGAAACTCCCACAGCAGCATTTTGTAGTTAAGACTCGAGGTTATTAGTAGCCCTCATGGCAGGGAACAGGATTCAGAACTACACTCACATTTTCACTTATCCTTAGAGCCATCTTTCTACTGACAGCCTCAGTGTTTAAAGTCTGAAGTGTGGAGGCGGTCAACGAGTAGTTTGAATGCTTAGGGAAAAAGCTCTTGGCTCTCTTTTTCTGAAGGGATGGAGTGGAATTATTCTGGAATTTTTTTTTCTGTGTTGCATTCATTTAAATACTTTCTACTAATGATTTTTCTTCCTTCTTTGTTTTATTTTATTCTTGTTACAAAAATGAGATGTCAGAAAATCTGACACGTTGTCGTACCATATGCTTAGTGTCTGTTTCCAGCAGCAGGTGAGAATCTCATGATTCAATTCCCACCTGTGCCAAGGCCATTTTACACCAACTTGCTCTGTAGGAAAGCATGGAATAAAAGCAATAAAATCTGTGAGAGATGTGTATACGGAAGATGTGTGCTGTGCACAGTTTCAGCACTGCCTGTATGAAAAGGGACTACATATATCCATTTCCAGCCCTGCACAGTAAGTATCAAAACAGGAAAGCATTGCCTAAAGCCAGCATCACCAAGCCAAAATGTTCTACAATCTTGGTCAGACTCTGGAAAATAACTTCTCAGCTTCCTTCTGCAACTGCATTTTCTTTTACTTTTTTAGTGTTCATGCTTAGAAAGTTCCATCAAGAAAAAAAAAAAAAAAAGTATTTTCCTGTAATCACCAGGCGATAGGATATGGTGGTTTAAGGCATAGTAATTGGAACTGGAAAACTCAAGTCATAAGTGCCAGACTTGATGAAGCTACAAATCTGTCCTTCCTGGAACAAATTTGGGTCTTGAAATCGTAGCATCATTCACCAGAGTTCTATTCCCCGACTTATTCATCACCGAGTCCTGGCCTTGAAGCAGTGTAATGATGTTTTCTCTCTGATGTCTGATGGCCAACTGGAGGGCTGTACAGCCAGTGATATCTTCCACGTCAAGCAGAGCGCCAGCCTTAATCAAGGTCTTTATAATGGCCATATTGCCCTTGAGGACAGCAAGGTGCAAGGGTGTCCAACCCACTTTGTTCTTCGCATTGACATCTGCCTTGCACTCCAGAAGATTGATAACGGTCAAAAAGGAGCCCCGCTGGACTGCAAAATGGAGAGGGGCCCACTCTGACTTCTCAGCGATGTTGGGATCTGCCCCACATCTCAATAGCTCACAGACTACCGGCTCATCGCTGTAGCGAGTAGCCAAGTGAAGTGGGGTCCAGTCCATGCTTCCTTTGGCATTCAGTTTGGCGTGGCTATCTTTTAGCAGGTGGATGATTTCAATGTGTCCTTTGAAAGAAGCCAGGTGCAGGGGAGTCCAACCTTTGTCTGTCCTCAGTTCCACGTTGGCTCCGTACTTGATGAGTTTCTCACAGATGAGATACTTCCCCCTCACCACAGCCAGGTGCAGGGCGCTGTAATGATTTTGATCCAGGCTGTTGACAGAGGTCCCATTCTTCAGCAAATAATGGACCACTCTGAACTTCCCCCTCTCCACAGCAACATGAAGTGGGGTTCTATGGTTCTTCTGCTTTTTCTCCAGGTCGGCTCCTTGACTGGCAAGCAGTTTCACCAAGCTGACATGTCCAAAGCAAGCGGCCACATGGAGGGCAGTTTTTCCATCCACCTCCTGGGTGTTGGAGTCAGCCTGGCGAGATAGCAGTACTCGGGCCACGTTCTCAAAGTTGTTCTGTGATGCCAAGTGCAGAGGGGTCCACCCGTCATGTTCTTGAGCATTTACCTGTGCCTGGTGGTCCAGCAAGAGCCGTACAATTCTGTCATCCCCATTCTGAGCAGCGAAGTGGAGAGGTGTCCAGCCATCATCGTCAGGCATATTGATGTCCGCATCATGCTCTATCAGAACCGAGCAGATCTCTGGCGACCTCTTCTGAACAGCCATGATGAGGGGGGTGTAGCCACAGGCTACCTGGCTGTTCACGTTGGCTTTGCAGCTCAGGAGAAACTTCACCTTTTCCACGTTTCCCTGGATCACCATGAGGTGAAGTAACGTGAGGCCATTTTCATGCACTCTACCGATTTCCTCAGACAGGATGTCCTCTGGACTTTCAGCCTCACTGTAAGAAGGTGGGATACGAACCTCCTGATTAGCCGTTTCTAAAGGCAGGGGAAACAAAACAGGAAGAAGAAAGTAAGACCAAGTGAAATAGCTTGGTGTGCCTCAAGACGGGAGAGAGAGCATGTGAATCTTTGTCGTATGAAAGGAAATCAAAGTCTTTTTAAAGACAGGGAATATGAAATGAGGCAAGACCGTTACATGCAGTCTCTTAGAAAGCAGTGAGAATTCTGGCTTCTCCCTCATGGGAACTCTATCTGCTGTTTCCTGTACGGTTCACTTTCCTTAAAGTCACCCACATGGAAGACTTCTTGAGCCACATCCTTATCACTGGAGAGAGAGGAAATAGGCTGGGTTTTGTAGGTTTCCCCTTCTTTATTTTTGATTTACAAACATCCCCTACTTACCACCACTTCTGGTGTCTCGAGGGAAGGTGAATTCTTCTTTGCCACTCTCGTTTTCAGGAAGGGGAAAAGAAAAAGCCGTAAGACAAAGTTGCTTATTTGCATTCTACAATGTTTGCACACAGTTCATCTTTGCTGCTGCTCTGAAATCTTGTATATTATTTGAGTGGTTTTGATCCAATCCTGTGACTGAATTCAAAACTCAGCAGAGCAAATCATGACAGTAACAGGAATGTGGGAGCCTGAAAATAGTCTCTGGATATCAATGAGATTTTCCTCCTCTTACTCATTTGCTCCCAAACAGACATATATTCTACTTCCTTACTGCAGCACATGCCCACGGCAGCATCCCAGCTAGTAATTTTCTTTGTTGTATAGGGCACCCTAACACCCCCACCTCCTCAATCCTCTATACTCAGGCATCTTGTTTCTTGCTGACTGCACAACTAGGCAAAACCTCAAAATAGCAATAGTTCTCAACTGTCGCTTCTCCGTACACGAAGTTGACTTCTAGGCACAATTACACTCTAGTAGCTGGCCTAAAATTGTGACTATCCTGAAACCTTTCTTAGTCAGAGAAACACAGGGATTTAAACCTTTTTTTTTTTTTTCCTTCCATGAGAGTTGTTTCAACTGGAACGTCCTCCCTTTCATGGAGCTGGAAAATTGTCATGTGGGCACATACGCCAGTGCCACGAGCAGAACCCCCACGATTCTGTGTCTGCTTGAGCTTCTTTTAATGACTGAGGCCTACATGATAAACCCACTTCACCTGAGCAGGTAGAAAGAAGGATCTTCCTCTCAGACTGTCTATCGTTTAGCACACTAGTCAGCTTGCTAAATTTATTTGCAAGTTTCCTATCCCCATAAATTAATTACAGATGTACAACCTATGCAAACACACTGCGCAAAGGTCGCTGAGGTGCCCTTGTCTGATGATAAACAGTGATGAGAGAGGAAACACACACTCAAGAACCAGTAAGAACAGGAAAAAGGATTCTGGAATTTCCTGAGTGGTACTGGGAAGCCTTCCTCACCTGCTGGTTCCCAGAGATGGCAGGCTTGTGGGACATCTTCCTAACAAGACGCTCATTTTCTGGATCTACTACAAGGCTTTGTATCAGGGACAGCAGCATGTCTGTTTCTACAGGGATATCTACCAGAGCAAAAAGACTGTTAGCTGTGCAGACCACCCAGATGCTCAGAACTTAGTCAGTAGCCAAGGTTGTGGAAGTCTTCCACGTATCCTCCACACGGGGAGGAAGGAAAGAGGGAGAAAGAGGATGCGTGGATGGCAAACGTGTACCAAGCATTGCCAAGGCAACAGGCAATCTAACTGGCCAAGAGCTATGCACAAGCTCATCCCCCATGCTCATCCCTCCGTGGACCCTTGGCTAGTCCATATCGCCACCAGCTACTACACCTGTAAAGCTTGGCCTTTGCTTAGGGTCTTGGTCCCAACACCTCTTCATCAAGTCCACCATCTGCTGGCATTCCCCTGGCCAGTCATCGCTGATGGGTTCTAGGCAGGGCCTTTTTCCTGCTGCAACCTTGACTATAATAGCCATCATGTTGGCTCCTGAAAAAGAGCAACAAGCACTGGGCTTTTCCTCTGTGAAGATGGCCGTAACAAATATTTAATCAGTGCAGTGCATGTAAGAAGCATTCATATTTACCTGCATAAGGTTTCTTCTGCATAAGTACCTCCCAAATGACAATTCCAAAGCTGCAGGCAATGAGAGATCATGAGCAATCACTCCCATATGTACACAAACATAACATTCCCTTATTGCTTTCATCTTCTTGAGAAATGGGAAAATTAGGAAAGAACTTCTTCAGGATGGAAGGATTTCATCCCCCACACCAAAAGGACAGGTTCTTATGAATCATCACATACATCTGACACCTCAGCGAAAAGGGTTGGTGTAGTGAATGAGTGATTCCCTGTGAAACTCGGGGTCTCGGTGCCTTTTTTTCACTTCACTTCGCTCACATTGGGTTTTAGAATACTTGAATACTGAATACTGAAAGTTCATGTGACCGTGCTAATTCTCCTTTACTTCTTGTCTTGGGTTACTGTGTAGTGTAGTGGCTAAGGAGCTGACAAATTTCCAGAACATGTACGTTTAGCTTGTGCAGGTGGGCTGCAAAGCACTTTGGCCAAAGGAAAAAAGTAAAGTTGAAATCTTTTCTCTACCTGTTACTGACCAAAACGAAGCTGAATACCAAAGTTGACAAGAAATATTGCAGCTGTTTTTAAATCAAACTAAATCTGAGCAGCAACTGCTGTGAAAGAGCAGGCACTCTGTTCTGTGCTCTAATCTTAGTCCTTTTCTAGAATAACTTCCAGCAACCTAACTGGGTATGATGGAACCTAAAGCAATACAGTCTGCAGGTCACAGGGGATCAGAGCTGCACAGAGGTGCATCTGGTAAGAGACTATACAATCATAGATAGATGGTTATCCACAGATAAACTCCCCCTTCCTCTCTACCACGGAAGTTGGAGTTACCACATCTCACTCCCAGTGTGTTCCCCACCAAGGACATTATGCAAGGCAGAGCCAGAATATAAACAAAAAGCAGCAATGTGCCAGTCTCTCTTGCTCTGTGTTAGAGCTAGGGGTGGCAACCCTGTGCGATCCCTGGATAGAAAGGCAGCCCTTACCTGTACACATCATATTTGATTCCTGGGGGCTTGCTGTTCTGGAGAAACATTTCGGGGGGGATGTAGCTCAAAGTGCCTCTCAAAGCAGAGCTTTCAATATACTGCATTCGGCTAGACCGCTCCATCCATTTTGATAGCCCGAAGTCCGAGATCTGCAAGCAGAAAAAAGGAAAGCTTCCCGCATAGTGCTCACAGTCTCACCCCTCCTTCTGTTAGCTGGGAGATACCTCCATCCTTCACGATTAGGGATATGAGGGGGTGCCTAGCAGCTGAAAATTGATAAAACCCCGAAAAAAAATTGTAGTCAGTGCTTTTCACTGAGTCCAGCAGATCAGCATTTCCTCTTAAGTTGGAGCCTTAAGTTCCCAGTTCTGGCACAGATTAACTGTACGATCTTGAGAATACCATGCAATTTGTTTATCAGCTGCTTCTTAAAAACCCCACTGGTGAATCTTTCATTGAGCACTCCTGAAGAACCTAACTTACTAGGATTCTGGACTCACTTAGCAAAAATAACCTTCTCCCTATTTGAGGAATAACCCGTCCCTGCAAACGCAGAAATAAGGTCATACCTTGACGTGCATATTCCCATCTAGGAGAATGTTCCCTGGTTTTAGATCTAGGTGCAGCAACGGAGGTGTCATGCTATGCAGGAAATTCATAGCCAAGCCCATTTCATGGATAACCCGGAATTTGAGCTGCCATGACATTTTGTGAGTGGGAAGAATTTTCTCCAAGGACCCTCTCGCCATATATTCCATCACTATCCCCAAAGGGCTGTTGCAGACCCCATAGATAGTGACAATGTGCTGGAATTTGATTTTTTCCATCTTGGTTGCCTCTTCCATTAGACAGTTCATACTAGTCCTGGAAAAAATAAAAAAAAGTGGAACCAAGAAATGGTATCAGTCGTTTCACAGGCTAAGTTACTGTATAGTAGCTCAGTGATATCCAGCCTTTCCAAGCAGCCCTGCTACCCCAAAAAGATTCATTCCAATTTGCCCCTCGAATCAGTGATAATGCAGCCGCGTCATCATCTTCTGCGGACTAAGACCTAACATACAAAAATGAGCCAAGGATTGTTTGGGCAAATTCAACCACCAGGCTCCTAGAGAAAGAGCTCAAAACGTCCATCTTGGTCCAGCTCTCAGAAGACCTTCAGTGATGACAGAAAGCCTCGCCCACATCCTTGTTTTTACACTGTGATGAAATTCTCAAGTGATGCTTCCCTGAAAGCACGATGTCGGGACCTGGCACAGCATGAACCCTGCCTTTTTCATAGGCCACATGTCCCCAGGGCAGTCTCAGTGACAGCCTGTACACTGTTTGCAAGCAGCTGTGGTCCAAGAACACGCTAACCTGCTGAGCTTGAGTATATGGAGGCGTGCATGGCCAGAGGGCATGCCTTGGCCATACCTATGCCTTCACCGGCAGCTTTCTGTCTATAAGCATTGTGAACCTGGTCCCATGGGGAGTCTAGACATGTCTGTCCATTGTTGCCAGTTTTGGCAGACCTGTTTTACCAAATCTTTGTATTTCCCAACCTGCTGAACGAGTTGGGGTGCCCAGAGCATGCCGACAGCAGCCAAGCAGTAAACTGCCAAAACTGCATTTAAAAAGCACACCCTGGGAATGAATCTGAGCTTGCAACAGCATTATGCCAGGCCACTAATAGCTCTAAACATAGTTCATCTAGGCAAATCCTTCTGCCAGACTTCCTCTAGCAGGCTCCCCACAGTCAAACATACCTCTGTATTGAGGAATCTCAGGTATTGCCTTTCCTGCTGTGGGAGAAAGGCTTAGCGCAGGAAGACACAACACAGAGGGTTGCAGAAAGATTCTTCTCTCTCCCAGGAAAATGACGGACGTGGAGAAAGAAGAGAATTCTGTGATTTCTGGGTCCCTTCCTGGGACAGAATCACGGGGCACGGCCCCTGTCTGCCTCCCCTCCCAGGCACCCCAGGGGCTGGCGAGAGCTGACCTGCACAGAGGGTTAGGCTGGATGCTGTGGCAGACCAGCGTTGTGGAGAGTAACAGAGGGAGTCAGGTTAGCCCAGGAGGAGGCATTTGCACCATTGGCACAGACACGTGCGAAGGTACAGCAAGAAGGTGGATGTCGGACAAGCAGAGGGACCCCCAAGAAATGAGGCTTGTAAGGGAGAAAAAGAAGATACCCAAAGTGATTCCCATATAAGAATCTGAGCGTTTCATCCCTCTGGGAAATACTGTAAATGCATCTGTGCGTGTATTTTCTTTTTCTGCGAGTTCCCTGCGATTTTTTTTTCTCTCCTCAGCCTCAACAGACCTGCGAACGATGAGCCTTTGCAGCTGACAGAAGTTGAGGCAAGAGCCATGTTCCAGCCACCTTTTCTTTCTCTCAGGTGATAGATAGCTTCAGTGCTATTCACTGAGCACCTCCCCTCCTTGCTTTCATGTACCCACAGGGATGTCTTCCATCATCCCACAAAAGCCATCTCCTGTATTCTCCTGACAAGCAAAACCATCCCAGGTTAATAAACTTGCTGTCAGTTTGCCCCATCATTTTGAAGGAACAGTGCGAAGCGGTTGGTTATGCATCAGCAATGTGAGCAGATGGAAGTCACCACACTATTGTCTTCATTCCCAGCTACTAACAAGACACATTGTTTTTGCAAGCCCACAAGACGGGAGTGCTAAGGACTTTCAAATGCTCCTTCTTTGCGCCCCTTCCCAGACAACTGTGCTGCTCTTACCTTTTTTTCCAAACCACTGAGCGGCCTGGAAACTTTCAGTTTTGCATTTGGGGTTTGTACTTAGTGCTGATGGATAAACCAGACCCATTTTATGACACACATGAGAAGGCTCACGACAGATTCACATGCCATGCACTCAAAGATGTTCTCTGTGGGTACGTGTGCATTAAACAAACTGCACACTGAAGGTCTGCCTCTCCCAAATGGGGAAACCTAAAGCAAGTAGAAACTGCTACGGAACAATACCCTCCAGATGCACAGGACTACAGGACCAATGCTGGCCTTCTTACAACCCCCACGGAAAGGAAGGATTTTTGGCACAGCCATAGTGCAGGACAGCACGGTCCGGCCTCCTAATCCAGAACTCACAGGGGTTACTGAGAGGTATAATATAAACCAGAGCAGCCTCAAGGCTGGTTGGACATATGTAAGGGGTAGGAAAGCCTTTTAGAACACTACATTGGAGTGCAAAGTTGTTTTAATAACAAAATAGTATAACTTCAGTCCCTAGGACACCGGTACAGTAACTATTAAAGGCACATGTTGTTAGATGTTCTTCCCAAATTCAGATTAGTCTTTTAAATCTTGGTGATTGCAGACGTAGGTTTTTTTAAAAAGAATTAATGAACATTTCTGTTCACCATTCTTCTGGAGTATACACTAGGAGTTGTTGAGATAGTCCGTGAAAGACATATGATTAAATTTACTAGAATTGATACACGCAGAAGTAAAACTGATTAACTTGGCTCTTTTTTTTTTTTTTTTCCCCCAAAGAGAATGAAATGCAAATGTAACTTCTGAAGAGCAAAAGCAGTGCAAACTACAGGACAGTCGCTGCTCATATTGAATTGAACCATCTCAATTGTTGTCAGTAACATGACAAGAAAAGTCGTACAGGCATGTGATTTTTAACCAGGTAGGATCCTTCCAACTTGAACGCAATGAAATTTTAGAATAACTAACTTCATTGACTCGGTTGCTTTTTCATCAGGACCGCCTGTATTGTATGTGGTATCGGCGGGGGTTGCAATTACCTGGCCTTTTTCTATCCCCAGACCCAAGGCAGTCAGCGGAAGGGTCTCTGCATGTGAGGGACAGAGCAACAAGTAAACTGAAGGTTCAGGTGCACCATCAAGAGAAAAGAGCATGTCTGGAGGGTAAGACAAGTGAGGGAGCAGAGAGCTTTGCGAGCCCAGCAAAAGCAGCCGAAAATTCTGTCCCTCAGCTTTAACCCTGGTGATTTTAACAACTAATTTTGTTTAAAAGATACCCATTAGTCCCAATGTCCAGTGAAAGCTGCAAATAAGTAATTAGGCTGCTTTTATTCATGTCCCCTTGTTTAGTTTAAGATGCTTACTTCAGCCTCCAGATTTCAAAGCTAATCATCCTGATTAAGTGTTCCTTTCCCACTTGCACATGCACATAGACACGTAAGAGAGAAAGAGAGGCAGAACTCCAGATCACTAGTGTTCTTTCCACTCCCTTCAGGTACCAAAATCTCACTCCTGAGGGAGAAGCAGCCAGCCATGCGAACATTTCCTTCACAGTTTTAGCACCAAATCACCAGAGAAGGCTCTAAGGGACAGTTTGACCTGCCGAGCTAGAAGAGACTGCACAGTTACCTCTCCACGCTGGAGTCCTGCAGCAGGTACGGAGAGCATTTCACTGCATAAACTGTTCTCCACCTCTTGTGCTTGACTTGGTACACATGCCCAAAGCCTCCGCTGGCCACTTTGACCCAGTCTTCTTCAAAATCCTCCTTATTAAAGACAGTTAAGCTGCCCAGTTGCCGGTCTCTCTCTGAAGTCATGACAGAAGAGGCAGCCTGGCTGTCAGCCTCCTGCTCAGGCGGTATCAGAGAAGAAGAAAGGAGCTCTTCCTGCTTCTGACTTGCATAGGGAGGTAGGGAGTTACCTGAGATGAGCCGTGCTACTTACTGGCAAGAGGCGGATCCTAAGCGTCCCTCTCATTTGGTATGCAGAGGAGCTGCATTACTTAATTCCAGGCACTCATGCCAGGCTACAGCGCAGAGCTTGGCCAGGCTGGGCACATGCCTACATTTCCGTGAGGCTGCCCTGCTCTCTCGTGTCGAGCACGGGGTGGGCAAAAGCTGAGAGAATACAAGATGGAAAGCAGCACAATGCAAAAAACCTTCAGCGACTGCACTGTGCTGAAGGTGGGATTCCTCACCTGAGGCACCAGTGTGCGCCGAGTGAAAGGGAGGCGGACAGGGAAGGAAGGCCTTACCCAGAGAGAAAGCCACAAGCTCCTGTGCAGCATTGCATGTGAGATGGAAAGCGGGAAGCACAAGAGAAAGAAAACAAACACAGAAGGCCCCAGAACTAGTGCGTGGCGGAGATGAGCACTTGAACCTGAGAAATACACATAAGCAGAAAGACGACAAACGCGGTGAGCCAGAGTGGTTACCTCAGGGATAAATATGCCACCAGATGCCTGCAAGGGGCATTTGAAGACACAAGAGAATACTGAGGAGCTGGTCTGAGCAGTTTAACCGTGACCATGTGAGCACCAGTAACATCACGCATGCTCGTAGCTGCTTTATGCCTTGACGGCCCAGCTGCAGAAAGGGTTTAACGACACCCGTCTGGGGCCTGTGCATACACGTCTTCAACGACTTAGCACAGGGACTATCTCTGTAGGTAAGTCAATGTCAAATACAACGTGATGCTGGTTTCCTCGGCACTACTGCAAAACGAGTAATAATTACTATTTTTGATGCCAAATTGTCATTGAGTCTTGACCTGGAATGTCTAGCTACGTATCAGGTCTGGAGAAATACTTGGAAGAAGACTGATCCAGGTGGAAGCGCAAGCTGCTCCTCTGTTGCATTTGACACGAGGTACTCTGGCAACGGCCCATCGCTCCCAACTGCAAGGCTTTAGGGAAAGAAGGAAAAAGGAAAAAAGCCGAGAAAGAAGGAAAAAAGCAAGCCAGGCTTTGCAGCCTTTTAGGGAAAAAAAAAGCGTTAGAATCCAACATGTGATTTTTGCTCATTCCCTGCCACTCCCTAAGAGTTCCCACCAACTGTGATGCTTCCGGCCCAGGTACCACCCCTGGCCACCTCCACTCCCGCTTGCCGGCACCCATCTGCCAACACCACTTCAGAGCTGGGACAAGGACAACAGGGTTCTGCTCCGCTGCTGCTGCCTCACTTCCTCCACAGGGGTTACTTACAGGCATGCTGCGTTTCTTAGCAATTAGCTCAGGTACGCTTCAGGATCTGTCTCAATTTTAAGAGCATTAAAATGAAAACGTAAGAACTGAGGAAGTCAGGCCAATCATTCACACTTTCATTGACAACAGCAACTTAGTTTATTGAAATGAACCTTTCTGGCTTTTGCCCCAAACTGGGGCAAAAGTAGCGCTCGAACTCATGCGTTCACAATTGTCACACTTTATTTTGAATTTCCTAAGGCACAGGCTTGTGGTGCTGCTCTGAAGCTAACGGGAACACTGCAGTTATTGATTTTGCTGGCATTAATTAAAGCAGAGCTGGGCCGGAAAGCAGCTGAACGGGAGCACACGGTTGGCGAAAGCGTTTTATTGGGTTCCCCCAGCCCTGCAGAGCTGGGAAAAGGGCGGGGGCAGACGCCGTTTGGGGACAGGGACAACCCCTTCCCACGACGGCCTTCCTCCTGCCTCCTCTTCAGTCCGCTGCCGCTCCTCCTCTCGCTCGCTCTTGCCCCGCCGGTCCTTCTCCAGCAGCAGCTGCAGCGAAAGCCGGAGGACGCGGTCAGGACTGAGACGGCCCCGCTCCTCCGCCTGGAGGACAGCGGGACGCCGGCCCGGCCCGGCCCGCACCCACCCCTATCTACTGACACGTGACACCTACACCCCCCCCCCCCCCCCCCCCCGGAAAAAACCTCGCAGATCGGCTTTTCTCACCGAGTTGGCGCTCCGGTGATCCCCCGGCGCCACCGCTGCCGCCCCGGCGTTCCAGGCGGTGCTGGAGGCGAGCACCCTGGGCAAAGGGAGCCGGGCACGGGAAGCGGCGCCCACAGAGGCCGCACAGCCCTGCTTACAGGGGGCTTACAGGCTCCTTCTCTCCGACTCGGGGGCACCCTGACCCGCACCCCGCTAACGGGGCGGTCGCCCCACGCAGGCTGCGCTTTCTGCCCTGGAGGCAGGGGGATCGGCAGCGGCGGCCGGTGACTTTGGCCAGGGCTTTTCCCAGGAGGATCTGGGGGCTTGGGCAGAACTAACTCCCCAAGGTGGGTTCCTCATCGCTTGGGAGAAGCTGCCGCTTCACTGGGGAGCAGCTGGCTGGAAAGTGCCTGGCGCTTGGGGCCTGCAAGCGCTGCTTGCCACCCTGAATCTCCTGCCCTGCCGTGCCCTCGCCCCCTCCCTGTCTGCTCTCGGCCCCGGGAGCAGAAAGAGAAGCACGCGGGCAGGGGCCCATCCCGGGGATGGGGGAGGCTCCTACGAGCAGGGCCCAGGTAGCAGCCGTGGCACCGGGAAGCCCTTGTCTTGCCCTGAACTGGGCCACCACCCTGGAAGCAGAGCTGGGGCCTCTGCTCTTGAAGGCACCACACAGGGAGAAAAGCGGGTCTGAGATGACTGAGCCCCGAGCAGCAGAGGGCAGAGGGGGGAAAAGCAGCCGGCAGTCAGGAAGCGCTGCGGGGAGGTCCCCCCGGGGGCCGGCGCCCCCCTGTTCTCCGGGCGGGGGAGCCAGCACCTGACTGCTCCCTCCCTCCCGGGAACCAGCTCCCAGAGAAGAAAGAAAGAAGCGGCATCCATCGTGTGCGGAACTGTGAGGCAAGAGCAAGCAAGAGGAGGAGCAGCGGGCCGAAGATGGGAAAAAGAAAGGCACTCCGGGCAAAAGGACTCCCCTGTCACCGGGGCTGCAGTCAAACAAGAGCATCCTCGGTGCTTTTGGGATGGTTTGTAGGGCACCGGGGGAGGTACTTGGCTCAGCGCCGTTCCCTCCCCTTTCAGAAGACATTCCAATTCTGTGTCAAGAAGACACGACTTCCAAATTTTCGCCCCTGAAAGGTTGGGGCCAGGGACATCCACCTGCCTACAGGGGGTCCCTCCCAGCACCTCTTGCCGAGCGCTGGGGACATGCACAGCCCTGCTTACAGGACGGTCCCCCTCAGCTCGACACTCCCAACAAGCCCTGTGGAGCCCGCTCACGGGGCGGTCACCCCACGCAGGCTGCCAGCGGAGCACAAAGGCTCTCCGACCCAGACCCTGAGTACAGGCGGGTCGACACCCGGGGGGCCAGAGAGCTCAGCCTTCCCCCACAGCAACAGGAACGAGACTCAACAGCCAGGCAGAGGAGCTCCACGGCCAAAGGCCGGGGGGCCGGGGCACACGCCCGGCCCCGCACATCCTGGCCCCACGGGGCCAGAGATACCCGCCTGATTACAGGGGGTCCCTCCGAGCACCTCCCGCCGAGCGCTGGGGACGCGCACAACCCTGCTTACAGGGCGGTCCCCCTCGCCTCGGCACTGCCAACAAGCCCCACGGAGCCCGAGGCTCCCGCCTGCGCCCCACTTACGGGCCGGCCGGCCTGGCTGCAGCACACCACCACCTCTCCTCTTCTCTTCAGGAGCCCAGGGAGCGACCTCGACCCCAGCTGCGGGGAGGTCACCCCAGCCAAAAGCCGCGCCAAAGGCGGGACTGCGCCCTCCGGCACAGCACTTCCTCAACCTGCACCCTCAAAAGGGCGAGGGAGGGCTCGTTCCTGTTGGCTGCCTAAAGCAGCCTCCCCAGCCCTGCTTACAGGGACCTGGGGCTGCTCCTGGGGACACAGGGGGACAGAGGGCTCCACGGCTCGTGACACACGCCCCGACTGCAGGGCTGTCACGCTGGCAGGTCGCCAGCAGGACAGGCAGCCACGCAGGCAGACCCCGGCCCTGGCTACAGGCGGGTCCCCTTGCCCGCACGACGACTAAGCGGCTTCGCTCCGTCCTTAGAAAGAAGGGGCAAGCCCGCGCGCTCCCTCCGCTCGTGGGCTGCTCGGAGGGGACCCCCCTGTTACTGCACAGAGCCCCTCTTTCCCTCCTGGGAAGTTTAAGCTAAGCTGCAGCAATTTTAACAGAGGCCTAAAGGACAAGCTCATTCACACCAACAAGGATAACGACAAGGACAAGGACAAGGACACACAAAAACTTCCCAGAAGAGGGAGCAAGCTCTGTGCAGCCAAAATCTGGGGAGCCATCCCTACCCCCGAGCAGGAGAGGAGAGCCTCAGACCTGCCCCCCGGGCTGCGTGGAGGCCACAGGGGCCTCAACACGCCAAGGGGCTTCACGGGTGGCCAAGGGGCAAAAGCAGTGACGCGCCCCGACTCCCGGGGGTCACGCTGGCCAGGCCGCCAGCAGGCGGAAAGCCGCCGCGGCCGGCCAAAGGGCCCTCCCCTGCTTACAGGGGGGGCTCGGGGTCCAGAGAGCTCCATTTCCCCCGTCGGGTGCGGAGACGGTGGCTCTCACCCTCCTTACAGGGTCGCCACTCTCTCCGGGCAGCCAAACTATTGGGCAACACGGCAAAAGGCCAAAGACCCGAGCCCTGGTTACAGGGGGGGTCGCCCAGCACAAAGCCAGCCAGGGCATCAAAGGTGCTGGCCATGGTCTGGTGTGACCGCAGCCCGGGTGACAAGGAGGCCCCTTTGCCCAAAGCGCCTTCCCCCTGCTCAGCCCACCCCTCCTCCTCTCGGTTGCTCTTGCCTCACAGTTCCACATGATGCCCTGTGTTTCTTCTCCGGGACCCGCTAACAAGGAACGAAGGCGCAGTCAAGCACCAGCTCCCCCGCCCGGAGGAGAAAACGACGCCAGCCCCCGGGTGGAGGTCCCCACAGCGCCCCCCGCCCCCCAGCCGCCCTTCCCCCCTCCCACCGTTAACCCCCCCGCCACCGTCTACCCCCCCGGGCTCAGCCCCGTTAGACCCACCCTTCTCCCCGCAATGGTGCCCGGTGGGAGAAAAAAAAAACAAAGGCCCCAGCCCCTCTTCCAGAGCAATGGCCCGGCTCAAGGCCACAAAAAGGATTCCCAGCGCCAGAGCCGCCCGGGCAGGACCCGGGCCCCACTTGCAGGCATGTCCCTGATGCCCAGAACAGTCCCCTTCCCCCCCACCTCCCGCCTTTCCCCACGGCTCTCCTTCTCCCAAGCTGCTCCGGGGGCTGAGAGCAGAGAGAAAGAGACCTAGGGCAGGGCGTGCTCAGCCCCGCGCATCCCGGCCCCACGCCTCTGAAAGGCCGGGGCCAGAGATACCCGCCTGATTACAGGGGGTCCCTCCGAGCACCTCCCGCCGAGCGCTGGGGACGCGCACAACCCTGCTTACAGGGCGGTCCCCCTCGCCTCGGCACTGCCAACAAGCCCCACGGAGCCCGAGGCTCCCGCCTGCGCCCCACTTACGGGCCGGCCGGCCTGGCTGCAGCACAACACCGCGTCTTCAGGAGCTTCCCCCCCCCCCCCCCCCCCCCCCCGCTCCGGGTGCGGAGACGGTGGCTCTCACCCTCCTTACAGGGTCGCCACTCTCTCCGGGCAGCCAAACTATTGGGCAACACGGCAAAAGGCCAAAGACCCGAGCCCTGGTTACAGGGAGGTCGCCCAGTGCAAAGCCAGCCAGGGCACTAAGGTGTTGGCATTGCTCTGATGTGCCCACAGCCCCGGTGACAGGGAGGCCCCTTTGCCCAGAGCGCCTTTCTCTTTCCTCTGCTTCGGTCGCCCGGGCTTCCTCTGCTCCTCTTCTTGCTCGCTCTTGCCTCGCAGTGCCACACGATGGATGCCTCCTGTCTGCTCCACCAGCTGCTTCCTCGGCAGCAGGATGCGGTCAGGACCGAGAGGGACGCCAGACCCCGGAGGGAGCGTCCCACGGCACCACCGACCCCCGGAGAGAGCGTCCCACGGCACCACCCGACCCCCGGAGGGAGCGTCCCACGGCACCACCGACCCCCGGAGGGAGCGTCCCACGGCACCACCCGACCCCCGGAGGGAGCGTCCCACGGCACCACCGACCCCCGGAGGGAGCGTCCCACGGCACCACCCGACCCCCGGAGGGAGCGTCCCAAGGCACTACCGACTCTCGGAGGGAGCGTCCCACGGCACCACCGACCCCCGGAGGGAGCGTCCCACGGCACCACCGACCCCCGGAGGGAGCGTCCCACGGCACCACCCGACCCCCGGAGGGAGCGTCCCACGGCACCACCGACCCCCGGAGGGAGCGTCCCACGGCACCACCCGACTCTCGGAGGGAGCGTCCCACGGCACCACCCGACCCCCGGAGGGAGCGTCCCACGGCACCACCGACCCCCCCGGCTGTCCTCCCACACTCACCCCCTATGCCCGACCCTCTAACCCCCACCGCCCCGCCGGAAAAAACCTCGGAGATCGGCTTTCCTCACGAAATTGGTGCTCCGGTGCTCCCTGCAGGGACGAGTGCGAAGCGGTCCTCTGCTGCTCCGGGCTCCTGGTCGCCTCCGGCGGGGACTGGACTCTCCTCGGCTCCTTCTGCGGCGACGGCTCAGTGCGCCTCTTCGGGACGGGACGGCGCCCGAGCCCAACCCTCCCCACGGCACTCGCAGACCCCCGAAGGCGATGGTCGACCCCCGCCCGCCCGTCCCAAGGCGATCGAAGACCCTTCCCCGACGGCGCCGGCGCTCGCCCGCCCCGAGGCGACCGCGCACCCTCCCCACGAAGGCGATGGTCGACCCCCGCCCGCCCCGAGGCGATCGCGGACGCTCCCCAGGCGGCGCCGACCCTGCCCGCCCCTTCCCCAGGCGGGTCCCGCTCCCCTTCCCCTCAGGCGCCCAACTCTCCCCTCACACACTCGCGCGCAGCTCTCCCCTCACAGCCGCGCGCGCAGCTCTCCCCTCAGAGACCCTCGCGCAACTCCCGCCTCGCAGACGCTCGCGCTACTCCCGCCTCAAACACACGCGCGCGCAGCTCTGCCCCTCGCAGGCGCGCGCGCAGCTCTGCGCCTCGCAGACGCGCGCGCAACTCCCGCCTCCAACACACGCGCGCGACTCTCCCGCTCACACGCGCGTGCGACAGCGGGCGACCGCCGCGCGCGACGGCTGCGCCCGCGCCCCTGCGCCCGCCAGGCGCCCGCGCGCCGCCCCGGGGAGGGGGCCCGCGCCCCGCGCGCGCTGCAGCCGCCGGGCCCGCTCCCCGCCGTGCGGCGGAGCTCTCCGGTAGCGCTGCTCAGTGTGTGCGGCAGCCGCGGACTGCCCAGCGCGGCCTGGGAGTCGCTGCAGTGTCAGCAACGACCTCGGCTCTCGGAGCCGTCAACTTCTGCTCAAAGACCTGTCCCCAGCTGCCGCTCCCCCTCCCCAGTGCAATCCGACACACTACGGCAGCTCAGCCCGTTACCGGCGTTCTCCGTCAGCAGCTACCCCTGCTGGAGCTACCGTACGCGCCACCGGCGCTCCAGCGGTCCCTTAGGATCCGTTAGTGCCCTTTAGAAGCTAGTAATGCGATCACCGTTTGTGATCACCGTCCGTATTAGCCACTTGGAAACTGTCCGCTGGCGCGTGTGGCCGGGGCCCCACCGGGTGCACCCCGGCACCCCCTCCCTTCCGAGACGGGCTGCACGGGGCAACCCGGCACACGCCGACCCCCCGCAGGGACCGAGCACCTGCAGAGAGGGCGTTCCGTGCTCAGGCGGTGCACAGCCTTTGGCAACAGGGAGATCCTCCCTCTTACGGTGTACTCCATGCAGGGGCCACCAGTACGAGGCGCTGGGCAAACACAAGCAAGAAAAGCAAATTGCCATCAGTGAGGAGATCAGGTCCAGCCTCACGGGACCCTAGCGAAGAAAGGCTCTGCCTTTTAAAATGAGGTTTCATTACACACACGCAGAACGGGTAGGTGCTTGGTCTTCATTAAGAGGGATTTCCAGTTTTAGAACGCGCGCAGGTACTTAAGTCCACACCGCCTTCGTGAGAGGCACTGCAGTAACACACAGCGCCAGGTTCAACAGGACGTAGGCCTCGTTTTCCAGATCGGCAACGAGCGCAGGCGCTGCTCGAGCACCTGGAAACAACACACAACGCTCTACCGCAGAGTCACACGCAAGCGTTGGTTTATCTCCTTCCGAAGGAGCAGCTGCATCTCTGCCACCTCCTGGCGGCTCAGCGCCCTGTCACAGGACTGAAAGGTCAGCCTGTAGCAGAGGCTCCTCCGTCCGGTCTCTGACGGCTGGAAACGGTCGATTAACTGGATGGATACGACCGTTTCACCCGACACCTGCCTAGCAATGGTGTGAAAAGCAACTTGGTCAAATTGTTCCCCGTCGGGAACCCAAAAACTGACATCGTGCACGTAGGAAGGAGGATAAAAACTGTTGAAAAGCCACAGGGCAGTTAACCACAGCCCGTACATTGACGCCCCTGGACAGTCTCTCTGCTGAAAGAATGAATGTCACTCAAGACAAACCCGGCTTTTGCTGCCACGGACAACCATGTGCCCTCTCCTTGGCTGATGAGGTGTCCCACCCCATCCACTGCAGAGCTGGAAGGAAAGCCAGACAGTAAGGAAAATTCTTGAAAAGCTTTATAGTGCCAAACAAAACATCTGCAAAGTGGTAGACATCTGTATCGCAGCAGTCAGCATAGCACTCTATGCAGTTTATTTACCAAAAAAAAGAGGGCAGAATGCTGCTGCTGACCACCCCTGCCCCTCTGACTCTGAACCCCCTCACCCAGAGACGCTTGTGTCCCCCCCTGCCGTGAGATGAATGCTCAACACCACTTTCCTGAGATGCTGTTACTGTCCCCAAAAAGGCTGTTGCCAATCCCCTTGAAGACAGGTCCCGACCTGCCCCCAAAGGTAGTTGTTGATTCTCGTTGCTGAGGCAACTGCTGATGCCTCACTGCAAGCGGGCTGCTGGGGCCCCCGCCTCCCAGCCATGGTCCCCATCGTGTCAGCTGTGGCATCCAGGATGCGACACCCCACTCTGCCCCTGGGGCACCACACCAGACTCCTTCAGAACCAAAAAGCTCTTGCATCTCTGTTTCTAAGAAGCCACTGTACTTCAAACGTGACTGCATTTCAGGTGCGTTTTAGGGCAAAAAGCAGTACGGCTTTTTACCTTGTATTCCTTTCACTGCTGTTCTGTACAGAGCCTGCCATGTCACAAGCATTTTAAGCTCTGCTCTCCCCTGTAGCGGGACCACTACTACAATTCGTCCTCTACTCTGCAGTTTGTGGACTCGCTCACGCAGAAGGAAAGAAAGGAAGGAGGGACATACTTAAAGCAGAGATTGGGTACCTTGCTCCCTGGGTCAGCAGAAGCTCTACAAAAGCAATACAGTGTGCAAAGCAAAATCATTTGCTTTTCTGATCGTTGTAGCAGTGGCATGGGGTCTGCAGGACCAGTCAGCTGCTCGTAGTTCACAGGCCATGGATGTCTCCAAGTTGTGGACAGCGTGTGTTTTTGGTTTTCTGTCTGTGATGGAGCCAAAGGCTTACGAAAGCACTGCCCAGGGCAGCAAAGCCAGTAAGGGATCCCAGCAGAACAGGTACCAGCATGGCAGAACCAGGACCTGGAAATAAAGGAAGAATTAATCAAGCAGTGAACAGCATCGAGAGAGAGGGAGAGGAAAGGCAAGGTTAAACTCCCGTTCATCTTTATAGCATGCCAGGTAGGTATGGCTAAGTTTCTTTCCAGTGAGTAGTCCAAATGGGTAGTGCCTTTTCAAACACACTACCCTCTTTGCCATAAGATCCCAGCAGTAAATATTCTTTGTATAAACAAGTAAAGACACAAGAAGTTCGGTGACTCTCAGGGGTGGTGTCAGTGAATTTAAGAAGTCTCTCGTGTTCATGATGTACCAGGTTCAGCATCACTCCTTTCTAATAGCTGAACAACATCTAATTAACGTTAACCAGCTGCTGTATTTCACCTATGAACAGAAAGGAAAAACGCTCCTGACTCACAACCAACCTCATTCTGCACCTAATGTTCCCAAGTTAGATTTTTTGTCCAGTTACCTGTGGATGGTGTTTCCTTGCTGTACCAGATAACTGCCTCTAAATATGGGGACTCTTCCCTGGGCTTCGTACAAAAAAGGACTGCATTGCTCTTCAATTCTAAAAGCTGCGAAGCTAACAGAGAAAAAATATCTAAAAGGAGGTCTCTATGCCTTGACTCCTCCCATCTTCTCTCACCTAAAACTCAGCCACTTGAAGGAAAAGTTAGCAAATATCTCTCACAATTATTTTAATGATGATCCTCATCCTCAGTCAACATGGTTCACCAAAATACTACAATATCCAGGGAAATTCTTCTTAGCTAGAGGGCATTCTGCCTTATTTATCTTCCTTCTCCTCCTTCTAAAGCTTCAGTACCTGCAGAGGATGCATTTGGCTGTGTCTCCTGTCTGAAAGCCTCTCAGATCTGATACTGATTAACCATTACGTTTGGGATTTAGGAAGGCCAAAACAAAGCTGAAGAGTTGTGGGGATATAACCTAGTCATACCAGATGGCTATCAAGAAAGTTCTTACAGCAGGAAAATTCAAACAGAAACTCCTGCAAGAGAGGCAGAGAGAGAGAGAAGAAAAACCAGGAGACCCACCTTCCACAGGTTTATATAGAAACTTATTGCTCATTCTCAAAACTGGACCAAACGAGACCAGGTTGTGCGGGTTTCCATGGCTGTTCCTGTCACTTGGCTGGAGAAGTGGCTCCACGCTTTTGAAGCAGTCCTGGGAAAGACATACGAAAAACGTTTGAAAACGTACTGGCGGTGCCTGAACAGAATCTCCTGCGCCAGTGACTGTGCACAGTCCACAGCAACCACAGTGCCGATCGCAGCAGGTCTCCTCAGGTTTAGTCTTTGTCTAGCTCTGCGGTCACTCCAAAAAGCAAGCCGCCTAATGCTTGGACCAGCCCAGGTGTAAATCTCTGTCCCCCAATTCCTTTTCACTAGGGATGGGCAACTATCAGTACCATTTCATTTCGTTAAAACTCATCTTCCAGACTTTTAACAAAGGGATTGACCAGATATGGGATGATCCTGATGTGGTGACTTTGTTACAGGAGGCGGCTGAGTTCTTTCCCAGAGTCCAGCCCTCTTTTTAGGCCCAATGGTTGTGTCTACAGGCCATGAAGTCCTGTTAGAGCAAGCAGGGCATATGCAAGATGCAGACATTCATCCTTCACATGCCCATGCAACTGATTTCCCAACTCCTGCCAAAGCTTCTTAAAAGCAGGCTCAGCCCGACTAGCTGAATTTTTGGAGGTTTTCTAGCTCTACTGTGCAGCTCAGCCACTCAAACTGTCATGAATCTCTCTTCTGCATCCCTCTCAAACACTTCTTTGCACTACTTCTGCAGTGCTGTGCCTTTTAAATCCACAGCGTGGCCTACAGCTAAGTATGAGACGCTGCGCCAAGTGTTTCACAGAAGCCTTATCCCTGAGCCCTCCAAGCTTGTGGAAGCCTGAACATTTCCATGTCCCAGTCCCAGGACAATCCAATACACAGACAGATTTGAGCCCTTTCATGTAATTCTGATGCAAAATTGTATAGCTCTGCTGAGCCTTTTCCTTGCGATTGCCCTATAAAGTTGCTACTTGCTTGTTTGTTGATATGCTGCTTATGCTGATTGCATGTAAAGTGAAAATAAAGCACTGTGAGCTCAGTTAGCTTAATGGAGAGTAGGAAGTCACCTGGGGCTTTAGGAGACAGAGTATGCAGGAGATTAAGAAAGAACTGTATAAACTGGAATAACGTGGAGCTCTATAATCTGCCATTGAGATTCTTTACTTGATTGACTGTACTTGCTGGAAGCACCAAATTTTTCCAAAAGTTCCTTAGACCAGTGAGAATGGACCCGTCCCGCGTACCTGTTCACATCCTGGTTTGCCATGCAAGCAGACATTAAGCTCACAGTGCAAATAGGCCACTGAGTGATTCAGCATCTGGAACAGCTGGATGGTGAAGCTAGCAGCTCTGGGCTTACTGCGCTGCAGTAACTGGATGTGTCTGCATTCAAATGGCAACCTGGCAAGGACAAATGGCAAAGATTTTCAAATTCCAGCTCTCCCTGACTAAAGGCAGGAAAGATGGGGATCTGCTGACACAGGTCCGCACAAGGGGGCCTATAAGAAAGATGGGGCAATATTTTAGCAGGACCTGTTGTGATAAGACAAAGAGTAATGGTTTCAAACTAAAGGAGGGTAGATTTAGACCAGCTATAAGGAAGACTTTTTTTAGAAAGAAGGTCGTGAAACACTGGCACAGGCTGCCCAGAGAGGTGGTAGAAGCCCCATCCCTGGAAACATTCAAGGCCAGGTTGGACGGGGCTCTGAGCAGCCTGATCCAGCTAAAATGTCCCTGCTCACTGCAGGGCGGCTGGGAATAACGCACAGCACTTCTACAGCACATTTCGTGCCCCAGTGGTTTTACAAACAGCGACTAATGAATCCTCGAATCTCCCTGTGCTCAACCCCGACAGGTTCAGCAAGAAGAGCCGTGAAACGCTGATGGGGAAGTGGAGGTCTGTGGAGAAGCCTGGCTCCCATCCGTGGACTGCTCTGCTCCTAGGCTGTGCTGGGAGGATGTGCAGGAGGATGCTGTAAACCTGACATCTGTGTCAGCACTTCGAGGAGAAGCAGGACGGCTTATTTACATAAATCAAAGGGTGGAGGAGATTTTTTTTCCCCCCCTTAGAGTTCTTTGCCTTATCAAGTCCTCGGTTCTAATTACAAGACAGCTGAGGGAGCAGAGCACTCTCAGACCTGTTCTTACTGCTTTGAGCTCACGCTGAACTCCAAAGGGACCAGACTGCAGGATACAAGAGAGAGGGTCCTCTAAGGATCAGCCCATCCCCAGCCCGGGCCCAAACGGCAGTGCGCAGCTACGCCCACCCCTGCAGCTCCGCGTCTGACCTGCGGAACAGGCAGCACATGGCGCCTGGTCCCCCTGGGCTGGCAGAAGGCGTCACACAGCACGACTGGATCTGGAGCACGGGATGGCTGCTGTTACTCTGCACAGCAATTAAAGCCAGGAAAGTCTCCTGGGAAGGCGACGAGCCTGCGACCTCAGGACCTGCTTCTGCAACAGGGCGCAAGCTCATCTGCACCGTGTAGTTACCGGAGCCGCAGACATCGTCACTCACAACTGCAAGGCTTTAGGGAAAGAAGGAAAAAAAGCTGAGGCCCAGCTAGGCTCCACAGCCTGTTAGGAATAACACAACATTAGGGCGAGTTTCCTCAGTGAAACCAAACAGTGACTTGAAACAAACGAACACATAGACCCCAGCATGACAGAGGCTCCCAGGATCGGGGACACCTCCTGCCTCTCTGTGCAGCCAAATCATTTGAACTGAGGGGTATTTGGAAGTGCTTTACTGGGTGGGAATATCTACTTTCTTTGCTAGCGCATTTGATCACTTGAGTAATATCAAATGTTCCCACTTGCAAAATTGCACATAGATTGTCTTTGGGAGGAGAGGCAGAGAGCCAAAGGCTATTGTGAAAAACAAAACTAGGTCTAAAGGATGGTATTGGTACCCAAAATCTGAACCCCCCTTTTTTTCAGGTGATGTCATTGCTGAACAAACTGAGCGTTTTTAAACCCACAATACAGCATACCCATGTTACTGAGCCCATGGAGCAATTTGGATACTAACACACACCCCCCCACACCCCCTGACACCCCCCCCCCCCGCATAGATACACAACAGCAACTACGCTGAGATAATTACCCATTCAGAATGGTGGCATCTGGCTGCAAAACCCTCCTCTGATGTGATTCACTCAGCAGTGCACTGGGCTCCAAATCCAGCAGCGTTAGAACAGTTACTAAGCCTTCAGCTGCTTCTTCTGTGACTTCGTTTGTTCTAACCACCTCCTCTGCCTCCGTGTTCAGGAACAGCCTCTCAGATTGACCAGTGTTTGCAACACCCAGCAAGGAATTCCCCTGTGGCGTAAGCGCTACCAGACTCCGAGAAGAATACAAGGGGCTCTCTGAGACTGGAAGGAACTGGATCAGATCTCTGGCTAGGAGCATCTCAGCGTCATTGACAGCTGCTTTATTGAAGACAGCTGACTGGTAAGTAGACTTACTTACAAGCCTATTAGCAGAGACAGAAAAGGCTTTCGTTGTAGATGGCCCGGTGGCATGCGTAGTGCTGTCAGGGCTGGAATGACCAGTCTCACGTTCGACGGTATCTTGCAGTGATACCTGCTCCAAAGGGTGTCTTGCTGATGGCTGATGTGGTGAAGACAGGAGTGTCTGAGTGGGCACCTGGCTAGCGGTGGCTGCATCTCCTTTCACTAGCGTGTCCTTGCTCTTCCCTGCTGATGTAGAGACGACAGCCGATTTGTTCACTCTGGCAATTGTAGGCAGCACTGTGTTTGGATCAGATCCGATAGTCGTGGGCAGGTGAAACGCTTTTTTGTTCCTAGGTGAAGTAGCGATGTAATCATTCTTAGCTGCAGAGAGAGAAGTCATTGCTAATGGAGACTGTGATGTGCTCTGTGTCAACTTAGGCTGTCTCTCAAGAGCAGTAATAGATCCTGCAGATGCAGGTGGTTGTACCGGCGAAAAAACAACCTTATTCCTAAGAACTGCTGTGGGGGGTTGCTGTGTCCTTGTGTTAAACACGGCTGAGAGAGACATGCTTGTTCCCAAGAACTTGCCAGTTCCTATTTTTCTTGCACTTATGCTGATTTCAGTCGGCTTTGTGTTTTCTCCCATGTTGGCCTGTGAGAACGGTTTCGTAGGGACCCGATGGATTTGGTCACGTTTGATGGCTGATGATAGCAGGGCAACGTGTGTAGACACAGGTGAAGGTGGGCTTTCAGGAGAGTTGGTATACGTCCTTGGATGGGTCACTGTAGCCAGAAGTTTCCCAGAAACTGTTGTTTTCATTTGGATCTTTGTTGAAAATGAAGTATGTGCTGGTGCTATTGTTGGTCTCTCTGTCATTGCAAAGGGCTTAGACACAATGGGAGTAAATTCCAAATGTTTAGTAAGATCAGGTCTTATAGAAGTGGTGCGGGTTTGTGCTGCTTTAGGAGGCACAGTGACTCCTCCTGAACAGGCCGTGCCGCCCGCTGCTGAATCTTTGTGATCGCTTCCAGCTGGAGATGTTGAGAAAGCTGATGACGTGCTGGGTGCCAACGGAACTTGTGATGGCAGCCTTTGAAGTGACTCGGTACTTACGAGACTTTGCAGCATGGACTGCAAAGGCGTGATGCCTGTGGCCACCTTTAACGGGTATTTTACGGTTCTAGCCGAGCGCAAGGTCAAACACTCTGTGCATCGCACAGGGACAGAGGAAGGTGTGGTCACTACGCCTTGGTGATGGCCAGTAGCTTGCAGCATTAGCTTCTTACTGTGCTGAACCTGATCTACAGCCCCCATGACAGTAAATGGAGGTTGGGCAGGCATCTGAAAACCAGGGAAGCCCTTTGCTGACAGTAAAGGGATTACAGAAGAAGAACGTGGCTTTTCAGCGGCGGAAAATACTTTGGGGGAAACACGGGGGCTGTGCTGTGCAGTCCCCACTAGCGGTGGCGCAGTCGAGGTGAAAGGCTCTGCTAACACACCGTTAAGTAAAAGTGAGTCAGACCCCTTGGCCTCCTGGGAGCTGGGAGCGGGTACTTGCATCTCTTCAGGCAGCCGGTGCAGATGCATGGCCTGCACTGTAGTGCTAATCCTCATCCGTGGGTCCAGCAACTGCTTGGTAACAGCCTGAAACAAACTAGTGATGGCTGTATGATTAGGACTAGTTAGCAGTGGCGGAGAAGTTACTTTTGTTTTCTCTGCTTGTGGATTAGACGCAGTGGAGAGAGTAGTTTCAGGCCTCAAAGACTTCCTAGTGGGATAAGAGGAACTGGTTTTCACTGGGGTATCATGGCTGCTTACAGGGGTACCCAAATTCAGATCTTGCTTGTTTGTGAACAAGAGGGCAATTTGGTGGTCATCTTCACCCTCAGGAGAGGGCACCACCTGTAAATCTGGTCTGTCCCTGGGCAAAAGGATAAATACAGGCTTAACCAGAATTAAGCTAGAAGGACTCAGATTTTTTAAGCTTGTAAGGTCCAGCGCTGAAGAATTTGAGGCTGCCAGGATTTGCTGAATGGAAACCAGACCCCCAACACTGGTATTTGGGAATTTCGTAGGTAGAGGGGAATCTTGCATGGGCTGCAAGCATATCATGCCATTCGTACTTTTAAGCAGAAAGGACATGTGGGGGGGTGATGGCAGCATTGCGGGCTGATCACCACTAAAAGCACTGAGGTTTTTGGTAGCCACATCATGTGACATACCAAACTGCTGCATTGGTGCTTGTGCCAGATATGCCGGGATCTCATCAGAAATGCTGGGCACCACCAATTCTGGACGGGCTGTTGTTGAGCTGGGCTGGCTTCCCTGCACATGGACTGAGGGCAGTTTTGAAGCAAAAGCTGCCAGGCTGCCAGCTTGCTGGATCTGGGAGACTGAAGGGGCAACGCTTTGAAGAGGAAATTTCTGCTTCCTGTTGTCATGCAGTCCAGAGGGGCTGGGGACTGGGCTGGCTTGTGGAGTCAGTGGGGAAGGGCCAGTTTTACCTGTCTGTTGTGGGAGAGTTTTCTTTCTCTTGGAGCCTTCCACTGTGCTCGTGTGCAGCATCACAGGGAAGGCTTCCTGAGATACAGGATGGGCAGAAATGCCTTGAGCTGGGGACCCAGAACCAGTAGACGTGGATGAAGTTGGTATGTGAAGTCCTTCCCCAGCAGAGGTGGGGATGCCCGTTAGCTGCACTCCAGCATAAGCAGGAAAAGATGTAGCTGGTGGCTGAAGCCCTGCATGAACAGAAGCAAAAGTGCTTACAGGTTGAAGGGCTGTCTTCCCAAAGGTAGACGTACCTGGAAAGAGCGCAGATGTTACTCCTTTTAGCTGTTTAGTAGTTTGAGAAAGTTTTAATGTGGAAATCCATGATTGGCTGAATGAGGATGAATTAGCAGAAGCCTGTGGGCTCTCAGAGGATCTGGATTTTTCAGGTTTGCTTGTCACCAGCCGATGACCGTTATCTCTTTGCAAAACTAGAACTGTGATTTCTTGAGAGCTCCTGTTGGTTTCTTGGGAAACGTGCTGTTTAGTACAGCTGAGAGTCTGAGGCAAAGAGAGGGGCTGTTGTCTATCAGTTGTGCTAATGGGCCCTTGAAATGGAGATGGAAGTAAGTCATCATGAACTAGAGCTTCCGGATGCAGCAGTAATGAAGAAGAATGTACGTCGTCTTGTGGCGGTGGCTGAAGAGCAGGCGACTGGGTTGGGTGTCCAGAACCATTTATTACAGCTGTTGTTGAGTTTCTGGCTTCACTGCCTGTTGTTTCTTGCTTCGGAGATAAAATAGGGGAAAACAGAATAGCATTTGTCTGTGTCATTCTGGAATGGACTGCATCAAGGTCCCCTGAAGCTGTCTTTTGTAGGAATGTGGAGGTTGTAACTTTAGCATCCACACTCTGAGTCTTCTTCAGGTATGTGGGTGTCACACCAGCTTTGCTGTCAGGCTGGACTTGTGGATTTGTGTCTTTTGGCCTTTTGCTAGGGGGAGGCATTCCTGTCGGTAACCAAGTCACCCTTGCACTTTCAAGAGCAATCTTAACTCTGGTGGGAAATGGAGGTGCTGCTATTTCTTTTCCTGGAGGATGAAAATTTACTGTTGAAGTCAGAAGAGATGTTTTAGGACTTGGTGCCTCCATCTGCTTGATAACAGGAATGGAAGAGACCGCTGTAAACTCGGGAGACTCTTGATGTGACCCTCTGCTGAGAAAGGGCTGGGGCAGCCCAGAGCTAGAGCTAGTAGGACTGAAACCAGCCTCAGTGATATTTTCTGGTTTTCCTTGCAGTGGCCTCGCTGGCTGTTCCAGATGTGTGGTAGCCTGTGGTGCTTGTGTGGAGGCGGGGGTGGTTACGCTACTCAAGAGCTTGCTAGGAAATGTGTGTCCATCCTGGAGTTTTAAAGCTGCTGCTTCTGCGTGCAGTTGGTCAGGCACCTCCAAGTTTCTAACCAACTCCTTAGGCAGCACGACTGTTCTTTTTGCGGCTGTTTCTGTATGGACAGGAGTGAAGTCCGCTGTAATTTCATCGGTAGGATCAACTGCTGGACTTTGAAAATTAAAGGTCACCTCGTCTGAGTTGTCCTCTGTAATGGAAAACACTTCGCTGGGCACTGGGCTGCTCTCAGCTCTTGGCTGGGCTTCTCCAGGAAAGCTCAGGCCTAATACTTCACTGGCACGATGCTCATTCCTGGAGGCACCTAAGGAATAGAAAACAAGCCCTTTGCCTGTTTGGTTGTACCCGAACTTTTACAGCTTGCAGCAGGGCTTTGCAACAGGCTGAGCAGGAAGCAGAAAGTTAAGTGGCCGCAGGCTCCATTCAGACCCACACAGGAGGGAGGATAGGCGGCTCTGGCACGGCCATTCTTATAGCCAGCTGCTATAACTCTGATCCTCTGCCGTTTATATTCAGTGTCATATGAAGGAGGACACTTCATGCTCCTGCCATACTGAGGCAAAGCATTAACCAGCCAGAGAGGAACCCTTTATCTTAGTTGTACAAGGATCTAAATGACAGCCAAAGATGCAGGGAGAACGAAACCCTCAGGTTGCCAGAGGACAGGCTGGTAGCTCTTTAATAGCAAAGCTAGATGAATGTATACATGAACGAGCCCACCCACCTGGCTCTCCTTATGCACTCTTCTTCCCCCAATATCCCAGTCCTGTGATGAATTCCCTGACTCATACTGGGTGACCAGGCAGGACGAAGCTGGTTGGGTTTGTGGAAGTGACACAGAGCGGACAGAACATAGTAACTTCTCTACTTTTTATTTCTCAAATCAGAAGCAGACACTGTCACTTTAAGAGGCAGATCTACTGTGTAAAAGGCTATTGTTTTATCCACACATTTTATTTTTTTTCTGCCTTGACATTCAGAAGGTTGACATTCCCAAGTGCACTTTCCAAGCCACAGGCTGAAATATTAATACACTTTCCTCTCCCCAAAATGTTAAGCATTATCCTTTAGGCACCTGCCAGCAAATACGTGTATCTAAAAGCTAAAAAGTGATTATGCGTTCAAGTGTTACACATTTAAACTGTGAGTTTTTGACAAGGGCAAAGCAGAGATTTAGCAGTTTTGCTTCAGATGAAATCCCTGGGGTTGGCATCCAAGTGTAGTGCCTTAAGAGGAGATTACAACTCCTCTGTGGTCATTTGGAGAACCAGTACTGCTTTCAGTCAACAGTGAGCAGGGTCAGCTGATGTAAGGGAACCCAAAAAGCCGCTATATTACTAAAAAAAGAAATGGAAGTTGACAGCTGATGGAGACCGGTATGTTAAATCAATGAAATATTTTGAAATGTGGTCTTGTGTAAACAAAAAACTCTCGTGGCTTAGTCCCAACTCAGCAAAGCAACACAAGCAATCTGTCTATAGACAAGCACGTACTGAATCAAGGTCTTGTATAAAGGAAGTGTTGTAGCTGCACATACACCTTGCAGGGGGACAAGGTAATTTAAAAAAAGACCATAACAAACAAACAAAACCCACAAAAAGAATAGAACTACTAATTAGGGGGGAAATTCCTCCAGCATCCCCCCCGCCCCCTGAGGTTTATCTTTACTGAAGAGAACAGTCTGCCTGAAGACACAAGACTGCTTTCATTAGCCGAGCTAATTTTATGTACACTTGCAGGGTATGCTCACAGGCACACAATAAGAGGTAGGAAGCAAAGACTCACTGGTTCCCTACAATGAGTGACAGCAGCCCTAGGAACTCGTTTGAGGCATGACAGCATTACAAATTCATCATTGATTTCAGGCTGTCAGAAATATTTGGCAGGACAGCTGTTCCCAAAGAAAATGCAAAACAATGTGTTCCTGCATGGTGGAGAGGGGAGCCCATGCTTAGTGTGATAAACAGTGCTGCCTGGAAAGGAATATTCTGAACAACGCTTCAGCAGACACGAGTTTGATGCTCAGTTCTGCTATGGACCTACTTTGGGAAAAAAGTGACTCTCTTTTAACTTTGCTTTCCCCCACTGGAAGGAGGCAATGTATTCTTTGGGGAAGGGACTGTCTCTTAGCTTGGGTGAGTAGCACAGTTATGCCCTGATTTGGGGCCACTACTACTGCCACAACAGAAACCGTTTAAACCAAATCTTGAGTCTTAAAGCACTGCTGCACAAACAGAGAAGTTGCTCCTTCATCTCATTGTTGTCACACACCTGAGACTGATGGCACAATATTTAGCATAGTTTTTCTGCTCACTGATAACAGAGGAGAAGGCGGCAGAAAGACAGCGATTGAGATTAGAACAAAACACATCACTCACCACATAAATCCAATAGTCCAGCTGCAATCAGAATAAAGATGGGGAAGTTTTCCTGCATCTTGTGAAGCAGCTCCCGAGTCATCCCATTAACAATATGTTCAGACAGCAAGCAGCTCACTAAGGAGTCACTGCTGCCTCTTAGCCATGGGCATTTGCTGTGTTTGTTCTGGAAGGCAGAGTATTGGGTTACTTTATAAGAGCTTAGGCCAGACAGCAACCAATAATCTGTTCCAAAAAACCCCAGCAAACCTGCACCAATTGGAATCAATTGATTTTTAACTAGAGAGCGTGTTCACGTGTGTGGCAAAGATGGAGAGCGTGATTGTAAACATGAGAGGCTGCCTAGGCAAGGCATCTCTGAAGAAAGAGTTAAAACAGTACCCTGAGTACGGTGTTCAGTTCTGGGCCCCACCGCTTTAAAAGGATGTGAAGGTACTTGAGTGCACCCAGAGGAGGGCAACAAAGCTGGTGAAAGGGCTGGAAGGAGTGCCCTGTGAGGAGTGGCTGAGGACTCTGGGCTTGCCTGGTTTGGAGAACAAGAGGCTGAGGGCCGATCTCATTGCTCTCTGCAGCTTCCTGAGGAGGGGACGTGGAGAGGGAGGTGCTGATCTCTTCTCCCTGGGATCCAGCGACAGGACACACGGGAATGGTTCACAGCTGCGTCAGGGGAGGTTCAGACCTGACATTAGGAAACATTTCTTTGCAGACAAGGTGGCCAAACACCGGGGCAGGCTTCCTGGAGAGGTGGTCGATGCCCCACGGCTGTCAGCGTTTAAGAGGCATTCGGACAATGCCCTTAACAACGTGCTCTAAGTTCTAGCCCTGAAGTGGTCAGGCAGTCGGACTAGATGACAGCTGTAGGTCTCTTCCAACTGAACTATTCTCTAATTCTGTAATTCTAGTTCTACCCAGTAAGGTTCAGAAGGTTTTGCCAGTTTCTGCTGAGACAAATATACACAGGGATCAGTCTGGGTCCCAGATGGGGACACTTCACTAAAGCAGTCCAATTATGTAGGTGTTTGGCTCTGTGAGCCCAAGTAAGATGGACATTCTCTCCCCATGACTTTCCAGGCAGGGTTAGGCCACAGGGGAAGGCTGCTGGCGGTGCCGCTTCGATCAAGCCTGCTGGATCCTTTCTTCCTTGGGCCCCCAAGTATTGGCAAAGTGTGTTCTTAATTCAAGAGACGCAGAGAAAAGCCAACGCACGCTGAAGAGAAGCAGATTGCAGTACAGCAACTAACCTCATCTGGCTCAGAGCAGCCTGAATTGTCGTTTTGGTGAGACAGGAATGAAAACCATAGGGAAAGAATGAAGATGACAAAGGCTTACCAAGCATGCAATTTAAATTTTCATAACAGAAGAAGAGACCAGAGGCTTCTTAGGCAAACCCGCAGTTACACCCCTTTTACCTTTAGGGCCCTAGTGTCCTTGCAAATATTCACCTGAAGATAGTAAGCGGTATACGTCAAGCATCTTTTTAGTGCCAGGCACCTGCACACACACAGATAGCAAGCGAAACTCTTGGAGACAGGAAATTTAGAGCAATGCAGGTTAAGGAGAGAGAACATTATTACACAGCCACGACTGTTGCGAGTGCAGTGGAAATCGTGTGTACGAAAAAAAAAAAAAAAAAGAGTAAAAGTCAGATAAGTAGCATAATGACAGCTCAGAAAAGCACTGTAAAATACACCAAGGATGAGGTGACTGCTCTTGAGGGAAATAACAATAAACCATTATCCATCCATCAGCAAACTGATAAGGTGTAGTCTGGTAGATAATACAACAGATTAGGTGCTGACAGATACCATTTCCAGTCCTAGCCATGTCACTCACCTGAATGTGGTAACCAAGGTCAGGTCACTTCATCTTTTTCCCACTCCAAGTTGTCTGGGAAAGAAGTTATCCTGACTGGTGTTTGTACAGCACCTGACACACAGGGCCCTAATTTTAGTCGGTGCCTCTATCCAAAACCAGCGCACAGTACTTGTCATGTTAGCTAGCACATTAAACGCTCTCAAGAAGGCTCCACCTCCAGAAGTTCCACATCTCCCAGTTGTGTTTTGCTTCTTCCACTGGTTGACAGCCTAACCATTGCCTGGTCTTGTCTTCACACAGCTGACAGCGAGGCTGAGCCTGTATTACTGCATTACCCGGATTAGCACAGATAAGCTATTTTGCATCCTAGGTACGGCGATTAAAGTTTGTGACCTGCAATTCAACCTGTATTGCATTGTTCGACAGACAAAAAGTAGCATGATACATCAGCATGGATACCAGACCCGGCACTGTTAAGACTAAACAGCGTGGGACTTTACAATTAGAACTAAAGGAATAATTCTACCAGCAACAGTAGTTGGTACACTCATAGCCTTTGCAGACCTCTTACCCTTGAGAAGGCGTGGGTTTCTTCCCAGAGACTCTCACGAGTTACACTACCTGAATACCGGTCCAGACATATTCCTGAACCATAAAATCTGGTGCAACTGTTTTACAAGTATAAAGACGGACAGACGTACAAAAATCCATAAACCCATGGCGACTCCCAGCTAGGATCTACTGGCAGGTTCTTTGTTCTTCAAATGGGCCTATAGCTTGTACAAGCTCAGTGCCCCTTCTGTAGCGGCTTGATTGCGCAGGTCCACTTCTCATCCCCAGATGTCAAGTTCCTGCTGGTAACCTGGTGCCCTCATAAAAATTCTGCAATAGCAAATCTTTTGGAGGACAAATCGGTTCTCAAACATCTTTTGCGGAGGTAAGTTAGAAGCAATTCTCTTACCTGATCACCATTTTCCTCAATAGCAACTGGTATGTGAAAGGTTCTGTTAAGCAAAACCCAGCTTGCCAGTCAAAACCAAGAAAGATCTTCAGCTTTTAGGCTTTTAAGATGATCTCAACTCTCCCGTAATTTTCTGGTGACACATTACACCTGCTGTTCCCCTCCGACATCCTGCCTCTGTAAACACAAGATTCAGCAACTTCTTTTCCTTAAGACAATGCTTAGTGTTTGTCAGGTTTAGAGCATGGTGCTTATCTGGACTTGAACCCTACGCACCGTATTTGTTACCTATTTGTCTAGGCAGGGTGTAACTTCATGGTAGGACCTTAAAAAAAAGAAGACGGCGAGATTATCAATTGTATGCTTTTCACTGTGAGGGGAAAAAAACAGGTGCAAAAGAATTTCCTTCTTCTGAAGTGGGAAGATGATTCAGCTGCTGTTTTGAAAAGGAGATGATATATAATTTGTCAGCCACTGTTCTTCAGAACAGGGACAGGATTACGTACAGAATAGACACCCACAGGTGTCAAAGAGGCAAAGTGAAGAGCCATTTTAAAGTCAAACATGACTGGCCTGTGCCGCTTCATATAAATGTAACATATTCGTTTGTTTCCTGTGTTCAAAACCAGGCCAAAGATGATGTATTTTGTATGTATGGCCAAAGTCCTTGTCCAGCCTACGTTCTACAAGCTTTTAGTATAGATTTGTGTCGTCTATGTGCATCTGTTTATTTGTGAAGACTGTTTGTTAAATTTGACAGGCTTCTGCTAGCAGAACTATAGCTGCTGTTCTGTCAGCACCACCACCACAGTCTTCAGCAGATATGCTTTCCAGAAGCATCTCAGACTGCCTTTTTGGAAGAACACATAAGCAGTAAGGGCAATGCATTACCACCTTGCTTTTCAGATTACACTTGCCATCAGTAGCAATTCATTTTTGACCTCCCCAGAAAACACGGGTGCTAGAAGGATGTGTTACTGTTTAAAAAATGAGTAACAGTAGAGGAGATTAGAGATGAACGCAAGGGTCCGTGAGAAAGTGCTTCAGATCAGGAAGGCCAGCTACTGTTCTTACTCCACACAAAAGTAAAGGACTATGGGACACCATTAAATTTACAAACCCAGTAAGCATAACGCTACCAAAATAAACAGCCCACAATTCATACACAAACCCCATTGCCGTGAGCAATCACTGAGACTGAGGCTTAGTGAAGTTAAGACCAGCGTATTCAAGCAGGTCACGATGAGGGTTAAGGTTTAAGCAAGTGTGAGGTGCTATCACACATGTGATACTGAATCATAATCTAGCCACCAGAGGACACCTTACGCAGCAGGGGAGGGGAAAGGAGTCTTCAAAGTCACAACTCACAATTTATTTCTGTTTCCTTCTAATACACTGCGTACTGGAGCCAAACTGGAAAGTAGACTAGACGAGCTATTAGTCAGTGAAACCCAGCAAGGAACTCGCCAGTAGGAAAGGGTAAGTAAGTAAGAAAATTATTTCTTTTAATAAACGATCATTTATTAAAGCAGAGGCAAGCTTAATGCGAATTATTTCAGTTGTTAGCCTAGATAACAAATGAACTTCTTTCTCCTGAGTTAGTTTTATTAAAGAAAAGAAGAAAACACTCAACAGCAAGTGACAGTAACAGCAGGTTTTGAAGCTCTCTTGAAGACTTCAGATGCTATGCACGTATTTCATAGAGGAGTTCAGGATAGCCAGTCCATTGAGTTTCCGCAGTTGCAAAACATGCCTGAAAAGACCACAGAAAGCTTGCTGGGGGAATATAAGACGACCAACGATAATAAAAGTTCCCACTGCTCTGCTATATCCCATGCCCAAACTGTCAAGGATGTTTAATGCTACGTTCGATAAACTGCTCCTAAAGTAGCATGAGAAAAGTTTCTCGATTACTATTCCCCACAGAAAGAAAAAGAAAAGCTCAAAAGCGTACTTGACAATTGTTCAAATAGGTGACATCCCAAATTAACAAAACTAAGAAAAGAAGGTGCTTCCCTTTTACAGCTCTGGAGTGTTTTGCAAGCCTCAGAGCAGGTACTTTATCTATCTCATTTGGGATCTCCAGCAGAAGCAAGAGACTTAAACTTTTGGAACCTCAGCATTGCCCCTTGCTTTCTGCAGCGGTTCAGGATGTACACTCACAAGCTGAACTCAGCTCCTCTGTCTGGACTGCAGTTCAAGATCCTGTTGACAGTTTGCAGCTAGCTAGAGCTTGGCATACTCTTGGCAGGCAGCAGCAAACATTCTTTGCTGACATTTATACTTCTGCTTTGCTCTCTTTATTGCTCTGACCTCTCCAAACGTATAACATCACTCCTCCTCCTTCCATTCTTCCAGCAGAGGTAACATCAGAAAGCAATACAAAACGAGCTCCTTGAAACACGTTAAGACAGACAACTAACAACACAGGAACCCTAAAGCAGAACCGTGGGGACAGTAGCACAAGCGGGAATTCTAGTTGGAGGAAGGGTAATAGATCTCATTGCAGTCCTCTAAACTGATCATCTGCCCTGTACCTGCCTGCTCTACTAATGAAATCGACTTACGTGGCTCAGTTTTTCAAGAATTATCACCTAATAACAACAAACCGGTGCAGGAGAACCATAGCCTTTTTTTACAATACCTCGGTTCAGCGACACAAAGCTTCCCCAGAGCAATTGCTGCATTCTCCTGCACTGAAGTTCTTGTAGCATCACCACCAGCATGTCTCAACAAAACCATCACAACATTGGAATTCAGTAAGGACGTTGCTGCTCCGGGAACTGCAAGGCACTGGCCAAGGCAGAAAGCGGCATTTGCCACAATCGTTTCATTCTCCGAGTCCAAGAGCTTCAGCAGCACACTGAACCCTGGGAGAAAGAGAGATTAGTTGTACAAACGCACACAGATTTGTTCAAGTAGCACTGACATTTCTTCCTGTCTTTGCCTAAACTCCTAGGCAGTGAGCGTTGTTCCATGTCGGCACTTTTCTAGAAAACCTGGAGGAGTAAAGGAGTGTCATAGCTCAGGATCCAGGATGCCATCTCGGCTTCACCTGCCTTGCTGTCTTTCTCACAAAACTGAATCTACGCTCTAAGAGATTCTGTAGCATGGAGCTTGCGTTTCTGCATTTGTTCAACACTTCTCTGAACACGCCACTTTTGCTGCTTGCAGGGTCTTGCACTGGCCCTTCACCCCACCATACTAGCAGGGTGAGCAGAGAGTAGAGCACTTCCTGTGCCAAGCTAAATGTGTTAAGACAGCAATGCTGTTGGGGAAAGAATAGCTGAAAAAAGGAACAGAAAACAGAGCTTTGTATATATCCTCAGGCAACATAAAGCAGCTCAGCTCATCTGCTTCTGTAACCTGGACTAAGGTACAGCAGCAGAGTATTCCATCTATGCTCTTGACACAGAGTTCTACAGCTCCTGCTGGCATCTGTAAGCAGCAGCAACATCTCAGGCCACAGAATGTAGAAACATTTAGACAGATGGCTTTCTAAATAAAATACGGCCATGGCTTTCACATGCATGAAGTTTTCTTGGGGGTTACCTAAGTATGCTTTGGTTTTCTTTCGTGGTCCCATCTGTTCTTCCAGATCCCATCCCACCTTTTCTGCTGCAATAATATCTTCTGAAAAGGCAGTGCTGCTCCAGACGGCAGCAGTGGCTGGTGCACAAGCTGAACTAAGCGGCCCAGCTGGAATGCAATTTAATGTCACGGGGCTATGGCTTGATTCCAACAGGCTCCTAGCAACAGGCTTGGCAAACAGAGGTGACAAAAATAAGAAACAGCGACTTCTCGCAAGATTAATACCCAGAGTTTTGGTGGAAAGAGTGAGAGTGAAGTGTTATTGCTAATTTGAGGAAATGAAAGCTTCATCTACAGATGACAGTGAAACTAATACGGGGTGTACAAAAGGAAGATGATGCTCCGAGAGGCTTTTAATGAGCAGAAATCCTTAGGGCTCAAGTTGAACTACATGAGCTGACAGTTTCTTGACAGGTTCAACCATTTAGATAAAACTTAAGTATTCTCTGTTGCAGTTACATTAGCATTAATTGAACCTGGAATTTAATGCAATCTAAGTAGTGTTATACGGCATGACTAGAGCAAATATACTCAAAAATACCCTAAGACACCTGGGTCTGATACCATCACTGTCTCCATATCCGTTTCCTTTTAATACCAGGACAAACATCCACATGCACATTGAAGGAAACCATAAACAGCCTCAACTTCTGAATGAAGTTTCTTAGTTTAGCCTTGGGGAAATACAACCCAATCCAGTTACAGACTACAAGCACTTTTTTCAGAGCATACATACTTCTGGCGCTGAAAAAGCACATCGAGCCATTTCACCAGAGGAAAGTGCAGTTACTCTGACTTGGGCTCGTTATCCGACAGGCCTATTTCCATCCACACACAGAGCTAAGGCTCATTAAGCACTATTTCAGGACGTCAAACGGCACATTACTCAGAAAAGACGGCTAAAGTCTTGCGAGAGCAAAACCCAGTGTTCAGTTCCGTTCTAGAGGGGAAGAAAGTAATTGGATGACACTGAGATTACATCTCTGCATTCAGTCTCTCATCAGGGAAGTTGTCACTTACTTTTATCTGACTTCACTAGATCTTCTTGAGCTTGCCTATTACTTCTGGTGCAGACGCAAAGGGCCTTTATACCATAATTGGATGTGATCTGTCCTCCAGCCTAGATTTGATTAGAGTAAAGCACCCATTAACAGACACACTGTTCATACCCCAGCTTATTCAAGGTTACACAATAGCTTAGGTACCTTGGAGATAATTAGGTATTCCTTATGCCTAAACCCAGATACCAACTCAAGACCTTTCTAGAGTCCATTATCTCAAGACGAAAACAGGCTGAAAATGACACAAGAACCATCTCTTTCCGGCCAGCAATGAACACACAAAATTCCCTGAATCTCTGGAGCCCAGTTCCTTTCAAACTCTTAATTCTTCTGACGCTTGCTAGATACATAGATATAGAGCAAAACAGTGTCTACAGATTAACAGAGGTACTATTTAGGAAAGAATCGCCCCCAAGCTTGATTCGGCACCCTCTGATAATCAGCGGAAAGGGCTCCATTGCTTTTCAGTGGTCCGAATTAGATCGCACCGATTCTAAGCTTTAATCCTCCAACTAGGTCTGCAATAGTGGATTCTCGAATTTGCAGGTCTCTGCCAGCAGAGCCGTGCACAGGCATCTGGCTCATACGCAAACAAGTGAAAAATCTGGGCTACGGACCAGACTACAGAAGGCAGTCTCCAAACTGGCTACCTAGCTTAAAATTAGCCTTGAGAGCACTGTTATAATGGACAACACAGATGCAGACACATGCAGCCAGAGTGGCTGCACAGGCCTTTCTCCTAGGGAAAGGATGCTAAACACAGGGGCAATTATGGTTTTCTTAAGGGACAATACAGGCAGAAATAAAGTGAATTTTGTGAAATCAATTTACTTTCAAGAATTTGATTATTTTCTTTACCACCCCTCCTTTCACTACTTCTTCTACCGCCGAGGAGGATGCTGGCAGGACGCGACTTAGCACTCCAATGGCTCTCTTAATTAGAAAACAGAGTGAGAGAAGAGGGGAAAAAAAAAAAAAAAGTTTATTTGTGCAGATGACTTTAAGGAGTTTTCAAATTATTTTGGTTTTGCAGAATAAAACCAAAACAATAAAGGTGATAAAAGGCAAAAATTTACGGAAATATATTGAAGAACATCTTTAGGACAAGGCTTTTTTTTAGGGCTTACTGGAAACTGAACTCAGCACAGCTTCTGAAGACTCAGTGCAGAGGGAGATGAGACCAAACTGAGATCAGGCAACTCCCTGTATGTTTATTTATTGAAACAAGTTCCTAGAAGAAACAGCCCAGCACTGCTGGTATTGAGTCAAGTAAAACAGATGAGAACCATTCATGTAAGTTCAGAGAGGCGAGTGGACTCCGAGTCCACATCTGCTCCTACCCATTTCCCTCGAATAACTGCTGTCTGTGGGAGTCACACACCATTAACAGCAGTACGATCTCCTCGGTACGATTCGCCTTCAAGAATCGTAAAAAGAAACAGCTGCTAAACACCCAAATTGTTCTTGCTTCTTTGCTTCTAGATTAAGAGTTTTAGATGAAAACCACCCTAATAATGATATGATTTGTAACAGCTTCTATTAAATAGATTTCAAGAGAATATTAAGAACCTCTTGCATCAAAAAATATAAAAAAGTGAATCATAGAAGTGGTACATTATTTCTTTACTGCTACCAATTATGAACGTTCTGGGCTTCAAAGCCTAACGTACAGACTTGCACAGGGCAGCAGCTTGCACTGAAGTGTTCAGGTCAGTCAGCTAAGGCGACCTTTTGTTAGCCCACAGATAACCCACTTACTGTCACAATCCTTCCCTCCTTAGCCCGGAGGAGAGGCATGCACCTGCCGCTTATGTCCACAGCCAAGCACTGAAAAACAAGGTGGAAAACTCAGGTCCAGCTGATTGCTGGGAAGTGTTAGAGCAGAAACGGGTTAACAGACAAAGTAGTCCACAACAAAGAATCCAGTGAAGATCAGGGCACACGCGGCAGGAAGTTACTAACACTTCAGCACCCAGATGTAACTTAAGAAATTCTTCCTTCTTGATGGAATCCGTAGTTTTAAATAATTTTGGAATGTGCCCAGCATCTAAGAATTTCCCCTAATTGGAGACTGATGCCAAGCAGAACATTTATACCACTACGGGAAAGTACTATATGTGCTTTACTGTGTATTTTTCTCAGAACTACATTGCGGGGGGGTAAAATTTTTGTAAATTTTTAAACTTTTTAGCTTACTTAAATTGTCAGCTACCTTTGACGATAACCTTAAACACCAATAACAAATAAAAATTAACAGCAGCAAAATTCAGGGTTGGCAGCCTTTAAGTGCTTCACCAGGCTTGACAGGAAAGAGGGCTCTGAATCCACCTAATGCAGCCGAGCTCTTTTTCCCTGCGCAGACTGCGAGGTCACTATATCCCGTGGTCGTTCCCCGACCTGTTCTATCTGAATGTTGTGGTACGACCTCTGTGACTTGCATCAGGCGCATTTACAGTGACAAGGGAGGAGGATGCTCTAACTGTCAAGCAATTCTGAATCTCTGAGGAAGCGATTAGAAGAACGCCACTCCCAACGAACATTCACAGATCTTGTATACCTGGATGATCGCATTTGATTCAAGCAGCAAGTTCATCATTAGGCCCAGCACTGCAAACACACACTCCTGGTATTCGGGTGTGCCGACATCAAAGCATTCATCCTGCGTACAAAGGAGAGAAGAATGCAATCAGTTCAGGGGTTCAGATTATTCTGTATGTTTACTGATGTGGTGCATCAGAGTTGCCCTGATGCCATTCCAGGGAGCACTCGAGTTTCTTTACCACAAGCTTTAGGCACGCTTGCCAGCACTCTTTGCACTCGGCCATCTGCGCTCGAATGACTACATCTGCACACAGATTCCCCGTGATGCCGATGCAACGGGCAAGGGCTGCCTGGTTCGCCAGCTTAGCAGAGCTCTAAAAACAGAGGAGTGGAATAACAAATTAAGAACAAATGACAAGGAAACAACAAATACATGTTCCTATCCCTCTGGCAATGGAGAATGGGATTCCGGAATCTCTCTCGCCTGTGTTAAATCCCAACTGTCCAAAGTTTGCAAGTCACCCTCATTTTCACGATGAATCTCCTGATGATGTTTTAAGAGTCTTGGGAAAAAGTGACTGGATTCTGTGGTCCCTAACCTCAGACTGTGAATATTTCCTGCTATCACTTACGGAGGTCACAGAACGGAACAGCCTCCGCTGCAGCTGTAATTCCAGTAAGGTGTGTTCAAAAGGAGAGCAACAAGCAACATAAAAATGCTATGATGATGGCATTGTCTTGGTGCTCGTCTGGAGAGGTGGAAGTATTTCACTTCCCAGCTATGTTCGCCATTCTGCAACAGAAGCAATCTGCCCTATCACCTTCCCTCTTCCTGAGGACAGGTTTCTGTCAGTACTCTAAGTTTGTAGTTTAAATAAACGATAACCAGGAAAGGGATCTGAACCACTAAACATCTTTACCGTGTGACCTGATGTTATCTCTGCGCCCTGATCTCTCAGATTAGAAAGAAACAGAGAAAGTCACTCTCCAAGGTATAACCAGTTGGTGACAGTGGCTTAAAGTCACATGAAGAAGAGCGTAACACAAAGCTGAGAGTGAAATCCTGGCCTGAGAGATTACCAGCAGGAATCTGCAACCAAGTCCAGAGTTTTCACTGAATATAAAACTAAGTGCTCGGTTTCTACGCGTTACAAGTACTGGAGACTGAAAACATTTTCCCAAGGCAAGTGTATGACAAAACCGGATTTCTTACGCCGACAGAACTAGAGACATGGTAACTACTGTAGTTCTACCACAGAGGGGTTCTGTCTAGGAGCAACTGGCTGTAAAACTGGGAAGAGCGGTCACAAGACAAAACTAACCCAGAAGTACAGAACTGAGATCTTTCATACCAGCAACTGGGTGAATAAAGGTAAAACACCTGTGGAAAGCATGACACGAGACTGGGTTTTGAACCTGTAGGGGGATAAAGCAAGACATATTTGGACACTTGAAGTTTCAGACAAAAGCATCACAGATAGAGGCAACACAACGACAACAACATAAAGACAAAGTAAACATCAGTTAGCCGTCTACCCTCACAGCAAAGGCGGCCAACAGTCTCCATCACTAGCTCAGTTAGTACATTTCAAAGCACAACTTTATAAAAATGAATGAAGAAATGTAAGTTACCTTTCCTCTTCAGTTAAATCAGATAGTATGTTCATGGCACTGCTAGCCCTGGCATCAGTGCTGTTGACGAACGTCATCAAAATCTGCAGCCATCTGTTATTAAAAAAAGCCCCAAAAGTTTAGGTCAGCTTTGCTTTAATTATTAAAGGTCAAAATTGTATTTTCAGTGCACCAACACAATTTATGAACTTAAACACCTTTGTGTTCAGTAGGGTTTTGACCAAGCTGGATATACTAGGCCCTCCAAACATACTCAGACACCCAATTGCCATTAGGACACTATTTTGGCACTAGATTCTCTAGCAGTATTCACAGAATCAAACGTTTAGGTTGGAAGAGACCTTGAAGATCAAGTCCAACCGTAAACCTAACGCTGCCAAGTCCACCACTATATCGTCCCTCTTAGCACAAGGACAGGGATTTCAACACACGTACCAGTTTCTGTCAGCATTAGAACATTTCATCAGCATGTAAGCTTCACAGATATTTGAAGCTAAGCTGCTTTGCTGCTGGCGAACATCTTAGGGACACGCAAGAAGAACGCAGTAGCCAAGAGCGAGAATGCCATCAGCCACAGCCCCGTAGCGAACAGCTTCAACAGACTGTAAAGACCTGCAGGGCACGTCAGTGTTGGTGCTTGCACGGCTTAAGAGTACGTGCTGAGCAAACCCACCAACAGTCTTTGGAGGGGGTTAACTGGAAAGGTTTACAGTAGCGAAGAAAAACTCAATCTCCTGCACGGACAAAAAAAGAGCATCACACCATTCACCTTCTGAGCTTCTGGAATAGCGTGCGCTTGTGGCTGCGGGACTGGAACACTAGGCAACTCGCAGGACTTCACACTGTGAACCCATAAGCTCCTCCAAACAATACGTACATCTGCAGACGTGTGCTGGGTTTCCACATGCTCCTCGACCGAGCTGAAATTCTCTGCCACCCTTCTCTGACTTGGCAGCACAGTAAGAGAACCTATAGTCTCGTCACTTTTTGATGACAAGCCCAACTGCAGAGAAGCTCAATATCTGCAGCTTGACTTTCTGAGCATCCTAACTCTTTTCCAGCAATCAGGCCCAGGAGCTCTTGCAGAAACTCAGCAGAAGTTTTTTCAGGCTCCTGAGACATCAAGCCACGGTAATATTATCTGCCTTTTTTAAGCATCCTCTCAGATGTGGTTCATTTCTTTAACCTTTCCTCCAAGGAAAAATGTCTCCGGATTAATGTTGCATATAATACAATGAAGTGTGTACAACTTGGAGAATCTTTTCTGTTCATTCATTATTTCAAACAATGCAGTGCAAAGCAGTCAATTAAAATTTCTCCTCTGCTTAACTCTAAAAGGAAATAGCAGGGTAATAGGATAAACGTAATAGACCGTTGTTTCTTTCTCCACTCAGTGACTCATGGCAACATTGAATAATCATAAATACCAACTACCAAATGAGGAGAGAGTCACAGCTTGAAACCATGAGCTACTAAGAGAGAACAGTGTGAGCTCCTGATTGGCTGCTATACAAACACACACTTACTGGTTTGAAAAAGGTAACGATGCCTCAAAATTACACAAACATCCTCAGGAATAAGCCCTTTCTCCTTAGCTTCACAGACATCTTCAGATACAAAGTTGACTGAAGTTTTCCCCACACACCTAACTTACTTTTGCCTAGCTAGGCCTGTCACCTTGGTGCTAGGGGAATGGGTTCCGAAAATCTGTGAACCCAGGCATTAAGGAAATTTTTCTGAGGTTCAGCAGTGTTTATTACTTGGTTAGGTCCTGGTGCCTGACTAGCAGCCTCCTCCCATTCTCATTCTCTGAGTAAAGAGAAATTAGTGCCAATGTCTCCTTTTGAATCTCCGACACCCCAGAAGAAAGCAGTTTTGGCAGCTGTGCATTCACGTCAGGGTGAGTCAAGAGGAGACGCTGATTTTCTTCTGAAAAAAAAGAGAAGATCTAAGAGCAAGGTCACACACTAGCACCCCCCTTACTTTTCTATTTTCTTTCCCCTAGGTACCGATTTACGAGGTTTTAATGTCTTTATTCCATCCACTAATGTGCTCGTTCACTCCGATGTGCTCATCCTGCTTAACACTCCTGCAGAGCAGTGCTAAGGCAGAGCACCCACCAATCTCTCAGCGTCATTACTTCAACAACTGGTGTTTGAATTTCTGCTCTCACTAGCAACACGCTAGCTTCTCAGGCACCAAGTGCTTCTTCAACCAGAGCGACACCGGGATCGCGAGCACACAGTGCTCCTCGCTTCACCGGCTGCCCGCCAACTGCTAGGGTCTAGGCTGTTCAGGCACAGTGGTACGCTGCCCTGCCAGGCACAAACACAGAAGCTACGCCAGCCTGCACGTGACTCTGTATTTACTGCTGACTGCCTACAGGCAGAACAGAAAATGGGCGTTCTCCTTACCTTGCGGCGTGAGTATTCCCTTGCGCATCAGCTGGATCCCATGATAGACAAGTCAACACGGGTGCTGTCACCAAGCATTCTGTCTTTTCCTTGTGTGGCACTCTGCACCACTTTACCACCCACCACCCCGCAGCCCACTTCTCGTCTACACGGATGCTCCCTAGAAACAGCGGCAAGGGCTGACTGCCCAGTGACTACCGACTGCAAATGCCAAAGGAATTTGGCCTTCTCTAATGGCACTTCTATAAAACTCTGCTTTTTGCTGGTGTAACTGCTTAAAAAGAGACAAAATGATACGAGTGATATTATCTTAGGAGCAGCAATAATCACAGGGAATTTACTTCCCACCCCTTCAGTAGATTTTAAAATGCTCAGAGAAATAGACTGGAAATTTCCTCTCATCGTGCACAGAACGGCCAAAATTGTGGTTGCTGCTAGCAGTACGCGTCCAACACTGGCATTTCCCCTGTAAAACTTCGTTTGCAATAAGGTCTAGACCCAAGTGCTCTGGGAAAGCGATGTTCACGCCAAACAACAATTTTAGACACAGTAAGTGCCATATTAACAATACACTAACAATGATTAATGTTGATTGCATAGTTTTACCATTCCCGGTGCAGACAGCTTGCCAAAGGAAGAGAAGAGAAACAGACAGATCCACTTCAGCAGGGTTTTTTCTCTCTGCACAGAAGCCCCTAAATTAGAAATGTTAGCTCGTAAAAAGAACAAAGGACAGGTCAAACAAATAGCTCTTTGGCTAGGGAAATCAGCAGAGCCCCACAGAGATGAGGGTCTGCCACGTGAACGCTTAAGCTCATCAGCTCTAGACCCAGCTCTCTGGTTAAACATTTTTAGGACCACCAGACTTGTTTTCCAGAGGACCTCCCCTGAGATCAGGTTTCTGATCTGCTCTACTAGCTCTACCCTCACCACACGCCCCCCCCCCCCCCCCCCCATACGAGCATTACACAGCACAATACAGGCGATAAATTCCGTTCTGCAGTAAATTGTGAATAGCCAGGACAGGAAAACTTTGTGCAAATCTGGCAAGTGCTTCATCTCTTAAGCCTGTTTACAGCCAACACCCAAAATACTGATGAGCCCTACAGAAGCCTGAGCTGCAGTCACGCCGACAACCTTAAAAACAGTTCTCCTGCCCTGTTCAACCAGATGATGCTGCTCTGAACCAACTTAACTGTGCAAAATTTTCAAATCGCATCTTTTGCGCCTCTTACTTGTTTCCATTATCTATCTGAACCTGACTCAAATATACATTCAGACAAGAGATCCCTCTATGTGCGAAGTTTACAAAGCAACACAGATAAATATTAGTCAGATTTGTTTCTTGGTTACTGAAACACAATATAATGGCCGCCAAGAAAAACACAGCAGCAGAAGACAGAGGTCCCCAGAGATGATCCTCTTCCTTGATTACAGGATTAGAGAGTTTCACAGGTTACATGACAGACCTATATGGCCAAATATTTCCTGATGGCAATTAATAGCATCACGGAGCCTAGCCAGGTAGACTTAAAGCAACTACGTGCTTTCAGATGTTCTTTTATATTAAGTTTTTTCACGAACCTGCTCTCACCAGCATAACTATACAGAAATAGGAGACAGAAGAAGAAATTCATTAATTCTCCTTACTGCCTCTAAGACAGCACTGTTCGCGTAAGAGGCAGATACAAGTCAGTCCATTCAGACATTAAAATCTGTCATTACAGTATCTTTTGATTCTTTCATCTGTGTTTCAAGAGGTGATTGTGTTTCTTGAAAGCAATATTTTCATTTCCTCATGCTGTAACACCCTACTGTTTTCCTTTGGAGAGCTCTTACCGTCTTACAACCTCGTTGTCTTTGAGGATACTGAATCCATTGTTTGTTCTAAATAAAGTTTGCTCAGTGCCTGAAGAATTCAGAGAGAAACAAATCAGCTCTATGATCCATCTGGCTGATGTACCATTGTGTAGGCAGACTCCTGCTCTTCTATAACACAGTGTTAAAAGAAAAGGTCACTGGATCAACAGCTGTGGGGAAAGAACATCACTAAAAGAGGGGAAAAACTCCCAGAACGCGCCTTGAAGTAGAAGCAGCTTCAAAGCTGAAGACTGCTCTAATCACGCCTGGTGCTGTAAAGAACAGTTGACTTCAAGTTAAAGGCCTTTTAGGAAGGCAGAAGCATGAGACTGGCTTTGCAAATCAATATGCTTTCCAGAGAATTACAAATATTTCTAAACAAATGAAACGCCTCTTAAGAGACCCAAATCCTGAAGAAGTCTTAACAGCTCAGCCACACCATCAGGCTAGTTCTAAAAAACATACGGAAATATCTACAGGCTGTAAATTTTGAAATATCAAACATTTGACATTTTGAACATAGGAATAGCTTTTCTGTTCCTCTAAAAACGACTCCACGTGCATTCATCTGCTTGGGTTACAACACCGACGATCAACAACCTTTGCGTCAAATACTTACAGTCTTTCACAGCTCCTGTCAAAAGCCTGATCCCTCCTGCATAGTAGAGGATATTCTGGTCAGGCCTGTCAAGTCTCTGCAGAAGTTCTTTTATGGACAGAGCAGCAAGCTTTCCCGACTGAACTTCCTTCATTGCTCTCTCTTCGTCTTTCATTCTTTTTTCCTCCAAGTTTACCTCATTCATACAATCTTGGAAAGCAAAAGAAGACAAAGCATGGCAGTTAAGCGTTTTGATACGGCCAAGTTTCAAGGAAAAAATGAAGCTGACTCCGTGACAGAGCGCGCACTACCTTCTACATACAGATGTAGAGGATGACCCACAGCTCTGATGAGTGAAACAGAGCTTCAAGAAGAAACAATCAAAATTGCTATTTCTTACCTTTAAATAGGCTTTCCTTCTGGGGATCAATTTGCAAGATCTTCTCATAGCACTGCCTGGACTTAACAGAGAAAAGAAAGAGGGTCTCAACTTAAGATAAAAACGGGAAGATGGTAAAAATTATATCCTAGTCAGAGTCACCCACTTTAAGCTCAAAAGTTCTTGGGCCACAGTACTGCAGTGTGAAAAATAAATTTTATGGAGACACAAAAGTCAAAACTTTCGTAATTTAAAGTGGAAGTTGAATATTGTTCTCAGCCCCTACATCTGCCCGCTATTTCAAATTAAAAGGAAAATTTCAAGTACGAGCCTAGGAACGTCCTAGTAGCAACAAAAAAGTCAAGTTCCAGTGAGAAACCAGAAAATGAGGCACAGCATTAGAACTGCAGGCACTGTAACTATCAGCAGGGATCACACATGTGCATTGTGTCTCTTTATCTTCTGTTTGTGCGTTTTGTGTAGCTTGAGCATATGCTCAGAACTGAACTGATCACCAGGCTTGTAACAGGGAAGAAGCTTCTTCACAGATCAAGTCACCAAGAACCCCTTACAGTGGATTTCATGTAGACTTGTATTGTCCATGCTCTACAGCTATTTCTAGTGAAGTCATTTCTGTCAGGATCAGAAACACTTCTGAGCTTGCCCGCTCTCCTCTTCAGGCTCTTTGTTATTTTTGAAGACGAAGGGTCAGGGTTGCACTAAAATATCTGGCAGTTTAATTCAAGCTTAGGTATTTGTTAACAGGATGTTCCATCATTTTAACAGTGTTTATGCTTCCATTAGGTTTTCACACATGAAATGCAGGATTAAATCTTTTGTTTGACATTCATTTCATTAGGATCTTGGAAAGAAAAAATCGTATCACTCTCACCAGCATCTTTCATCCTAACAGTTCACTTAACTTGAAATACATAGAGACATGCAATCATTTCTTAGTTATATCCAGCAACAGTTTAGTGACACCCTCTGCACAGAGCAATTTAGGATAAAGAAGTGAAATACATTTTACTGGATTGTCTCTTTGGGAGCAATGTAGTCACTGCTAGCAGACTGCAATCACAGGAGTCTGCAGTACCTGACAAGGGCACTCCTTCATTCCGATCCTTACCCGAGCTGAAATACGGCACTTCCAGCACTACCACTTCCCTGAGCACACGTTGCCAATATCAGTCTTGAGGCACTTCCACAGAAGGGCCGAACACGGGATGCTCTGAGTACGCATGCAATCCTTGCGGACTCCCCAAGCACTCACCCAGTCTAGACCCAAGCCTCCCAGCACCGGAGTAAAGCTTGCTGTCCTGGTGTCCGGCAGCCAAGCGGTGACAAATTCCCAGCAGGTAAACCACGTATACTGCATAGAAAATTCCCTCATTCTTTTGAGGTTGATTAGAGTGCAAATTGACACAGCTACACAGAAGTGTCCACCCACATTTTGTGAGTACCCAAGTAAAGGATACAGGCCATTTTACTCAGACGTGGAAAGAAGCCTTGATTTTAGGACTGCTAGTCTTGGCGAAGCACAGAAAATCTCTCTCGACGTACTTTCATTTGTCCAGTTCTTAGGATCACAGATTTCTCCCCTCACTCACAACATCGCGTCAAAAGCGGACCAAAACGTGGTCCCACGGCCACAAGATTTAGTCAACTTACCTCACGGTAGTGCTGAAGTGCCAGGTGAGCTTTCCCCATTAGAAAATAGGCTTTAATACATTTTTCATTGCACTGTGTTAAAAAAGGAATTATTAATTACGTGCTCAGAAATTTTAACCTTTGAATACTTTTTCCAGCCTTCTGATTAATAGTTATAGCTGCCCCAAATAACTGTAAGCACGGAAGCGGGTATGCATACCACCTACTAAAAGCATCTAAACTTTATATGCCGAATTATTACCTCCAGGTACCCACTTCCTTCCCTATGCAAGGAACACAGGCTGTGGTCTGGTTAAAGGCGGAAAGCCTGTGTTAGCTGGTGCTAAGATCCTTCCCAGAAAACTGCACTTCAGGCAACACGAGCAGTCTGTTATGCAGTCGGGTACTGTTAAGGCCTGCATCAACAAGCCTATACTCGCAGAACTTCTACAACAGAATTTCCACATACCTTCTGATTAGTTTTGCCAGGAATGAAATGAAAATGGGACGAAATGAAAGTTGGATTCAGCTCTTTGGCATTTTATATAATCTCTACCTTTCCCACCAGATCTGATCTTTGTGAGCTTAAAGGGTCCCTTTTCCCTTTTCAGAAGGACGGGCAAGACACTGTGTGCCAACGTGTGCAGTTAATAGCTTATTATCATTATAACAAACTTTTTAACTAAAAGCTCTTAAGAGCTAGAGAAGCTTCTGCGCACAGGCAGCACTGAAATATTAACTGCTTTATGCTATTCAAGTAAACCCAGGAATCTGTGCAACACCACCACGTCCTTTCACTTCCACCAGTGAGCGGTCTCTATACCATCAGTTACACACAAAGCTGCCTTCCAGGAGCGCTTGATCTGATCATAAAAGACAGAATCCTGATGTTACCTTTAATGCCCATTCACAGTCACCAACGACTTTTTCATACTCACGCATCTTCAGGTAGGCCTGAAATAAAACCAAGAGAGTCGAGGCAGAAGAACTAGAATACTTCAAACAACTTCCACTAATTATTGTACAAACATTAGCTAACCAAAAAAACCCAAGAACTAGACTGTTGATTTGCCTAGCCATTGATTTTGCAAGATACCAGCTGTTTCTTAACTTGTCTTCCACTCCTTGGAGTCTGTAATTTAGAATAAATCTAATAAAATTCAATGCACACATATGGATTATACAAGGCGAGTAGAGAATGCAAAGCAAGTGTTAACATTCTACAGTCATAAAAGTGACACCCCCCAAAAAATAAACCCAAACAAACAAAAAAATCAGAGCATTTAAATAAAACTATGAACTAGCATGATTTTTTCCCCTTATTCTGGAGGAACACAGGTTCACCTGTGCCCCATGCAAGAAGGAGACACGAACGCTCCCTCAGAAAGGACTAGCCATAGCAGAACGAATGCTTCCGAGGGATTCAGACCCATTGATCAAGAAGGAAGAATTTACACCCCTATTAATCTCCTTTGTGCAACTCCTTCATTAAGTTTGCACAAAGGTTAACACCTTCGGTCTGCACTGCCTTGCCGTGAGCTTCTAGTCACAGCGAAAATTTACTACTGATAATACGGCGGCGAAGCAGAACTCATTAAGTCCTGGTAGTGGAGGATGGCCAGGAAAAATTGTTTGCTCCCTTTTTGAAGCCTCTCTGTAATACAACAAGTATTACCTGTTAGGAACTCACTTAGAACAACTTTTTGGGTTCTATCCTGGCAAAGTCACAGTACAAGCAGTATAGCGATGGCTCACGGCCACATGCTGACCTGTGCTCTGTTTGTGTAAAGTTCCTGCTTATCTTTCAGTTTTTCCAGACCTTCAGTGTATCTCTGAATGGCTGTGGCATAGTCCCCTTTCCTGAAGGCATCGTTTCCCTTCTCTTTCAGAGCTGCAAAACAACAGACACTCATTCTAAATAACGTTCGGTTTTTATTTCCCCAAATGGCGAATGAGGAAACAGAGGCTGCATTCTCCCGAATCACCAGAATTCCAGTCCAGCTCCACTGCAGCTGCCTTCGCCAGCCATTGTTTGCAGGGGACTTCCAAGCTGTTCATGCACATGATCCCCGTTCCTCTTTCAGAGGGAAAACCAAGCATTGGGTTTGGCCCAGCCCAGCTCTGAAATACTCCAACTCGCGCCCTCCACCCCAAACCCTCATCCGAAAGAGGTGGCGTGGAGAAGAACAGGTTGCCACAACTCTGGGAGGTATATAACCCTGTTCTACCCAGCTAATCAACGCTGTGGACAAGATCTTTGGTCTCAGGCGACCAAAGCACTGTCTTGATGTGCGTAAGAATGGCCATAACAGAGTAGCTCAATAGCCTCCGACACCAGCCCGGTTCCTGCTAAGTACTTTTTTGGAGGAATTGGCTAGAAAAGCCTTTAGCAATTACCGTTTGCTAAGCGTTCATTCCTCTTCCTTCGTTTAGCTCTTTCTTTTGCATCCTTTTCCAAAATTGCCAGAAAGCCATCTTTCAGCCAGGAGAGTTGGTGGTATTTTAGTTTAAAAAAACCACAACAAAAACCAAAAAAAGAGCAAGGTTCATTAAAATCAATCCACAGATGACAGAAAAGTAATTTCTAAGGTATTTCTGAGTAATTTCTCTACAAAGAAAATACTAACGGGACACTTCAATAATTAAATCGGAACATGATCACACAGAAAGACCACGCTGCCACTCAGGATTTACACACTTGCCTCAAAGTATCTCATCTCCATAGATAAACTCGCTTCCTTTTCAATTCACAATACTAATTTTTTAGATGGGGAGGCCTGAGTACGATAACAAACTCCACCAACAAGCCTCCTACCTAGGAGCATAGCCATACTGGTAAGGTCCCCGAGCGTGTTCCTAGATTTGACTGAATTTCGATTCAAGAAAAGTTAGGTTTGACTTTGACAGGAGAGGAATTAGGTCTTGCACGAAGTAACAGCAATCCTCCATGTCTCCTAAAACAGACTGAAGAGATGCTAAGTACTAGAGGAAGCACTGTCCTACCTGTGTTCGCTGCCTCTGCATTTGCCGTGTCCTACAAAAACGAGAAACGCAGCGCATGCAAATACACATACAGACATTTTAGCAAAACCCGTGGCGGCAAAGGAACACTCGGTTCAGGTGTTCAAAGCTACAGGGCATCTGAAATATCCAGGCTGACGCATGCAGGGAATACGAAACTGACACTTACACAAAGTAAGGCCTTAATAACTTTTGACATTACTGGAAAGCTTCCGTTTGTATCTTTAAGGAAGCAAATCACTGAAATCCAAACCCTGCTGCAGGAATCAAAGCTGAATGAAATTAACGAAGGGCCTCTTCTGTCTTCAAGTAGTTTGGCTCAAGTTCTTGAAGTGCAGGTAAAAGCTGTAAGTTACTGCACCTCAGTACTTGCATCCAGCTTGGATAAATCCAACAGGAGCATTCCGGTTGTCAGTAGCAGTCTTAAGACAAGGACAACATGACATCAAGTACCTCCCAATAAGATAGCTAGTGAAAAAATAAAGTTGCATTCAGAACATACTTGTAAGCGTTGTTCAAAATTTTCTCTCCTGGGCAAGGAATGTGAACTAGTGTTACTTAAAACACCTAAGCTGCCTGCATCTTTAACTTCAAAGGGAAAAAAACCCTTACGGAAGCTCGTGTGTTGATGACTGTTCTGTTCACTGCGGCCTTGCTCTCTTCCTCCTTGCTCATTTCTTGATCACGGAGCCTTTTCTCTGTTTCAGCAATGGCTTTTTCCTTGACGGCTGGGTCTGCGGAGTTCAAGCCTTGCACTAAATTGACTAAAAAGGGGATAAAAAAGAGAAGAGGTGCGCGCACACGCACACACACACACACACACTCGTGGCCCTGGGTGAACCCGGAGGGACCAGGAGTTCAGCTGTGCCCCTGACAACGTCTGCTTTTGAGGGCACTGGTGACGGGACGGCCTTTACAATTAGAAACACTCACAAATACGACTTCATCTCCCTTCGAGAGCCACCTACACACAGCTGCTGCGTTACAAAAACTCCTCGGTCTACAAAGCGGCTCTTGGCATCCGCAAAGGCTCACGACGCCTGCGCTCATGAGGAGGCTTCACACAAGACAAACTCTGAACGGGGGGGACACGGGAATTTTCCTCTTCTCCTTCCTTTTCTGCCTTCCTTCTACCCACCCCCTTTCCCGTTGAGCCCCCGGCGCCCTAGCTGAAGAACCGCGGATGTCCGACCGCCGCCTCCGGCACCCGGCGGGCGGCACCACCCCACGCCCGGCCAGCTCCGCCCCGGCCCCGCTTACCGACGTCGTCCACACGGCGGAGGAACCGCTGGAAATCCTCCTCCCGCTGCCCGTCGGACACCATGGCCGGGCCGGGGAGGACGCCCGAGGCGTCCAGCCGGGCCGGAAGAGACGCAGCGACCGCGCCGTTGCCGTGGGAACCGCGCCGTTGCCGTGGGAACCGCGCCCGCCGGCCACGCTCCTGACGCAGCGTCGGCAGGTGGGACGCTTGGGGCGTGGCTATGTCCGCCATTTCGCGCACAGCCGCCGGGCAGCGGCTCCGGGGGCTGCGGCTGCGGCCGCTCCCGCTCCGGCGCGGCCGGTCACCGTCCTCCTCCCCGCCCGGGCCTCCTCTCCCCCAGGCGCAGCGAGGGGCGGCCGCGCTCCGTGCCCGCCGAGCTCCCCTTGCGGGGTGCAGCACGGGGTCCCTCTCCTGGCCCGGCCCCGCCGGTGCTGTGCAAAGCCCCGCACGCGCCGCGCGGCCCGGCCCGGCCCCTTACCTTGCGGCGCGGAGGGGGCTGGTCCCCAGCGCGGAGCAGGGCCCTTGTGGCAGGAGCTGGGGGCACGTACGCGTCCGGGCTGGCGCCCAGACCTCGGTCGCCCTCGCACGGTGACTTGCCGCGCCGCCGAAGCGCCGGTGTAGAAATTAAAGGGCCTGAACGTGTAACTTGCCATCGTGCTTTGCTGAGCACAGATGGGCAGACCCTCAGCAGGACAGACCTGCAGGGAGGGCGCTCCTGCCGCCTTCTGCGGATTTCTTTTGAATGCTCTTGCAGAGCTAGGCTACTATGGCGAAGAAAGTACGCTTTTATATTTGCAATGTGTTTCAGAGCATTAAGCAGGTGACTTCTTTTCTTCCTCCCCATTACTCCTGGATAAAATCCCTTTGATGGCAAGTAGTGCCTGTATTTCTACTGCAGCAGAGTGGCTGGCCTGAGACGGTCCTACAGAGGACCCCTTTAGCAGGGGGGTAAGGCCCTCCAGGTGAGCCATGAGAGGTAATCTACAGCACGGCAGAGAGGCTCCTAGTCCAGAGCCGGTAGGGAGCCGCTACCTTCACCCTGGCTTTCCTTGCTTAATTTCTGGCTTGACATCTCAGAGAAATGCTTCACCGATCGCTGACCTGAACAGGCTCCTTTTCCCTCAGCCAAACAGGTCAGCCTTTGCCTTGCAGCCTGAATGTATGCAAACCAGAAGTAAGGTCTCCTGCTGCTGCTCCCTTGCTGGTTTATCAAAACACACATCTGGGCTTGATTTGGCAGAGCGAGGAGGCAAGCTGCCCTGCTGGCAGCTAACAGCGGGGAGCATATCAGCAGAGGCATGTCATTTCTCCCAGGAATGTTTAAGATCCTTTTCGTCTGGCTTTTTTAATGCCAAAAGTCATCTTCTGTTCATACATAGGGGACAGGAATGGGATAGCATGGGCAAAAAGGCAGTGGGGGGGACTAGGAGGATTAGCTGAACCGCAGTTTAGCAGACCTACCACCTGGGAGAGAGAACTTGAAGAAAGAAACAGGAAAGCTTATCCACAACCAATACCCTCTAGCACCTGTTGCCCTGATTTTTATAGCAGACTTGGATTTTTTTTTTTTCTTTTTTCTTTTTTTAAGACACCCTTTAGAGGCTGGGGCTTTCTCAGTCTTTGGGAAGGAGACTGGAGTTGGCTGAGGGTTAAACCCTCATTCAAAAGAGGCACTTCTTTCCTCCAAGTTAACAGGATCAGAGGGTCTCAGCAGCATCTGAGAAGCAGCCGCTTGACAGCGATGATTTCTGTACCCTCCGTGCTATCAGACAAGGAGGCGTGTCCCTGGGAGGCTGCTCAGGCCGGTAGTTTGCTCTGTCTGGGGCGTTTGGTGCCCAGGGAGGCTTCATGACACTCCGGGGAGCCAGCACAGCCCTTCCCGGGGTGGGACGTGCAGCCCGTCACCAGTGAGACAGCCAGGGGATGGCACCATCCTCCAGCACAAAAAGCAGCTGCTGGGAGCAAAGCTGTGATTTCAGGCCTTTCCCTGCCTTGTTGCCGGTGTCCCCAGTTTCTCCATCCACGTCCTAGGAGATCAATGCTCAGGCCCGAACCAAATTTAATGAGTTCATCCCACGTTAATCAAGTTCAGGCACCCAATTCAGGATGGGCTGAGGACCCTTTTAAAGCCAACACTCACAGAGGCGCGCACACACGCACCTTTCACAGCCAGTGAACAGAGGAGCGCCTTTTTATGGGAAACGCAGCTCTCCCTGATTCACAGTAGTCACGAAACTGCGTTTGTGTGTTAGTGATCTCAAGGAAATTATCTACAGGGGACCAAAAAACAAACTTTAAAAAATACTCCCCTCTGACACTCAGCCCTTCGGAAGAGCGCGTCAGGGGAACCACGTGCTGGCAAGCGTTCTTTCTGCGCATCCCAGGTTTGGAAAGGCGCTACGGTAGCCCGTGCCACTCTTCAGAGATGCCCCAGCTTGAACCATGCAGCACGACTGCTTCACTAACACCCCTGTGCAGACGGCTGCAGTTCCTGCTGTCTCTGGCCCAGAGCCTCAGGCAAGGGGCATGCCGCAAGGGGACTGCTCACTCCAGGTTAAGCTTCCGTGCAAATACCACCCTGGGAATCCACGTCTGGACACAGGACCTAGCAGAGCGTCTAAAGAAGGGCAGACTGTAGGCATGAGGTTTTTTTTTTGTAATTTTTATTTGAACACAGTATTCTGACAGAATGCAAAGTCAAAATCCTCAGTTAGTATCAGTATTTACACCAGTGAGAATGGGAATAAAGGTGGAATCGATGTTTCACTTGGTAAAAAGATTTTTTGTTTTTTTGTTTTTTTAACAAGATAGAAGGCCCCCAAAAGTAGGGAATGCTGGGTAAGGATGTCAATGGAGGGTCTGAGAACAACTATCAAAACAGCCTAGTGTGAAAATCTGGGGTTTGAAGGCTCCATAGAAAAGTGTGAAAATAAAACTCCACTCTAAAAGCTGAACAACTGGATGCACTATTATCATCTTTACGTATGGTGCAGCATGAAATGTAATCACTCCACAACTAGAAGCTGATCAGTCTGCATTGCCATATAGATATATATGTATGGCATGGATACATATATAAACATATACAGCATAAACGGCATCAGGTTGGTCCCTCTTCAAAGGTTTAAATAAAAGCAATGAAGCTTAAGCTATCTTGGAAACGGGGTACTTCTAAATGAAAACCAACTATTTTCCATCAAAGGCGAGTATAAAACCACTCTCCAGAATGAACCTGCGAGTACGGGGAGGTGTCGCGAGGGCGTTAAAAAGGAGCGGGACGGACGCTCCCAGCGTTCAGGCAATCACAGGGCTCCCTTCTGCCTTAGGATGGCGCTCCCTCCATCGATCTCGACACAAACCCACTGCGGTCAGCAGGGTACTTTCTAACGATGCCGCTGGGTGTTGGATCGGGCTCTGAGCTGGTTACCTTTTACGACAGAAATGCCAATCCGGGTGATAGCTGCCACCACTTTCACCCAATAGGACATGTTTCTGGTCATTAGCATTGGGCAGCATTTGCTTCCTATCAGCTGCTCAGCTCTCAGTGGGTTGTAACTTAGGAGGTGTAACATACAGATGACAAAAGCAATCAAAAACATTGCAGAAATGAGGAACAAATGGTCGTGGTCATCCACAGGACTGGAGGTACTCACTGCCTACCCACTAGTCCTCTGCTGGCCCAAGGACTCTCCCCAAACACAAGACACACCACGGTAGCTTTTTGTGCTGCATTTTACAGATGGATTCCTTCGAAAAGAATTCCTAGGGACTGTGGGCCAAACTCCCCTGCAGTTATACTGACACTGCTGTGGTGGGTCATGCAAGGGCCAAATTTGACACAAGGCTCAGAAGGGAGGACCCGTCCTGCCCTGATACCCTGCTTAGGACGGGTACTGCCCGAGTGTCTATGCCTGGATATCCAGTCATCCACCATTTGCATCCCAGGAGCTAAGGAAAAAAATGCAGAAACCCCCACACTTAGCAAGCAACAAGACCGTTATTTTTCACAGTTTGAAATTACGTGATGCTACTGTAAAAGACTGCATACTTGGAAGAGTACACTGATAGAAGCGGCTCGATTTACCTGAGCCAAACTGCAGCCTACCCACCCCCCATCATCCTTCTCTTCATCACCTCAGCGCAACGGAATGGATGCCATTGTCAGCTCGGTTTGAGTTTTCATTTAAAGGCTTCTGTTCCTTGTAAGAGTTGTTCTCTTTTTTTTTTTTTCCTGTTTTTTTTTTTTTTTTTTTTTCAAATCTGAACTATCGCTACACCTTCCACATCCAAACTATGTTGAAGCTTTTATTATTTCAATACTATGACAAAAAACACGTTTCACACTAAAATAGTCACGCACCCACAGTGCACAAGCTTGCAGATCTAAAGTAGAATAAAAAAAGAAAACAAGAGGAAAAAAAGAGAGAAAAAAAAAAAACCAAACAAAACCCCAACAGAAGGAACATCTCTATACAATGGGCTGGTCCTCCCCTATATACCTCTGCCTTCCTTCCGCTCAAGCCTCCGCTTTTCACCCCAAAATCTCCTTGTTACTCCGCGACTCCCAGTGATAAATGCCCTTGATAAGCTCCCCCTCCGCTGTTACAATACAAGGACTACACTGGCCCCTTTTCCGACCGTCAAAGACACAACGCCAAGACAAGTGACATTACGGGGAGTCTTGGCACCTATTTCCAAGCACTTGCTTTTGATTTCATGGGCTCGATTCTGCAGAGCATAACGGATGACTCAATACACGTGACACGATAGAACAGAACAGATCAGTCGGAAGGGACCTACAGCGATCATCGAGTCCAACTGCTGACGGAGCCAGCTTTGCAGGGGCGGATGCGCCTGCTGCCAGGCACCCTTGTACAAACAGTCCTTGCTTTTAAATCAGCTTTCCAGGGTCAAAGGAAATGGTATTTACTGACATACTAAGGAGGAATCGATGTAGTCAAACCTCTGAAATGAGACCAGACCAGCCCTAACTGTACAATCTCCCTTCTGCTTCTCAAAGCTCCGGGAGGGTTCCACGAAGGAAAGGGGAGAATGTCCTAAAATAGCAGAGGTGATATTTCTCTTATGCAGTCAGGCCCACGTCCAGCAAGGGACTTAAACTCTTACGAAATTTAAGTATAGAAGGACTCTCACCAGCAACTCTCTCGTTCCAAGTTAAGCACGTGCTTATGTGGATTGCTGGATAAAGACCTCGAGTGGTGACAAGTGGTTCGAATACCCACCCCACCCCCCCCCCCCCCAAAAAAAACCCAAACCAAACCCCAGCATCATTCTTCTTCTTACTCCAGTAAGAAATAATAATAATAATAATAACAATAATAATAACAACAATAATTAAGAAAAGATAAAGGGGAAACAACTACTGTAAACATCCATGTTTTAAAATGTCTCCCTTTGCAAAGCAAGCATGCTGCTAACCTAGAATCTATAGACTGTATTTACTTGAAAAAAAAAAAAAGGCAGCTATTTTACACATACTTTTAAACACAACAAAAGTTAAAAAAAATATTTGTCAATTGTAAACACTGGAAAGAACAAAGTTGGCAAAAATTAACATAAAATTTAAAGAAATGTAGAGTCTGAATACTGCAAATTGAAATACATCCCCGAAGCTGCAATTTTGGCATTCTTCCTAAAAAAAGATAACAATAAAACCCAAATAAATGTCTAACATGGAGAACAGAATTCAGTCACAAAGAGCTCGAGACGCTTTGCATACTGAACAAATACAAGGTGAACAGAAATTATAACTTATTTATGAGGCTTTACATATTTCAAACTCGACTGAAAAGTATAAAAATAAATTGTGGACTTTGTTCATTAAGTACCAGCTGTACCAAGTAGTACAGCGGTTATATCTGCTATACTAACGAAGGAAAGAACAGGGTCTTTTTTTTTTGGTCTTTTTTTTTTTTTTTTTTTTTTGTCTAGGACTAGTTGATTTTGAGCTTCCCAACCACGTTGCAAAGAGTATTTGCAGTTTTGCTTACTTGAACCTACACAGGGTCAGCTAAGCCCTGATTTGGCCACGGGTTTAACCCTGTTTTTAAAATGTATTACTTTTTAAAAGCAAGTGCACAACAAATAGAACCTTTCTAGAAATCTTTAAAAAAAAGAAAAAGGAAAGAGAAAAAAGAAAAGAAAAAGAGAGATTCCCCCCCTCCCCCCATTTATGCATTTTCTGTTTTGTTTGTTTTTTTAAAAAAAAGGCAACAGACACTAGAGGAATGAGATGTGTGTTGTGTTCCGTGTTTTAAATGCTTAGGTGAAGTTGTTCTGTCGTTTGCTTTCATCTGTCGCTGATCATGCCTTGCTCTCATTCTCATTTGTTTGTGTGGCTTCATTGGGGACCGTCTTGACTTCTGCTGGAGGTGTCTTGGTTTCCGTTGCCTGCACTTCAGATTTGTCTTCTACTGGGATTTTCCTGAGGAAGAATCACCAAAATGGCACAGTTTAGAGGCAGAGAAATATAGGCTGTCTATTGCTGAATCAGTGAGAAGGAAAGTGTGTTCCTGGAAACAAGCAAATGTATCGCCTCGCTAGAGCGAAACGAGCATTTCCAGGTGCAGAAATAAGGAAAATCAAACTTACACCGCCCCCCGCCCCCACGCCAGCTTCATTTAGCTCTAGTGAAATCTCTTTGATTTCCCTCCTGCCCTGAGCTAACACCCCAGTAGGACGCAGTCTCGGGCTGCAGCAGAGGCACGAGGCATGTTGCGTTGCAGAAAGGAGCAAAAGGGAAAACACACAGTTGCAGAGGAATTCGGTTTTACCATCACTCATTCACGTCACCCAAGTGTCCTATTAACACAGGCTGCAATTTTAGCTGAAAATCTTTTTCCCTACAGGAAGTCAGCCCCAGAATTCCCCAGTATGTTGCAGGAAGGGAAACACAGAAGTAGTGAATTTTGTCAAGCACATTTTCACAAGCGTAAGGGAGGTGAACATCTTCACAGGCTAAAGCTCAGGTTCATCAGCCCATCTTTTGGCACTCTACTGAAGAGTCAGGGAAGCCTGTTTGTCCAACGCTCTCTTCATAGTCCCCAACAGTGCCACATGAGGCGCATCTGGCGGCCTCCCCGAGGAAGCGCCCGTTCCAGCCCATTAGCCACCAAGTTAGCCCGAGATGACCGCAATCTTAATTCACCCTGACGAGCAGGTGAAAGGAATCTAAGCCTATGGTTGCAACGCTGATTTGCGCCAAGGGAAGCCGATGAGCAGCTCAGGTAGAAGGTGGCTGGATCGGCAGAAAGAACACAGCTCTGCGTGCCACCATACCAAGAATTCATTCATCTGACACAGACCAAGTTGCGTTAATTCAGCAGAAATGTTTCCTTACTACGGGTAAACCTTTTCCTGCCTCCTTTCAGCTCACTACCAGGTGACAAATCTCTTGTTTGTCTCTCTGTAGCACCCAGCACGGCAGGGCAGTGGCTTTAGGTGCAGTGCATTGAAGTGAACACGCATTTCTCTGCTTGGGAGTCGCTCGGCTGCACCCGCCAACCCCAGCGCATCTCCTGTGCCACCCAGGCTTTCCGGGAAGGGCCAGATGCTCCGTAGCTGTGTGGGGCACACACCTCTAATATACCATGACAACACGCTGCCAAGTTATCCTGACCCACCTGGGCTGAGCTGCTCCCCCTCACTCAGACAGGACCGCATTGCCTTACCCTTTTGCCAGTTCAGGGACAAATCCAGAGCTACAGTTTCACATGGCACTAGTTTCTGCCCCACTTACACTGAAGTAAGCTCTGAAGGGCTCCACCGATCTGTTTAGGACATTGAAGTTACGGGGCTGAGGACAGCACTTCCTCTGCACCAGACTGATCTGTTTCTGATCTCTTTCACAAAAGAATAACCTACGATAGGCAAAGCTGCGTAAGAGTCTAAAAGGTTAATGCATTTATGATAAATTCCCGGGTTTGTCTTTTCCCTGCTTCCCTGGCACAGCCTGTTTCTGCTTTGCTCCTGGACCTTTAAAGCCAAGCCCTGTTTAGTTGGTTCACAGATGAGTTAGTTTGCTAAGGAAACAATGAGATTAGTTAGGAGAACACACAACAAGAACACAGCACAAGCACCAGCGCACAAGAGACATAGCACACAACCAACAGAAGATTAAAGGCAGCCATACTCGGTCTTTGCAGGTGCAGCAGGTACAGAGCTGTCTGCAGTGGAAGAAGCAAGCTCACGAGCTTGCCCGCTAGTCACACTGGCAGGAGTAGTAGTGCCAAGAGCTGCAAAAACATCCTTTGCAAGATCAATGTCTGGTGTCTTGAAGGTCCCTTCGTCCATTTTAAAGTCCTCATTCTGGGAGGGCTTTGTGGTGCTGCCTGAAGCAGCCTCGCTCTTCACATTGCTTGGGTTCTTGGTTGTCTCTGTTGGGCTCTTCACTGTACTGGCCTGCACGGCTTCCTTTTCAGGGCTCTTGGTGCTCGAGGCCTCCTGCTTGGGCTCTGATGGAGCTGGAGGGCCAGTAAGGTTTCCAGGGCTTGGGGCAGCTGGCTTGTTACCAGCTGCCGCTTTGGAGGTCTCGGCCACGTTAGCAACAGTGCTGGGGCTGAGCACTGCACCTTGGTTGGACAGGACACTTGAAGACAAATTGTTAGTAGCTGGAGTAGAGCTTGGGGTATCGCTGAGATCGACAAGGGGGGCCACTTTGGGGGTGGAGGAGGGTGGTGGTGAAGAGACTGAGCTGGCTGCCCCTTTGGCTGGAGTAGCCTGGCCAGGCGACATGGAGTTTGAGTCAGGAATGGCCGTGGCTGGCAGGGCAGCACTGGAGGTCAGCGTAGTGGTCTCGCTGGTGGGGCTGTTCTGAGCAGTGGCAAAGGTTTCAGTGATAGTGTCAGAGTTAGTGGTGCCCGTAGTTACAGAAGGCAGCATGTCCTCAACAGTGGCTGCAGTATCGGCGGGGTGCCTGCGAAGAGGACAGGAGCAGAAGAGAAATAGAGACAATGAAGCCTGTAAATGACAGCAGAGGAAAGGGGAGCAGAGCGTGAGATGCGAGAAGGCAGGTGGGTGGTGGAGGAGCAGCATGGCACGTGGTTACGACACACACAGAACACGGAGAGGTACTCAGAGGAGCAGAAACCTTTCAGAGGTCAAACGTGCAAAGGGCAGCAAGGGCCAGCTGGGATGACTGAAGAATAACTAGGAAGAGAAAGAGAGCAAAGAGGACACGACCTTCAGGAATGGCTTGTTCACGCAGATTTTGGTTCAAGTCTTAGCCAAACTTGCAGAGACTCTTCCCTTTCAGCCTAACTTTCCTCTCAGCCTCTTCCGCCTAACCTCACAAGGAAGCTTTATAACAATTCTCTGAGCTTGCAGCCCTGTGCCATCTGCCACCACGCAGCAAGGTCCCAGTGTAGGACCCCTGAATCCAGTCTCTCATCTTGGCCCTGCCCTTCTGCCTGCAAGTCTAAGGCCTTCATCAAATCACACAGAACATAACTTTCTCTCATACACATGTGTAATGCATGTGCACATACGCAAGCATACATGCGTCTTTTAGGTGATGTTTTCCGCTCTTTTGACCAGATTCCAGCCTGTTATGTTAGCTGGAATAAGGTTTGCCTTAGGACCATGTCTGACAGCGTAACTACGCTTTAGCAGCCACGATGTAGCACTGCTCGCCTCAACAAGTACATGGATGCAAGGCTCAAAAAACAAATGCTTTATTCCATGAGAAGCCAGCGTGCCTGAGAACACCACCTCAGACTTATTAACAGACAGAAAACCTTCACAGAGGAGGAGAACTGAGTTAAAACTCTGGTAAGGCTTGTCAAGGAAATGAGGACGATATAAATGCCAGCTATTCCTCCATCTGCATTTCAGTGCTGCTTGTGGACATAGGCCCTTTCTCCTCTCACCTTACAGAGACTTCCAGCAGAGCCATTTTACCAGTGGGCCCCACTGCTACCCTCATTCAAAGGAGGTGAGCAGTATGCAGGTGGAAGAGCCTGACCACCTCACCACTGTGATGACTCTGCTGAAGGAAAGGAACCCAACTTGTGCCATCAACCCCAAACCTGACCTAAATGTTAAGAAGCATTTCAGCAGCTTCCTAAAGTGAATTCCTCTCATTACTACTCCAGAAGCTACAGAGACTTCTCCATAGCTCACTCAGCGGACACTAGAACTGCAACAGTCTAGGAAAAAGCACAACGCAGACAGTGGGTGATACTTAAACCTTGCCAATCCCAGCTAACGTGGGTTCACAGACTCGGGCCCTAGACAAGTTCTCCCATATAAACAAAGCTCATAGGTAGCTCTCAGCCCTCTCACAGAATCATCAGGCTTGCCATGCCTCCCCCGACATCTGGAGCGTACCTACTCTGCTGCTGATACCAGTACAGAGGTCTGTTTCCACCACGGGGCATTCAAGCACTCATCCAGCATTGCTGGGGCAGAGCTGAAGCAGGAGTCAGTGCTAGCTGGGGGCTGCTTTTGCTCTGGATCCTTTGCAGTGAGCCTTGACAGGTGCCTGATCTACACTGGACAGGACTGGCAGAGACAGGTCTTTCCAGAGACATTGCTTTACTCCCCTTTCCCTTCCAGTACTGGAAACAGGAGTCACTGAATCTTGAGGAAGAGAGGAGGCATTTCCTCACTTGGCATATCGCAAATGGAATGTGGAGATTTTACCTTTCTTCCTCTCTTCCTGCCCTAAGCCATGGGCATGAGAGACCAGGGATCAAGGCAACTGAGGGCAACGTATTAATCCTGTGCTAAGATCAACTAATGCCAACATACTCTGGCTCCGTCAGCGGGGTGGTCTCGTTGGGCTCCGTGTGTTTTCCCCCATCGTGGTTGGGGGTCCGCTCCTCTTCAGTCCGCACCTCCACGATAGGCTCCTTGGACTCATCTTTCCTGTAACAAAGGAATCGCATGGAGATTGGTTCCCAGGTATCCTCCTGCAAAGACATCCTGCAAATGTCGATAGTGAACGACAGAAACAGACTAGCCTAAACAGCAGATTACTTCTTTTCGTCACTTCCCTTTCCAGTTATTACCTACAGCACAGAAGACCACCGTGACGTCCAGCATTTGGGCCAGCCGTTTGATGGCTACTGACAGGAATAGGATGAAACCAGAGAAATAGCTGAGGAAACCCCTTCCTCGAAATATAAAGCAGAACCAGCGTGGCCCCCAGATCTTTTCAGCACCCTCCCACCAGAGACGAGGAACCCAGAACTCCCTGAAACAGTTTATTTCCTGGGGTTGCTGAGGGGACAGGCTGACCAACAGAAGGAGCAATGAAGTGATGACAGTACTCACGAGAAGGCGGCTTTGCCCTCCTCCATGTCTTTGCCCTTGGCTCCTGGGCCAGATTTGCCGCATAAGTTGACAGCAATGCACATCAGCAGGCCACACTTGTTCAGGAAGTAGCAGGTGACATCCACAGCCACCAGGAGTAGCACAAAGATAACAATGAGAATGCCTATGATGGCAGCAGTCCCAAGGCCTGATGTAGGGCTAGTGCTGGCTTTAGAGACCAAAAAGAGAAGAAGGCAGTGTAGTTAAAAGGCAAGTTGGGGCTAGTTATGGCTTAGATTTAGCTGTGCTTAGGTTGCAAGTATGGGAGACTTACAGGAAGTACACCTAGCAGCCTTGTGTTACGACCAGTACTTTATCCTAAAGACATGCAGGACAATTCCCCTGGAAAGACAGCTTCACTTGGACCTAATGGGGCCCTTGCCAAAGGCCTGGAAAGCAAACTACAGAAACCTCTTCTACTGTAGCATATACCTAGCTGGAACTCTGAAGGGCTTCTGTTTCCCTCCAGCACTTTCTCAAGATGAGGACTGTGTCTAGGGTCCAGAATGACTTTGGCGCGGCCAGCCTGGCACAAGGACAAGCGAAGCCTAGACTCTGTAGTGGGACTTGCCCTGGCGGGACACAGAACACTGGGTGATACCTGGGGGGCCTTAGCATTGATTAGCTCCTTATGTGGTGAAAAACGAAAGGAGGAGTTAAACCCTTTCCTACTTCTTAGGTAAGACTCAGCCATCCAGAACTAGGAAGGGGTAAGCTTTTTGTGTCTCACCCAGAGATAGTTGAGCTCATCAGTGAATGCTCTAGAAGCGTTTTCGCTTAGGTACAGACAACAATCCAAGTAGCCTTCTGAGGAAGCAGCATGTCTGTCACTGTCCGTAGGAATATTTTGTGTGGGGTTTGTTTTTTTTTTCTTCTTTCAGTTAACATGCAACTCTATTCACTTCTATTGCATTTTTCACTCTGGCTGTCACAACCCTCAAACACTTCCAGCAAACCACTTCTCTCCCCTCAGCGCGACGTAGGTTAACTTTGACAGGTGGAGAGATCGTTTCCAGGGCTCACAGACAGAGAGCCCTACCCCCTGCCACACATTTTATTACTTAAAAATAGGAGACAGAACATCCTTAGCACGAGGCAGATAACTGGTGTTCATTTGGTGACCCTGATACGTATTAAGGAATCCACACTCCAACAGGAAAGTTTCTTTCTGCATTTAGCTGTATCCAAGTGTCACTCTGAGGCACCCAACTCTGACATTTGCATCACAAGTCCACTGAATGCTCAGCAGAACATTTATGCCACAGAGCAGCCCCCTGTCAGCACCTTGCAGGAGGCTGCATAATTAAAATGACCCTCTGATGTATGTAGGCAGTGAGGAGGTCATGTATTTCCCCTCTTCTAATGTATTCACAGTTCTTGCGTAGATTATTCGATAATTAACATGTTCCTGTTCATACGAGCTCCTGGAGAAAAAGCTAACGATGTGTCAAACTTCTCATCTACATCATCTTTCTGGGAATGAGCTCCCTGGCAGGCTAGTAAAGGTGCACTAAGGAAAGCATCAGACAGGATTACACGGCCATAGTTCCTCATTGTACATCCAAAATACACCTTATTCTCAGTCACCAGAGCTGGAGCGAGACAAAATAGTTCATACTGGGACAGACAGAATTTTCCCATGTGCTACAAGACATCTTCCGGAAAATTCCATTCAAACCAGAGTCCAACTCTTTTCTTCCTCTCCCCACCAGCTTTTACAAGAGCTGTCAGTATCAGCTATAAGCCCCTTAAGGTCAGGAATTATCTGACCACACCCCTAGCCTTATACCTTGCCTACACCTTGTCTGTGAACCACTGCACACGACCCCCGCGAGCTGCAAGAACAACTGCAACAACTGCCAACACGTTGGGACAATCACAGCCTCTGTCTCTGGGGCACAGACGAAGGTTCTGGGTCCTCGGCCGGCAGTGCAGCCGTGGCTGTTTTCAAACGGCTTCGTGTTTACCCACAGAATTGGACTCGGGCAAGCTGCTTTACAGAAACAGTAAGGAAGGAACTAATTTCTTCCTGCGCTCCTGTGCAGGAGTCAGTTCGCTGTGCCAGTGGAGATCAAAAGGTTCGGGCATTCCCACGGGATCCTGGGCCAGCCTGTTACCATTTCACTTCTGGCAAGACCAAGGCACATGTATAAACAGGGATAAAAGGAGCTGGAAATGAAAGAACGCTTTGGCATGGGTATGACTAACGTGGGAAAGCTCTTCAGAAAAGATGCTGAGGAGGAAGACTATGCGAGGAAATATCACAATCGTGGCTGAAGAATTTTTAAAAAAGTTACTTGGGAAACTCAGTCAATGGAACTTCAAAAAAGAAGCGTACAGGGATGAGTCAGGTCGGTTTAGCCCTAATAGAACATACAAGTAAAGGCACTTTATTTGAGCAAAGATACAAGAAGATTCAAAAGTTGGGAACAGAAGGTGGATGAGTTTAGGCTAGGAATAATGTATGGAATTGTAACAGAAATCCCCAAATGAGAGCAGAACGTCGTATCTTTCTCCACCCAACTTGGCTGAAAAGAAATCTGCTTTACTTTCTAAACAGGGATTTTATGCAGATCATTTAGCACTACTGCAGAAAAGCCTGTCTGGACACTCACCTCTCTCTGTTTAGGATTAGTAACGGAAAGCAAAAATGGAAGAAAGAGATGGAAGAAATGTTCCAAGCAACATTTGCCATCCCACTTAAAATGTCAGTGGCAGGTTCTCACATGTCTGTGTGCGCGTGGCTGTGCATTTCTGACCGGTGCTTGGGAAGCAGAGTTTTACTTCTCCGATAGCCCTTGGCATGCACTAGGATCCATTGGGACAGCAGACACTCCTCTGCAGAACACCCCAGCAAGTACCAGGCCCCACAAAATGCTAATTGCAGACCCAGTGATGGCTCCACGGTTTGATCTACAGCCTGTCTAAATTTTGCTTCTACGTAGCTTCCATTAGCTTCTTGTGAGGCACTGAAAACACAAACACAACATGAACAAAAATCTAAACGTTCACAGACAGAAAATCTGAAAATTGTTGCAGGTATCCCAGGTTCTATGAAACTTGTCCAGACCACAGGCGCATTATCAGATAACCTGCAAGGCTTTTCTCACATGAAAGGTTAGAAAAGATCAGATGTAACAGAGAAAAGACAGTTTTATGACTAACACAACAGATAAAGGCGTTCAAACCTAGCATCAATTCTCTCTTCTGCCACTGATTTTCTCTGTGACCCCAAGCATCCCTGAAACAGTAAAGCTTCAGCCACTACAACTGCCTGAGATTTGCTGAAGCAAAGGTAACCAACAGTCCATAGCAAAGATGTGCCCTGCTGTCCTTCCACTATCTCAGGGTCCTATCTTTTGTTTAGGAAGCAAGGACATAAACTATTTATAATGCTATACTAGGAGGGTTCCTACGTAACTACAAAATAATTCTGAGTTTCCTCAGAAGTCCACTTGGTTTAATTAGCGTGAAGGTACAGTTCTAGCCCAGACCGCTGTGGTCTTGCAGCCACAGAACATGATCCACAGCTGATGCACAAAATTGCGAAGAGCACCCAAGTTACACTGAGCGACTGTACTGTCAAATGAAACCTCAACGTGAAGTGCTGCACGACAGCAGCCCACAAGAGCTGCTGTAACCTGGTCTAGACTGACCAGCCCTGAAATTTTGTAACCCACTGCACTACTGTTGCCAAAGATCCAGTTTCTGCTATGGTAGCTACAGAAAGAACTCTTTCCTCTCTAAATCCCCGAAGGAGAGCTACTGAATAGCACAAGACTCCCCTCCTTGTTTCTCCCTCCCTTCCAAACCATTCTCTCTTCTGCTCTGCCCCAGGGAGCACGAGCAGCTATGTCAGGGAAGGCTGCCAGAAGAGTACGGAGCTGGGGAGAACGAGGACAAATCTGCAGAGGAACGCCCTTGGTTTTGTACTTTTCTCAGCTTTTGTTTCAGACAATGAAACTGGGCCAAGGTAACTGCCTGCAATGTTTGGTTTTGGTTTTTTTTTCCCTAGGCTAGTACGAAAGCCCTGCAAGTTTCAGTAAGTTTCAAATCTCTTCCGCTAGTTTTGGTTTCATGAATTGTAATCCATTACATGAATTGATATTCCAGATCTTTCAGAGAGTAGCAAAAAGGAAGAGTAGTATCAGAATCCTTAAAGACCCCATGAACTTGGAGGCTGTTGGTGCTAAGTTTCTTTTTTCTGTATACAGTTTGTAAAGGAACTTTACTGTCGCTATAAAATGCCGGAAGCATATAGTATGTTATTAGTACATTATACGTATTCGGACTGGCACACTTGATTAAATGAAATTGATCTACAAATATGTGAAGAACTAATTGCTCCATCCTATAGCTAAATTCATGTTGTATTTAATCAAACTAATATTTAGGCAATATACCTAATGAGCTTGCTGGGGCCTAAAACAATTCAGCGTACAGAAGAAGTGCATAAATAAACAGGTTGTTGAGCACCAGCTGCCAACACTGCGTACAGGAGAGTGCACGTGTCTCACCAGTGAGTGCTATTGCGTAAATAGATGGTGGACATTCCTGACCTGAACCAGGGCACGTCCAATCTGATAAGAAACTTTCCGTTCACTCCCTTTTGCTTTTCTCAGGACTAAGAGGTATAATACTTCCGCAGGTTAAATAAGGAAACACGAAACGTTTAAAAAACCCCCATTTCTTGAGTCCTTAATTCTAAAGAAGTGAAGAATTTATTAATGACTAATTATTTTTTCAATGGAAAATGAGCTTTCCACAAGACTGACCTTTCTAATCACCCTTATTTCACAGTGCACAATCAAATGACCCAACAATTTTGCCTTCTGCAACTCTGTAGACACATCTGCCCTGTCAGAGAGAGCAGAACCACTCAGACATGTCTTCCTAGTGGGGTCTCAGCTAAAGTGTGCGAAGAATGTTCAGGCACAGAGAGAGAGAGACAAAAAAGGGATGGAGAGAAGCAGACAGGATTCCAGGCATTTCAAAAGGTCCTACAATATTCAGAAAGGAGAAAAACAAACCAACCAAAAATTTGTTTCATGCATCAGAAGAAAAAAAAAACAACAAACCAAAACCAGGAGAAAAGCTATTTGTTCTCAGTCGATGCTAACAGCTTTGATTTGCAAATGCTTAAAAAGCATCCTTCAAACAAGGGATGCCACATTTTACAGACCTCATTCTCTCAGACACTCTGCACAATTTATAGTTGAGAAAAGCAACGTGCAAGCATCCTTCTGTTCCAAAGCTTCTGTTTCCACATGGATTTTGGCTCGACAATTTATGCTTGCTTTCAACTTGGCTACGAGGTGGTAGAAACACAGCAGCCTGTGGAACGCTCCTTCATGACAAGGGGACAACGGCTATGTCCCAAAACTACTACTGAACTCCTTTTAGATTATTACCAAGGCTGTGTGGCTTCAGTGGTCTGCTCCTGGCTTCAAGCTCTCATTTTCCTATGACTGACTCCCTTTACAAGAATGAAAAGAGGAATATAAGGACACAAAAAAAGCAAGGCCGTAAGCAAAGACCCTCTTTTCAGGATAAATCCGACTATAAATCTGAACAGTTGATCGGCAGTCTGACCTCTGCCACGGCTGCCCTTCTACACTACCGCAAGGCACACACCTCAGTGTCGCTCGCTGCTCGTTGCACTCCACCAGCTTCAAGAGTCAGGAGAGATTCAAAAACTTCTTTTTGTCTAGCAGAAACTAGGTGGTGTGAACAATTGCAACTGATCCTGGTGAAGCAGAACGTTATCAAACAAGGCCTTCCTGTGAAACGAAGGCAGCCAAAGTAATGCTATGACAAACATTTCTGAAAATATGTAGAGACGTAACAGCAAACTGGGGGTACAACTGCTGGAATCCCATGGGCCACGTGAGAACCTAAAGGCTCTGCAGTTCATCACACGCACGTGGGAACATCTTTTCTAAAGGTTGAGGTTCCAGCGTTCCTGTAGGTTATGACATGTTCACCCAGAACATGTGCTTGCAAGGTTTCGTGCACGCGCTGAAAATCAGAGTGTTTCAACAACTTCTGGTTCCAGATCTGAGCCTGTGTCTCATCTCTGAGCACAGAAAGAAAGAGCTGGCTTTTCTGCAAATTTTTATTTTATCTCATTTACATCAAGAGTAAGTTCTGGGACCTTGTCCAGCATTGACTGTCAAACCTCAAGGATCCGACTTAAATCTAGCATCTGACCTGTTATGAATCTGCGTGAAGTGGTGGTAAAAATACCAGTTATGCTCCTTATTTTTACGAACACAGGGACAGAAGCTCTTTTTGTATATATTCCATGTTGACTGGATTCCTGTTTGACATTGAGTATGGGCATTCATTTCAAGTAACTTCAGCCATGTGAACAATCTCTCATCTACTTCTCTGGGCTTTGCCTAGTCACCACAAAGGAGACCCCCCAGAGCATGACGCATCTCCGCTGCCTTAAGGCACCTCTCCTTGAATAGAAGAATGGCCTCCAGAGGTGCTGCTCTCTCTCCACAAGACACTTATGTGATGTTATAGTTTAGGCAAGACAATTTTAGTAACCTAGGAGTTGGGGGAGATGTATCTCAACCTCAGCTAGCAACCTCTGTCCGTGCGTAAGGGGAAACCCACAATGCAAGCTGATACGAGATCTACAGATGAACTTAATAAATTCAGCTATAGGGGAAGGTCACACAACTTTTTAGTGTTACGATCACTTTTGTTGTACTTCAATAACACTAAGGTGTAAACTCAAAAGATCTAACAAATTTTCCATAAAACACTGGAGGTGAGGTTTGGGTTGTTTTTTTTTTTTGTTAAAAAAAAGAAATCCACATGGTTTGTGTGCAACACCTGCACAAACTTTTCATTTATAATTTAGATAGAAAAGCAGTTCACAAATCATAATGAACAAGGTCTGAATAAACACAGCAGCTACTTATGTGCAGAGCATAAAATGCATAGTTAGGCAAGACCGATGGCGGGGGTTTTTGCTTGTCCCTGTTAGGATTTTGTTAGAAAGATTAATCCCATTGCATACAACTGATCGTATTTGAGACATTCCGTACAGACAGTTCAACAGTTATGTCAGCAATTTCATCCTTGGCAGCCTCAGGCCCACTCAAAAGAGAAACCTAGAGGGAGACACACACCCATTTTTAGAAGAGCATCAGAGCCAAATGGATTTCCCATCACAACGACAATTCATGAGGGGCACAGGGTTTTTTGTTGCTGTGGGTTGGGGTTTTATGTTAGCTTTTTTTTTTTTTTTTTAAAGTAAGAACATAAGAGAAGAAAAAAAAAATCAACTAAAGTTTGTTCAACGAAATGCAATACACTGAACTTTGTAACAAAGATGCATGATATTGCACCAATTTACACCATGGATTAATCCTGTCTGGTAGTGTCACATGCACAGTTAACCAGGAATATTATTAAGTATCAGTAATAATAATAATTTAGCTGGTCAGGTAACTTCATCCAAACTCATCATTTCTATTAAAATGGAAAGAACAGGGATCTCTATGGAGCTGGTAATACAGTAGTGGAAAAACCAGAAAACGTTAGACAAGCATCCATCGCAAATCTGTACGCCCATGGGCTGTATCACACCCCAGATCCACTATGGTGACTGCGCACAAGGGGCCAATGAAGGCGCACGGATTCAACTACATTAAAAAAAAGAGCGAAATCTCCTCAGTGTAATTCCCACAAGATGTTTATATTCAGACCACCACCTCAGGAAAACCTTCTAGTGGCCATAAATCTGAATCCACATGCAAAAGCCCACAGAGATATCTGGGCAATCAGCAGGATCCTCTCTGAAAAATCTTCTTTCTCTTTTTATAGTCTGTGGGTTTACATTTGTGGATGGGGCTTTAGAAACCTTTTGCATAATACCGTGGTGATCAGCACCAGATGTGCAGAGAAATCCGTAAAAAGCAGTATCTTAAAAGGCTTTCAATATAGTACCATCCTTTGATGAAAAACAGCAAGCACACAACAAAAATCTGTCTTTACATCCATTAAAAAGGGCAAATTCATGACAAGTAACAAAAAAATGTTAAAGAGAAAAAACCTTGCTTAAACCTTTTTTCCTTGTTACAAAACACTGACTCTTTCAAATTAAACATTTATTTGTTTTTAAATGTTCTGTGGGGTTTTGTTTTCGTTTGTTTTGTTTTTGTTTTTCCTGAACTGACATGATCCTCTGAAGCAAAGTTATCTGCTTTCACGCCTGGGTGGGACCCAGGCCTTTTCAAGCAAATATTGTTTTATTTTATTTTAAGTTTCTAACAGAGCAAAAGCAGAGTCACTGCAGAAAGAAGCAATGAAACAAAGGAGGACGACGTTGATGGACTTCCCAAGGTCGCTGCAGGTGCCAGACAATGGTTCCCAGGAGGGGAAAATATGGTTGTTTAAAAACAAATTTGGTGCATGTGGCAAGCGTGGATGTTTCCCCGTGAGATCCAAGGTGACATGTATGACGACAGACATAGGAAAGGAGTAAGGGGAAGAAGGGAGAGGGGAGGGAAGAAAGGACGAGGAAGAAAAAGAAAGAAAGAGAGAAAGAGAGAAAAATAGATAAAAAAAATTAGGTCATAAATATAGAAAACATAAGAATCAAAGGTTTATTTATTTTCGTAAATTAAAATGGCTAAAGGTTAAAGAAGAGCATTAGCACATTCACACCGACAAAAGGGCCGGTTCAGAAGCTCAGCAATGTCCAAAGCTGCAGAGCAGGGTCCAAGTCAGGGTTTATGGGGTTCGCAAGCAAATGAGATTAAAAATGATGGAACAGAAGGCTCAGCGAGAAACACGAGAAAATGGTTATCTGGTTTTTGAAAGGACAACACTGCCTTTTACTCTTTTTTTTTTTTTAAAAAAAAAAAAAGCAAAGCTTTTGTGACAATCCACCTGCCTGCCCAAGTCCTTCCCCCAAAGCCTGCTGTACCAAGGACCTGGATAATAGATCCGGGTGACTACAGCTTGGAGAAGCGCAACAGTCAAGAACACAGGACTGACTTTTCCATTTAGCCTTCCAGCTGCTCGTGCACTACTCTAATGCAATTATTATTATTACTGAAAATAATACCCTTATCCTTCCAGCCTCCTTAAGGACACTGTACAGATGACGGTAACAAAGGACTACATAATAAATACACATTTTGTCTGCAGGAAATTCCTAGCTCTTACTGTCAAGCACAGCAATGCCATGTTAGAGGCACTGGCTCTGACTTCTGTGCAGCTTATTCTGAGATAAAAACGTAAAAGCTAAATGCCACGAAAACGACAAGAGATGCAAAAGGAAAGTAACACAGAGCCTCTTCCCTACTGCAGTTTGGCATACTTGCCTTCATTTCAATGAGGCCTGTTGACTGCATGTCACAGAAGTCTAGCCTGCCCTCTGGAAATATCTTCCCCAATGTTATTAGTCTGGGGATCAGCTCAGGGAACCAGAGGCTCTGGAAACTCCTTAGAAGGCCTAATAGAAACCAAAGTCCTCTACAAAATGAAAAAAAAAAAAAAAAAACAACCCAAAAAACACCACCTAGAGAAACAGAGTCGCAAATCCAGCATAGTCAGCAGTAATCATTTCACTGCACAGTGCTCTACTTGCCCCTGAACAAGAGCACATTCTTTCGGAGAACAAACTGCATCCATCTGTTGGGTCAGCCCTGCAGCAAATTTGCACTCCAAAACAACTGCTTTTCAAAGTGCTTCCGACATTTCTAAATGCAACATTTGAGTGGCAGCCTCAAAGCCTGATTCCTCCTATGCTTCACACCAGACTAAGTGAGGAATAATTTCAGAGAGGTTACAGAAGTTACAACTGTGGTAACAAACTGGGCTTCCCCCCCTGCCATTTTTAGAGGGTCCCTGCCCATGTTACTGTTGGATTTAAAGGGCTCAGTGGCATCTGGGCTCGTTTTTGGGCTCCATGGCTCCCATTGCCATGGACTACAGTACAAACACTGTATTCCAAAGGCAGCAGCGTTCTCAAAATTTGCTGATACCCCTGTGCAAGACATTCCAGCTGTCCCAGGTAGCTTTGTTGTCCCATTGGGCACGTAACAAAGGCGAAAAGAGAGTATCAGCACAGGAAGGCAACAAAGGACTGTGGAGGAACAAGAAGACTGACCAGTACCTGTGACTTTCCCTGGGGAGATACGTCACAGTGCAAAGGAACCACTTTCTGCTGTTTCCAGCCTACCCCACTTGACTGTGCAGCTCTGAACTGACCTTAAGGCACTCTTTGCCCAATTACCCTCACTTTCTCCTGCCACATCAGTCAGTTGTCCTTCAAATATGTGAGGGTAGCAAGTATTAGAGCTGTTGAGAATGAGAATCAGAGAGTAAGTTGCTTAATGAGTTACTGAGGGTCCTTCCACCCAAAACTACAGCCTTGTTCAAACATACATCCCAATCTCTCTTTTGCCCCATTACCCTCATCCTCCCTACCATACACATTGTTCAAGCCCAACCAACTAGGTCACTCATTCGTATGCTTAACAACGTCATCTGGCTTATTCGAGAGGCATTTCAGCATGCACACTGCACGAGGTCTCAGCTGTTTCCTTCAGACAGGAGGGGAGTGGGCGCAGCGGGGGCAGACCAACGATTGAATTCTCAGTGGAAGGAAAAGACTGAAGAAAACTCTCTAATTGTTCTGAAGAAAAACACGAGACTGAGTTAATCTAGAAGACGGAATGAAATCAAGTCGCTCCCTTCAATGTAGGCCGTCAGCACCAGTCTTGGCATGAGTATGCTTAACTCTGGCTGTGCAGTGAGGACTTATCTTGACTGACTCATCAGCTTTAAAGTTCGTCCACCTACCTTTAACCAGTTAGAATCTTAATTTACAGGTAGTCCAGCAATTTCATCCTTGAGGTTTTTATTTGTTTGTTTGGTTTTTTAAAAGCACTACTACCACCTGTGTAGAAAAGAAGTAGTGCCTGTCCTCTCAACACCTTCCAGCGAACTGCTAAATTCCTAGCATCCCAGCTAATAGGGTCTGCTTGTTTTTTGTAGCACTTGTGCTTCTACCTCACTTTTTAAGCACGGTAATAAGTACAGTCTGTCTGAAAGAAGAGTTTCCAGCAGCATTCTAATGCTATTCAGTTGCTTTTTCCTGATGCCCTACCCAACATTAAAACAGTGCTGTTTTAAAATTACTGTAATCTGCTCTCCACTTCATTTAATAAAAAAGCCTTCAGAGGAAGATTTTTAAGCCCCTCCCTTTTCAACCACTAGCAAACTCCTTATGCCTGTATTTTCCAAAGGCCGAGCTGGGGGGACAAATGAGCAGTAAGCAAGCCCAAAGCAGATTTGGAAGGGAAATCTGCACTGCGAAAAGCATCACCCAGAGATCTCAATGGTCTCTTTTGCTGTAGTTTAAAATGAGAACCCTACTTTCTGGTTTCAGAGAGCATTTTCTCTCCGCTGCTCTTCTCGTCTAGCCATCCTGTTACCCTGATACAAAGAGCCAACGTTCCCTGTAAACAGTCGGACAAGGATTTGTCATGTAGCGTTCCTAACAGTGTACTGCTAATGCTGTACATACTGTAACATGGACTACGGTACAGGTATGTACATGGCAAAAACTAAGCTTTGGATGGGTAACCAATTGTGATAATGGCTTTAAGCAAGCAAGTTGTCAGGGTTACTCAGGCACATTAAAGGATGCAGCACTGTTGCATTAATTAGAAGCAGAAAACAACGGTAAAGCTTATGACTGCTGTACCTGGGATGACAGTAGGCTGAGCAGAAGTTCGGAAAGCATAGTGAGCTGGCTTGGACTTCCCTTGCTGGTTTTCAGCTATCACATAAACCTCATACTCCGCATTCCAGTCCAGGGACTTGAGCATGACGTGGTCACTGCCAGACGGAAGTCTGATCTCTGGTTTCCATTCTGTGGAATGCTTCTGCAGAGCAGTGAGATAACAGGCAGGGATGCAAGACACACAGCACGTCATTAGTAGCCAGCTTCGAAAGCCCTGTAACGGCTAACCAACAAACGGAGAAGTGGGGAGGCTTCTCCACAAGCACACGCTCCTCAGCTAATTCAGGGTCGTAAAACTTCATGTGCTGTTAGCTCTAAGTGGAGGGGACAAGAGATACCACAGCAGCCGCTTTCCTGCTCAGAATCCTGTTTTTCTGCAGTGTTACCACACCTGAAGAAAATCCCTCAGTTCCGCCTCTCGTCTTTGCCATATGACTAGACCACTTCCATTTCAGAGGGAAAAAGCTGCCACTTCTGTGGATCTCTGCCCTGCAAAGCACTGTAAGAGCGTTCTTTCATGTCTTCGTACGTTACATTTACATCATTTGAGCAAGAGAGATTTACCTCTTAACATGGGGCTGGCCTATCTTACCACTACCATTCTATTCTGCACTGCTTCAGAGAGATTTTAAAAGATGCATATGATGAATAACTTGGATGATTCCAGTTTCAGGAAATCCAGGTGTACATTTCATCCAAATCTGAAACCCCCCCTGCCAAGGCACCTTGAGACAGACAGTTTTCTGGGACTAGAGAGTGCTAACAGACTTTCCTGTCTCTGCTGGAATGTACGGTTCTGTGATACTAGATTGTTCTTTGACTTTCCAAAGACTCTCCCCATTCTAAGCAGCTCTAACTAACCTGAAGTGCACAAAATGATGGTGGTAACAAATACTATTGATATTTCTAGATTGCAGTGCAAAGTTTGCTCTGCAAGACTCCTCCTTCACGCTAAGGATTGTTCATTTGTAGAGTATAAAGAAAAGATGACTAATAGCAAATACAGAATTATTGGTTCAGCACCACATCTGGCAGACTCAGTCACTGAGAAAGTGTCCTGCTTTCTTAATAGCAGGAAAACTTCCACGTTTCAGCTCAAACACACTGGACAGCTGAGCTGCCCCCAGGTGTATTAAGACTGAGAAAGTGTGCAGACAACAGAAAAAAGCTTCAACAACTTCTGACAATTCTTTCTGCTCCTCTGAAGAGCTTCATATTCTCACTGACCCTCTCTCAAAGTCCTCAAGCATGTTCTAAGCTGCCTTTCTGACTGGGTGCTCTTGTAGGAAAAAAGACATCAAGTACTACCTAACAAAAAACAAGGGCCACGTTCTGCTTACAGCAATACTACCTGCTCATCACACAGATGTTCTTTCCCAAGACTAGGGCTAGATGTTTCGCTCAGACAATCATATATGTTGCAATTCTGGGTAATTTATAATGAGAGCTGATTAAGTTAGGCCTAAAGGGCAACCGCTTCCAACAGCACCTCTCACTTTATCTGTCTATACTCACTTCATTGAGCATCTTGTTCAATAATCTGCAGAATAATTTGGTACCGAAGCACCCATCACTCAAATATGGCAGTTTCAATGACCAATGGAATGTTATGATTAGATACATGTTTGAAGGTGGGCAATGCTCTATGCTATGAGCTTCTGGTCCCCAGCTCTTTAAATTGTTGCTGGTAATCCCATCTCAGAAGTATATAAAATGAAATAATACTACGTGCATGTAGTTACCATATGCTCACTGTTCTACAGAAGACAGCACGGAGAGATAATCTTTCATAGTCAAAGAGAAAGGAAAGAAAACGAGACAAAGATTTTTGTATGTTGCTTCTGTGCACGTCATGTCTCCTACCCTATACGCTTCTACCACACCTGCTTAGCATACACTCCCATACAGGCCTACGGACAGGATCTTAGCTTCGGAGTCGTCTGCCTACAAAGTGAAGCCCAAGTACCGAACAGGCTAAAAACAAATCAGGCTCAAGTGTCAGTCATACTTACAGCTTTGTATTTGATCAGATAATGTCTAATTGGGGAGCCACCATCATCCTGCTTGATGACTTTCACTTTAATGGAGTTTCCGTCTTCTCCCATCTGACCTTCCAGTTTGGGTGCGCTGGGTTCCCCTGAAACAATGGTGGATTTATGTTTATTTGTAAAAAAATAATCTTTAGGGAAAAAGTACTCAAAATCAGAAAAGCACTTCATTATCCTCAGTTGCCAGGGTATCAGCCTCACTCTGACCCAGACACAGAGGACACTGTGTGTCTAGGGTACAAATACTTGCACGATCCAAGTACATCTTGTGTTTGGTAGTTTGTTTTCGCCGATACACACGACCATTTTTGTGCATGCCAGAATGGAGTCAGAAGCTAAGTGAAAAAGACTCCGCCTTTCCCCAAGAATATCCTAAAGCAATGACCAGTTCCTCACTACTTTTGTGGTAGAAGGCTGATGTGAAACACCTGTAAAAATGTCAAGATAGGGTATGTGGCAAACAGGCAGGCTGCTCCTGTGAAACACAGATGTAAAGAGCATCATTGAAAAGGGACATGATGATTGTCATACACACATGTGTTTGAATGTTGTTTAGGTTATATAGTTGCCGGACCAGAGACTCACTGGTGTGCTCACTTAAATGAGTGTGGAAAAAATCACAACAGCACATCTTTTCACTCAGCTTGCACTGGTGTAGCCAATTGCAACAAACACAGGCCGGAGAGAACTAGACCCTTTAACTCTTCTGTAAGAACCATTTTTAAAAGAAAAAGCTATCATTTCCCAATTTGCACTCCTGACATCAGCAGAAAACGGAAATGTCACTTGCCCCTGGAGGGCACGCTGATTTACAACCAGACCCTTTCACACCCATGTCTCTACAACTGCTTTTTCTAGCCAATTCCTCCATAACCTGCCCACATAACCGGCAGAGGATGGTTCCCCAATCCCGACTTAAGTACTTCCTTCTTGCACCTTTACTATAACACCTCTCCTAATACAAGTCAAATCCACAGATTGTCCAATTACGTATTTATAGACACCTCTCCCCCCATCCCCTCCTTCAGAAATACTGCAGCAAATTGCTCAAGGGACATGCTTTCGCCTTCTGCTTTCATATTACCCCAGAGATCAACTGTTTCTGAAGTGCTCTGACAGCCCACAAGTTTACTACGCCAGAGACATTATTACCTGTTTGTGGAAAAAGAAACCCATCAACCAAACAACCGCCCGTCCCCAACAAGCTAAGTACCAAATTAGCAAGAGAACTTAAATGGTTAAAGAGCACTGGTCTCTCTTCAAAAGTGACATAGAACACAAGAGCCCAGATCCTGTTAACCTTCTGTCAGTGCCTCTTATGTTTGCTTTGCTCCAGTTTACGTAAAGGCAAGAAAGGCTTAGGATCCTCTGTGCCAAGGCTCATCTGAGACTGGAGTCGGAGCTATTATTTCTACAGCCCTGAAATGTCCCAAGAGTTCAAATGCTAGCCAAAGTCAGTACGACTTGACAAAATTTATCGTAAATCTTACTGAAGCTTATTAGGTTGTTTTATGGTACTTTCTGACTTCTTTAGTATCGGCTCTGTGATGTAGTCTAAGTGCTTAAGCCATGAATTCTGGGCTTAAAAACTTCTTGAGAACTTCGGAACATTTCAGCTATTCAAGTTAAAATTTACAAATCAGCTGCCGTTGGCAGTTCCAGCAAAACTCCTGAGATTAATTACACTCTGCTGGCTGGTCTCATTACAGGGTCCTAATTCTTGCAGGTATTTTATATAACAATTAAAGTGGTTGAATGTTAAAAAGCAAACAATTCCTAAACCTCTGTTTAACCACAGCCATGCATACTTTATGCATTTTGGAAGTATTTCTGTTTATTCATCTGAGTGGTGAACAGCTCATTTAGAACTGGCTACAGGAAATTTATACTCAGGGAAGACAGCAGACAACGCACATCCTGCGTTGTGCTGTGCACCCTGAACCTAAATACACTTCCCGCCTGTTTGCGGCCCCAACGTTTGCACAGGGTTGCTAAGGCTGAGCACACACTTTACCGTTCCAGCCCAAAGGGACCAACAGTTCGGCTAAAGCACCTCTGTCTTTACTTGCAGTGCCAGTTGTGTTTTGGACAAGGGGCCTTCTTGAACACAAGCTCACTGATACACTGGAGTGTGGTGAAATACAGTTAGAAGATGATGCAATTCTGAATGTAGCCCAACGAGAGCAACACCAAGCCTCCGAAATCGGGACATTCATGACTTAAGAGCATGCATGTAATCAAATGAAAACAAACCCAGGACACTGAAGGAACATTTGTGGCTTTTTAAAAGCTCAGCCTGTTGCCTAGAATAAAACTTTTAAAAAGACTTAGTTCTGTTGCATTATACTAAAAGTGAAAGGAAATAACAACTCAGTAGTTTTATTAGGATCAACTTTGAAAGATAACATCAGTCATGGGAATTTACAGGACCTTCTTTCAACCCAAAACCCATTCTCAATTCTAAGTCTGCTCTGTCCGGACTTGTATTCAGCTATTAATGGAGAGCACATGCATTTCTGACTGGCTAGAGGAGAAAGGTTAATCTTCCAGTGTCTTTCCACGTTGATCTTCATGAGTAATTTAAAGCCTTTCTCCACCCCCAGCCCCCTTCCCCTCGAAAGAAAGAATCCAAACACTTTTTTTTTGGTGAAACATCAATGAGAACTGCAAGACCTAGACCAAACCAGTAATTTAAGATTAGCTCGACTTTCTTGCAGGCTAATACACGCTCTAACACAACAACCGTTCCAAGAAGGTTAATTACAATCCACGGACACACAGAGCTCTTTGATGTGAGATACAAACATTCGTGTTTCACAACACAGTAACTTCTCAAAGACGTAAAGAGGGAATGCTCCTTTTTTCAATGTCATATTTCTCTTTTGCAAATCCTTGCCTCTGCCTGTAGCCCCATTACAAGACTCCCATGATACGAGCTGGTCACTGAAGAGCTGTACTCCACCCTGGGACAGGTTTCTCAGTGACTGTACATCGAAAACAAAGGTAATGCTCTCAAGGTGACCATGCATGGACCTTTAGGGCTGTTTGAAGCAGATGGCACACAGGAATAGGTTTTCCTATTTACGTTTCAACAGGTGTTACACAGTCCCCTGGAGTTCTGGTTCGCATGGGACAGTGCCACTCGTGTCTCGAGAAAGAACACGAGAATCTCATGTTTAAGTGACGACCACATCTGCCATCTACTGTATAGACAAAAGGGTGGATTTTTATCTTTACTGCCCAACTAACTGAGGCTGCACCTTTGAAAAGCCCTTCCCAGCCCATGTTTCTCCTGGAATTACGAATGCATTGCAGGTTGAACATTAAATGGGAACAAGCAAGCTCTAGACGAGCAGAAGTACCCCACCTAGGCATACTGAAAATAGCAGATTAACCAAGTAATTATACTTCCTTATTTCCTTAATCCTAAAAGAAAAATATCACTGCAAAGGTTACTGGTTTTGACTATTGAGTCGATTTGAGCTGAAGAAGCTATTACTGCAATAGTTGTGTCATGACTATTAATCAATAATTAAACAAACCAGAAGCAAACGTCTTGTTCTATCATTGTTTGCACACAAGAAACGAGCTCCCAGTAACAACTGGGGGCAGGGCATTCATTCATGGCTACTTATTTTGCTGGACACTGAGCCACTTGACACTGCTGAAACATAATTTATGAGCAGCAATGCTTAACTGTTGCCATATTTGTGGTAGACTCGATGAATGGCTTCACTGATAACTAGATCGTACAAGATCAACATCTCCTTAGTACTCTTTCCCATCCTCACCTTACAGAGGTAATTAATAAGTAAAGAGATCTTCAAGTTAAAAAGGAACATCACTTTTTTCCAGTGATTGAGCACCAAGACCAAAACGTGAAGGAACATCCTTTGGAAACATGCTCATTCTTGATTGATTTTAAATGTCAGAGATGCTGCTGTACCTTATACACAGCCATTCCAATGATCAATTACCCTCTCTGCTGAAACTCTTTTTCACTCTGAATTGTCTAGTTTCTAGCTCCCGATTCCTTCCTTCCCCAACAGTTTAAAAGCACTTCTGCTCTGAGAAACATTCTCTTCAAATAGGAGAACATGGACCACTCCTAATTCCGGAAATCGAACAGGTATAGCAGTGCAAGCTCTGGTGAAGAATAGTTTAGTTTTCTCTCCATAAACACATGGCATTTAATTTATCTTAAGCAGGCAGATTTAACCGGATACAAGGCTGTAAAATTAAGAATGGGTTAGTGTGTAGTTTCAAACAAAGGAGGAAGTAGTTTAGTGGGAGATGTTTAGTCCAGCAGAATCAGCAACCCTATAATGAGTCAAAATGTCAGTAGCTGAAGAGAGAAGGTTGTTGCCAGAAGGTTAGAGGAGAAACTCATGCTCACAGAACATGCATCCTCCCTACAGGACAGGGGCTGAAAAGCAGAAGTGCATTACAAAGGTGTGCTACATGCCTGGGGATCTCCCATTTACACTGAGCTGACTGGACATATTGCAGAAATCTGCCTATTCCAGTAAATGTTTCCTGGTATCCTTTCAGCGCTGTTCAATTTTTATTCAAAGTGCTTCCTTGATCTAATACTAGTCTGATGTACTTTGCTTTCGGAAGCAGCAGTATCTGGCTTTCAGAGTGCCACAAGCACTAGGACTGCATGCAGCAATACTGAGAACTTGAGGTGGGGAAAAAAATAAGATAATATGAAAAAACTTCTCCCTAGTCACAGGGCACTGAATGCGTGCTGGGCTCCAGAAGTGATAGCAGCACAGAGGGCAGAGACTTTTATCACATCTCTTCTCCGCTCCTATCAAATGTGTTCCTTCCACCCACCTTCAAAGAGCAGCTCAAATCGGTTACTAGCCAACTGCAGCACTTTCCATATGAGCTTAAATCCTTGCCCAGCTGGCAGCGAAGAAAGATCCTGCATCCTTGCTGTGCTTAGAGAATACGACTGCAGTCTGTGGTAATTTCTGCAACACGTGAACAAGGAAGCAGCCGATTTCTGCAATTTTTCACCATCATGTAAATAGGACTAGATTGTGACCTAGTGTCACAATTTGAAACAAACATCAGCCATACCTATGGAAAGTCTCCATGACTTGTAAATATACACAGGTGAGAAAGAATAGGTAGGGAGTCTTCAGAATGCACACAAGAGAAGCAAACATCAACAATCAAAAAAAGGAACAAAGACAGAAGAACATGCAAAACCAAGACAACTTAAGTCTTCAGTCCTCCTGGATTTTGACCAGAGAGGGCGGAGACTAGGGGAAGAGGGGCTGTTTCCATGCATGCAGTCATGTGGGAAGGTTACTGGTGTTAGTTTTGTTTTCCTGGCAAACCCCAGCCTAAATCCTTTCCTGGTGGTGGTCCAAGACAATAAGGTGATTTCAGAATTCATTGATTGAAAAAAGCCAATTGCTTTCTGGTATTCAAAATTATTTGTTTAGCTGGGGAAGCAGAAAAGCAGCAGTTTCCCTCCCTCCCCCGCTTTAGATTATGCACAGAGTAATAACTGAAGGTGTATAAATCGCAGTGTTGCAGAAATTGTTTTCACTACCACATGCTTTACTTGGAGACTGATTTCATCTCCATACGCTGCAAGGGTCAATCATTTGCTTCTTGATTTCATGGAGATCACCAGCTACTGTAACTGTCGCTGGTAAATGAGTTCAGATGAAATCCCTTGCCAGGCTCCGAGATACGGTGTGGGAGGAATGAGGTGCTCTGGTAAGAGAGGTGCAGTAGTAGTTATGATGCAAATTGTGCGAAGTCTAGCTCCCGTCACGTACTCTGTGTGTGCCTATATATTCACCACTTTATAAAAACATAGTTCCCACTCTAGCTGTGTTTAAGTTTCACTCATGATAAAAAAAAAAAATAAAAAATTCTTTCTTAAATCATAATGTGACATGCTTACCAATAATGAAATTTCAGATAGGGAATTTCAGATCCTTTCGATAGGCTACTAAATACGTATAGTGTGAACGTGTGTGCGTATCTATATAAACATACACTGCTTAGGGTCAAAATATTGCTAAAGCAACAGGAGATACGGTCTTCACATTATCCGAGCATCTTACCCACAATCTCCCATCAACTAGCAGTCTGCAGCTGGCACACTGGCACCCTGAGAGGTGAAAGGCTTTTTGCCATTGATGTTAATGCCAGAGAGTTTTAGAACCTTACTAGGACGCTGACTGTTGGATTCTGATAGTGAAAGAAGCAAATGACTGAGCCACACGATTTTTGTCTTTCCCCTCCCCCCAAGTTTTTTCAAGCTCAGCGTGGAAGACTGAAGTTGAGTTCCTCACATGCAGACAGTGGTGAGTGACTTCTCCAAAAGGCTTGTAGAAGGATTTCAGAGTGAATGAATTTGGAGATCCCTGGTCACTGACCAGAGGGGAATCCTCACCCCCATCTAGGGAACCATTCAGAACAAAGTATTTTACCTTCTGTTCACCAGCGTGGACGACATCATCAGCACCATGCAAGCCACATGACAAAGTCACATGATACGCACGCACATGATTGGTTGAAAGGAAAGTGGAGGAGGTCACATGGAAAATACAAAAAAATTAAAAAACTGATGTAAACAATGGGCAAGGGAAAAAGCAACAACAGAATTACAGACTAAATAAAATAGAAACAAAATTAAATTAGCCAGTATATATCAGAAACACTGGGGAGACAGTAAAATCGCCTGGAAATATAAGAATATTAAAACCACACAAAGCACTGAGTTACGACCTTGCGAGTGTTAGGCACAGCCTCATCACTGCTTATTAATACCAAGTCAAAGAAGAAACGAAAATTATTGTAGAGTGTGCGCCAGAACTTGGACAGCTGAAGGAATCCACAAGACTGTTGGAAAGAAAAAGGGAATACGTTGTTATTCAGAAACAGCCCAGGCAGCAGAGGTGACACGGTCGAAATTGTAGCCCACACAGTTCAGTGAAAACAAACCTTGGCATTTCATATTGACGTATTCTCCCCTCTGCAGAAACCAATGTCCTCCTAAACATCAACAACAATAACAACTGAAAAAGAGAAAAACCTACGATGTGTACACATTTCCAAGGACAGAGCTTTTGATCGAAGAGCTGCAACCAGAATTTGGTCAGACTGACAGTTATCACTCAGAGTGCACAAACTCAGTCCAACACATTCAGCCTGAAGATTCAAGGAACAGCATGAGGCACGTACAATGAATTACACTGATGATTTCATGTGTGCAAGGGGGGTTTCTGTCAACGAGGAGAGAAATTAAGTGCTCTGCACTGGAAATGAATTACAAAGGTGGCATGAGGAAGACAGCTACTGCTGAAAGAGATGAAAGTGCACAGACTGTAGGACAGGGGAATAAAAAAAAAAAAAATCAGTTGTTGGACTGGAGGACACCACTAACTCCACACTCCATTTCCCTTCCTAAATTACTATCTACTTTATAACTTGCATTTTTCCTGATCGTTCCTCTCTCTCATCTTAACGATGCCACTTCACAGTGCTCTGGTACTTCCCTGTTAATTTGACGTAAAGAAAATTAAACCTTTAATCTTTTGGGTGCCTGTATCTGACAAGATTAGGGGTATACCACTACTGGGGAAAGAACTGATGGTGCAAAATGTAAAATCCGTTTGTTACATCTAAGCTTTCACTCCCTTGTCTCCAGTTACAAACACAGACTCGTGGAACTCTAGGCAGGTGCATGATGAAGGGAAGTTACTGTAAGATTGCCTGGAAAAGCATTCAGTGTCTTCTGCTCATGAGGAAACAGATTTCCAAATCCCGAGTCAACTTAATATAACGTGAGATTTAAAAACAGGCAAGAGAGGTTGCCTTTCAGATCACTTCGCCAGAGAGAAAAATTTAGTTAAAGATCAAGGGCAAAATTAGCAGTATAAATAGAACCAAAAGCTACTTTGGATGAGCTTCTAAGACACAGAAGACATTTGGAAATACTGTCTTTCGGTTAAAACCTTGAAATTCATCCTGTTGTCATGGGTAGAAGTCAGGTAGTCAGAACGCTGATTTTGTCTTGGAGCTTGCAAGAGGAACGAGGCCCTGGTACATGTGGGCTTCTAATCACAGGCAGTACTTACGTGAATCTGAAAACACATGGGCTTTCAGAGTCAGCTGTCTCTCTCTCAGGACTACTGCACCTGATAAAAATGTCTTTCACAGCTACTGTTATTATCAGGGCTTGTTAAGAGACACGGACCATTGGCCAGCTTACTTGCAGATCGTATTTTTAAAAAGCATGAAAAAAAAAAAAGAAAAAAAAAAAAAAAGAGAGGCAGTTTTGTCTGTTCTGTGAAAATGCTTCTCCGTAACTCTACAGCTAACTAGCTCTTGGATAAAAGCTGTCTCTGAACATTACATTCCTTTGGAAACAGGGACCTCAGCATTGTTTGCCTCGAGGCACCGCAATAGCAGCTCTCGGATTTGGTTCGACACAGGCAGTGGCAGAGAATATACACATCTGTACTTACTTCCTGATAAATCTGGAATGAGTGAAAGGGAAAGGAAAAAGAAAAGGAGTGTGAAAGACAAATGAATTAATGAACATCTGGCATCAAATTTTCACTTTTTATGTAGAAAAGCTTCCCATACATACACACATCTACTTTATTTTAACAAATATGTGGTGGCCAGGCCCATTTTCTTGGGGAAAGAAATTCCAAGGCAAAAAGAGCCACCAGCTCGTTCAGATGCCCACACGACCTTTCTCCCAAGACCTGTTTTGAACTGACTGGATGCACTGTGCAGGACAGCACAGACATTGTAGAAAAAAACCTCACACTTGGCTTTCCACCTGCATATCTCTTGCTCAGTGTCCTCCACCTCCCTTATCCTGCACCTTTTGATATCCTGGCCAGTATCTAGTAAATGTGACAGAAGTTCCTATAGATTCTGGAAAACCAGGAGACTAGATAAAAGACCCAAATTAGTACCTCAACTGAAAAAAACCCCCGTCTTTTCTAAGTGACCTCAAACATTGCTAGGCAAAACAGATACCATAGTGGAGAGAGCTGCAATGAAAACTCCATTACAGCCACTGATACAGAACTATTTATCCAAGCGACGTAAGAGGATTAAGTCAAAGGAGATATGCGTTCCTAAGCCTCTTGCATGACTACAGGCATCTCCCATATGTTACTGATCACAAAGTCAAAAACTCACTGAAGTCAGTGAAGAAATTTTCTTCAGCTTCATGAGGTTTCAATTAGATTCATTGTTCATTTTCCTGGCTTCGTGATGCTACACAGCAGCTCTCAATTTCCAGTTGCTCTTGGTTTCATTCATTTAACCACCGAGGTTAGGTTAGGGTAAGACACAAGATCATTCAGCAGCATCATCAATAATTAAATGATGCAAAGTTATAAGAGCATCTCCCTTGTGCCAAAGCCTTTTCATGCTGTTGAACATGGCATATTCATATGCTGCAGAACAACTTAGTAGACACGTTCGTTTTGTGCACTATTTGCATAAATTGACTATGTGCACAAATGACGACGAGGCAATGAGAGGTCAGATCTGCTTCTATTCAGTAGAAGAGCCTGAACTTCATTGTAGGTGAAAATGGAAACTTTCACCCTGAAAAAAAAAAAATCCAACATCCCCCCGCTCAACAAACAACCCCCTCCACCCACCCCCAGCAACCAAACAAAAAAGTGTGGAAAATGTTTATCATGAGCTAGCTCTTAGTATCTTTTCTGGGTAAAAGGACCCATACTTTTTAAGGAATAAAGAATATTCTGCAAAACATTAACACAACATTTTCCCTTACAAGTGGTGCTATCTCCTAGCCCCACATATGAACTGCCATAAGGGAGTCTCTGCCTCCCAAGAAATAAAATAAAAGATTATTAGGAGACCTGCCAGTTGCCGTCTTTCCCCCGTCCTTCACCCTCTCCACCCCACCCTCCTGATTCTGAAGTCTGATTCAAATTACAAGTTCTCTTCAGCAATACAGAACCACTACCACTTCAGATGCATCAGGAATTATAGTTTGGTACGTTGAATACATGAAAAATACTGCAAGAAGGAAAACGTTTGTTGTGGTCACTGGCAGATAAAAGGACATTTCATGCCATGTGTAAGACCATGGAACGGACCAGTCAAATTCAGTAATAATTTTAAAATTCCTTTGACAGTTCTAGGCTAGCCGTATTATCCTCTTCCTCCATCCCAAATCCCAAAATAATCACATACTTCATGCTTTTAGTATTTTTCACCTACAAGTGATGAACCCTTTCTAAGCCACTACAGGTAAACACACTGGTCTTTATCTTAAAAAACGTATTTGCAGAAACACATACATCTTATTACTGCAAATCAAAAGTAAAGCATTTGGCTTTGTATAAATGATTAGTTGTTCAGACACACATATGCACCGCGTAAACCTGTGCCTTCCCTAAGTGTTTTTCTTTGTCGTGAAGGACTGTGTGGCAAATATTTGCTTGGCTTTCTCATATTGGCATGTGATTGGCTATAAATCTCCCGTAAGTAGGGGTTAAAATTACACATCTGATACACCCACTCAGTATCAGAAAGGTGTGTCACTGAACTCTTGACAGCTAGTCTAAACCAGACATTTCAAAATGGTTCTTTTACATACAAATCAATGCAAATTTTAGCCATTTTTCCTTGGACTATTCAAATCCAGCATGGAAGCATCTGCATACCTGATCCAATCTCACTAGGAATGGCTAGCTAACCAACAAGGAACTGAGCGAGAACTAAAAGAGTCTGAATCCAATTCCCATTTCGGAGATGGATTTTTTGTGAAGTCTTAGACCTCTTTTAACGCAGGCAGGGCATCAGTGGTAAGATGGGGCAATGCTCCCTCTCCCCACAGGCCTCTCTCCTTTAAGATATTCTACCTCCTCATTTGCATCTTCTTTCAACATCCAACATCCATATTTGTAATATCAACTGTATCTCCCTAAAATCACAGAAGATAGAACAAGGCAGGGTAGCAAGAAGATTATTTAGTCCACGTCCCTTTTGCAAAGGTAGCTTTAACACTAAAACCACTCATGGAAAACATGAAAGGAAAACATTCCTTTTGGAAATGATCATTTAAATCATATCCCCCCCCCCCCCCCCCGCCCCATCCCTTTCTCCCCCTCCATGTTTCTTCTAAATCTTGTATTTCCATTTTTTACTGCATGCTTGGTAGGATGGCAGGAAGAGGAGGAAGAGTGGTACCATGCTGGGTTCTTAACAGCTACATGCTCACACAACACTAATGCCAGATTACTGGTTAACAGGCATTAAAAAAAATGCAGTATAAGCACTTTAATTCCCTCAATAGAAGGGCTACAGCATAACAAATAGCACTCCGGACCAAAGGGGAGCAGTTCCCATCTACTCACTTGGTGGCTCTGAGCTTTTGGATTCAGCAAGAGGCTGAGTTGCTATGGAAACATGAAGGATAGATAGGACATGTAAAGGTGAAGCATACCATGTAAGTAAGTTTACAAGAGGCAGGAGCGATAGAAAAGAAAGAGGAGGTCTAATGGGAAGAGTGAGAATGACACTGAATCCTTATGGCAGATGCGTATTACCTGAAAAGGCTGCAAAAATTGTGCTCTGCTGCTGTTCTCCAACCCCTCTTCACAGGGAGAGTTGTGCTGCCAGATGTAGTGCACCCCCCACCCAGGGGACAGGGAAACCAGCCTGCACTGTGTGGTTCCTGCAGCAAGCTGCGGCTCCAAGGGTCACTACTAGTGCTTTCTCATCCTGAAGAGTTTTAAAGCTCTCTGTCTCAGAGACAGCTACAGCATTTTTGCCTACTTTCGGCCCAAACAGCAACCTAGCTTCACACGGTGCTAGCCCATTAAGTACTGGAATTTCTGGGAGGCCCTCTAGAGCAGCAGCCCACCGCTAGCTTTTGCCGAACTATAAAAGACAAAGGAGCAAGGACTAATGAGAACTTACCCTCCTGGTACACCATTCTTTCTCACCTCCGTGCACGAGGGCCAGGGTGCAGGCAGAAAGGAGGAAAAAACATCTAAGAGCCCAGCAAGATGTGAGCACCTTTGAGAAGTAAGGCAGTTTTGAGAAGCTGACAGACCAAAAGCCCCTTGGGAATCCTGCTAAGCACTCCACTCCCAAGAGCAAAGGCAGACTGTACAAGCACTGAATACAAGGATTACCAGAACAGAAGGACAAAGAGGAATGTCTCTACTTCCAAAAGCCTTGGGAAGAATGCAGCATGAGAGACACAAGCTGTCAAGCATTTCTCTATTATTCTATATAACATCTTTAAAAACAAAATAATTGTCCCTGTCATGTCTTCATGACTGGGCAGAGAACTACAGCTCCAGAGAAGGATAAATCGGACATCTTGAGGCCGGAGAGGAGTCCTGCAGAAAGAGACCTGGGTCGATGGCAAGTTGAGTATGAGTCAACAGTGTGCCCTGTCAGCCAAAAGGGCCAATTGTGTTGTGGGGGTGCATCAAGCACAGCACAGCTAGCCGGTCGAGGGGAGTGATGGTCCCGCTCTACACTGCACTGGTGCAGCCCCACCTTGACTACTGTGTGCAGTTTTGGCCATCAGACTATTAGAGGGTCTTCAGAGGAGGGCGACCAAGATGGTGAAAGGTGTCGAGGGCAAGACTTAAGAGGAGTGGCTGAGGTTACCTGGCTTGTTTAACTTGGAGAAGAGAAGGCTGAGGGGCAACCTCACTGCAGTCTACAACTTCCTCACGGAGAACAGTGGGGAGGGAGGTGCCGATTTCCTCTCTCTGGTGACCAGTGATAGGACACAAGGAAATGTTACAAAGCTGCAGCAGGGGAAGTTCAGATTGGACATTAGGAGGTTCTTCACGGAGCGGGTGGTCAGTCACAACCTCTTAGTCATGTGGTTTAGTTTTAGGTAGTCCTGCGAGGAGTAGGGAGTTGGACTCCATGATCCTTACGCTCCTTTCCAACTCAAGATGTCCTATAATTCTGCGAATTCCTTTTCCACCCATGGTTAGGTCAGTGCTGCTGGTGTGAGGGGAGAACAGGATAGACCCTTGTGCAGTTTGCAGCCTAAATCTGATTATGCAGATTTATAAAAAATGATTGAAGCAGGATATGAAGAAATGAGTTTTCTTCCACAGCTCCAGAAGGTGTCTTAGTAACAGGCTTAGGTAAGCACAAGGCATTCCCTGCTGATCATTTGAGTATCTTCCACTCTGTTTAGCTGAGAAACTCGACTCTATTTGCTGCGCTAAGCTGATTTCAGGAAATTTAGTTTCACACTACAAAAGCTAAGCATATCCCATAAGATGTCCCCAAGAATGGAACACAAACTGATCAGAAATCTTAACAGCAAAGGCCAGCGACAACAACCAGCTTTCACATGGGCAGGGTTCACTCTGCATCTTTCTCTTGATCTCTCTCCTTCCATGAGTCTAGCATACGCGGGAACTCTGTAGCTTTTCTGTCCTGGAAAGCAAACATGCTTATCTGTAGTTCCTCTACCTGAAGATTCAGTTTTCACTCGGGGAAAGGAAAAAAAAAATTGAGAGAGAGAGAGAAAAGAAGGAAAACACTCAAGAATGTTAGGCAGACTGCACCACACTCGGTGAGGAGACGCATGCAGAGCAAAGTGGAACAAAGACAACAGCCTCTTCTACCATACTCACTCTCTGCTAAACTGGAGGTGGGTGCAGCAGTACTTGCTAAAGAAAGAGAAAGGAAGGTGAGGAGGGGAGTTGATTCCTGTAAGCATTGCCAAAAGATGGAAAACTAAAAAACAAATCGGTAAGATTTTGTCAGATCAGCCTCTCTACAGGTAGAGCTCAAGCAAAGCAAACGCACTCTGCCGGACCTGCGTTTTGGATCCTCTGTGAGGATTTCTAGTAACACAGCATTGCTGAACACACACCACTGTTCCCCAGCATTCCCAGGAGCTCAAACCGACACCGTGTACGGCCAGCAGAGATGCTGGCCCGCACTGTGCGTACGGCAGCAAAACACACCCTACATAACCACTGTTTTGGTGAAGGCCATTGCTGACTACCCTATTGCCAGCTTAGGACCTGGTGGAATTTGAGGATTATTTCAGTGTCGTTTTCTTGGGGTTTTTTTGGTTTGTGGTTGTTTGGGGTTTATTTTGATATCAAAACCAAACACCATACACACAGTCTCATGGTTTAACACATATCTGGGTCCCACCTGCACAACAGCAAGAAACAGCTGGGGCTCAAAAAGAAACCGTTCACAAGGTCTGTTGCAGCCTTTGTCTTCAGAATTATAAGGAAATGCAGAAAACCAGCAAATTGTTGGGATGAAAATACAAACCCAGGTCAAGTTAGACAGATATCCTCCCAACTCCACAGTTCTCACCTGTGCTAGTGTAGTACATCATTATCACTAACTACTTGGGCCTTCACGCACCTCTGAAACAAACTAGTTTCTGCTTAATCAAGGAAAATTTAAAAATCAAAATAACTATGAACATATCCCAGCAGACATTAACGAAATGTTGTCAGTTTTTACAATCAAGTAGAAACTTTAAATAATAGGGCAACAAAAACTCATTGCTTTGGCTAGTCTGGAATTACAGCTTCGGCTGGTGTCAAAACACAGTTTTCTAGTCTTTCCTGTAAAATTTCTGAAACATTTCTGTGATCTTCAAATCACACCAGACTAGGGGACACTCAACTTTTTCCCGATTTTGACTTTGCCCACAAACAGGTAATAGTGTGTGACTGGAATTTCGGCACAGATGAAAAAATCATTTCTGTTGTGCCAACAATCTCTTCACCATTGCTGCAACCCAGTTCATGATCTGAGATGGGCTTCGAGAATCCCAGAGAGCAGAGAAAGAATTGGAGAACCAAATGCTCAGAAGGATCGCAGCTGCAAGGCATAAAAGTGCTTGAAAGAGCATCAGCAGAATTTAATTGGTAAATTAAAAAATGTGATAGCCCACAAAGAAAGAAAAAAGAAATGGAACTTAGCTTACAGGCGAGCAGTTAGGGACTACAGACTGATTGACAGCTGATTGCCAGATAAATTAAAAAAAAAAAAAAAAGGCAAAAACCTCTACTACAAGCATGATTTAATGTTCTTCAAAGCCACATACCTGTCCCCAAGTGATGAACACGAGGCTTGGCAGACAGTTCTGTCGATGTGGCTGAAACAAAGCTTTTAATGTTCTTTTTCCTCTCTTCTTAATTGGATCTTTTCCCTTTTCCTGCGGTACTGATCTGCACAGAGACTGAATACCTAAGCCCTCACCTCCCTTTCCAATTCAGAAGGGCCTACCAAATCATTGTCTGATAGTTATAATACCAACCACAATTAACTTCACATAAGGGATATATTACTTCTACTGAAATTAACAGGCTCCAAACAATTTTAGGCCACAGACTGCACATACGTTCTGGAAGCATGCCTACCAGCTGACTCTTTGTAACTACTGCAATTTGCAATTCTGTCTATCCACCTGTCCATTCATTTATCCAGCTTGACTACCAATCCATTCATCCTGTTAGTGGTCCACTAAGTCCAAACTTTTGTGTAACACAATCTTTAAGGACAAACAGCACAAGCATGATTCAAATCCTCTAACTAGCATTAAAACCCCCCATCCTTTCCTTTGTTTACTTCAGCTTCAGAAATCTCAAAGCATGTGACAGCAGCTTCATAAAGCTTGCCCATGCAGTCTTGGGAATAACAGTTCACCATAAGGACACATACTTCAATAACAGAGCAATGCTCACTTAGATAAAGACATTTCTTTTAGATGCCATTGATTAACTCTGATTTGAAAGGCACAAAGCTATGCAGCATACAATGTTTTACTGAACCCAACCACAATGAAAACATAGCCATCAAACCTCACTAACACATTTTGCATTGGGAAGGGGGAAACATGCATTTTTTTTATTTAGTATGAGGTTTATTTATTTGAGCATACAATCTACACAAGTGCTGGAAGACTGTCCAAAGACTACTGATGGTAAAAAGTATTAGTCAGAAAAGGCAAAAAACGTGTATTTCTTTCTTGAAGTTTTTGCTTTCAAAGTTGTGAAGATATGCAAAATTCTGAAGTTTTTGGTTGGCTCTTAATTTGACTGAACAGTTGGGTTTTTCTCTCCCGAATTATCTGCATTTCATTAAAATTTGAAAATTTTTAATCAATTCATAAACATGAAGCCTTCCACTACTCCACTCCATAGACAACAAGCTATTATTGTTAGACAATCACCAAGTTAAATATTTGAATCGCATGCTTTACAATAAAGACAAAGATGCTAATCCCCAATTCTGTTCTAAAAAGAGCAGTATTACCCACAGTAGGATGACTATTCTAGAGTCAGTCTTGTTAGAAAAAGGACAGTACCAGGTAACTTCATTTCTAAAGACCCTGAGATGAAAAAGGTATTAGACTAAAAGCTATATTATGTATGTTAGAGGAACGCTCTAGGAATGCAAAAAGAGAGTGAAAGAAATGCAGAGAGGCACTTACGTGAGTGAGGGATGCCTGCAGTTTTTCCATGGATGGAACACAGACAAAAAGAAAAGACAGAGATAGACACAACAACAAAAAAAAAAAAAAAAAAATGTAGAAGAGGTGAGATGAGGAGATAGAGAACATGGAGCTGGAAAATCAAAATACCAACAGCTGTCTCAAATCCAACCCCAGGGAGTGGAGTAGGTTACAGGAGTTATCGCTACAGACTAGACATCAATGTGAGGGCTGGCTTACTGCACAGGGCCTGGGATTTCCGAGCAACAAGGCATGTGTACTGTCCCACACTGCTCAGCAATTCTAGCGAGGCCGACGTTGGTGGACAAAATCAAGACCATGCACAGCTCACAGGGCCTCAAAGCATGCACACACATGGGCTAAGAATATTGCTAGCTCTGAATTCAGAAGACGGTCCTGCACAGCGGTTTCAAAAGAGCTATGAAATAGGTCTGGGTGCAACAGTGGGAAGAAGAATAGGCTGTAGATCTAAATGCAAAGGGGATGGGAAAGAACCACCGCAGGGATTGTGGGCGGTTGAATACAGATCCTAATACTTGGATGTGTACAAGGATAAGAGACCACCTCTCTCCTAGCCTGCTTTTGTCACTTCTCCCCTACCCGCTCTACACCTTTCCTTCCTCTTTCTCTCCTTCCTGTCTTGAATAACTCTCTCATTTTTAATTCTTGCCTCCTAGTTGAAACAGGAGGGAAAGTGTTAGGCCACAGCAGAGCAACCTGCCATTGGAGTAGAAGATTACCTAAGTAAAGCAGACAAGAGGCTGTAGAAATCACCTTACATGCTGCATGGGCATCTTAAAGCAGCAATTTGCAGAAAAGAGAAATCCCCCTCCCTGCACAGTTCACGGCCAGTCCTATGTCAAACCTCTTAATTTCCAATTTGCAAAAAAGCCTGCCTTGAGACAATGACGTTACACTCTCTATGACCAATGCCCTTCTCAACTTGCTGCTTTTTCTTATTAAAACTCTCCATTGCATAGCCCCTTCTCTTCGACAATACAAAGTTTATATGAGTAACCCGTGGCAAAAACCAGTGCAAATAAAACAGTTCCTCTGCCTCCTACCTTCAAAGAACATTTTTAATTAGTAATGAAATTCACTACGATCAAAAAGCACAACAAAAAACAAAGGGTGCAGCAAGGTCTGCAAGAGAAGAAGGTGTCATCCATGCATGGCAGAGATTCCCTGGAAAGATGCAAGGAAAGAGAACCAGAGAAGCAGAGGGAGGTGTCAGTTTTACTTACGAACTGGCTGTGTCTTGAAGTCTGATGGCAGGCTAATCTCACCCACGCCTTTGCCATTGACTGCAGACAGTCTCACAGAGTACGTTGTTTCAGGTTTCAGGCCAGTGATAGTGATCATGCCCTCCACATTTGCTGTTGCAGAAACAAGGGAGGAAAAGCAAAGAAAGGGTCAGGTTTTAAAACAACAATAAATGCCATGTTTCTATCATATACTTTTGCCATGCCTACCCCATGTAACAGAGACCTCTTCTGGGCCCAGCCTCACTAAACAGTGCAGAGAGAAAGGTCAGAGCTACCACCTCTGCATCAACCAGCTGATTAGAGGTGTATGGCCTCAGCCTCTCTAGAGGGGATGTAGCGGAGTTCGTCGTAGACACCAGAGGGCATTAGCCCTTGGCCTGTACCAAGGAGCTCCCTGAATGGTGTTCTTCAAGACCACTGTCATGCAGGGCTCTGGCTGTAGCAGACATACCACCTAGAACTGCTCTTCTGTTGGGCTGCATGATCCAACTGAAAGCAAAGCCCTTAGCAGGACAGAAACCCACCTCTCTCCTTTAACAGTCTAGAAGGTCAGACACAACGTAAAAGATGGAAAGAACCTGCTGCGGTGTCAAAGAAAGAAATAAGGTCTATTTTTCCTGCACAGACACAAAGGGAGAAATGAGAAAAATTAACCTGACTAGCTATGATCACATCACCCCAGTGGGGACCTACAAGAATTTCAGTTCCAGCCAGGACCAGCGGTGGAAGATTTGGCTCTGAAATAGAACTCTCCTTCACAGTGCTCCCAAATCAAAATCCCTTCAGTTTACTAGACTTAAGGATACATTTTAAGCAGTGTGTATTCCTATAGATTGCTATAACAAGACAGGAGGTAATGGGAATTAGACTTGCTTCTGCAATAGAAGGGTTTATGTTCCAAGGGGATCTGTGGGCTAACGAAAGGGGCTGACAGACAAGGCTCGAAAAGCCTTCTGTAGGAAGCACAAAGTCACTGCCCAGTCAGCAAGAGAAACCTCATTCGATACCAGGCACAGGGTTCCCCACATTATTCAGACAGGACGGGGCGAACACGGAAGGGATACAGAGATGAACACGCACTCTGTAGGTGGAGAAGGCTGGCGCCCTGTCACGCACGTAGAGCTATCAGCACAGCGGGGCCCCCATTTTGACCCAAAAATTCAAGGCGGCACTGCAAAGCAAACGTTTAAGAACATGTCTGGGGCCTTAACATAGGAGCTGAAACTGCAAAGCTATGGAACCCTCCATTCCGGCTTTCCCCTAAGGGAAAGAAAGTCTTTTGAGATGCAGGTGGGAGAGGCAACATCTTGTTTTATCGTCCTACCTTCTTTTGCATCATACAACCTCGAGTGCCATTCTCCCTCGCCCAGTGCCCTCCACTCTGCTTTGTACTTGAGGATGGGCACCCCGCCGGTAGCTTCAGGCTCATCAAACTCCACCTGGGCAGTACTGGAATAGGGCTCCACTCTGTCAATGGAAGGAGAGGACGGAGTATCTGGGGAAGGAAGGGAAAACAACCAGTGATACAGAAGACAGTAGGAAACGAGCTCCGGTGTCAAAGAAAACAGAAAACTGGGAATATCAAACACACCCTTGTCATAGCTTCACACAGGAGAGGAGAAGGGCAGGTCTGAGGCTCCCCTCAGGAGGGGAAGACTGCTAAGAGGGGGCTTAAGAATGCTAATCAGACAGTGCAGAGACCTTCATCTTATCTCTCCTTTAAGAGGCCAGAAACTTACAGTACCTTCTTCGAAAGGGGTACAACTAGAGCAGAATAGCAAGAGCATCCTGGATGCTACTGTGTGTCCCTACAGTCTCTTCCACAGGGCGATCCAACACCCAGCTTGACCATTCCTAAATCGGTCTCTATAGCAGCCCGGAGAGGACGCCAGAGGCCCTGCCAGTCTGTCCTGCAGTCAGACACCAGGTCTCTTTGGTTGGTGCACAGTGCTCTGAGGTTTCTATCTTGCACTACCTGTACTATTAGGGATATTTTTCTTATTTTGAGAAGCACATGTGCACACATACACAACGGCTGTCAGAAATCAAAGATCACAGCTCTGTTAAAGTGTACCGGAAGCACAGAAAAGAACAAGACCCTTCAGAAACAAGGAAACAGAGATACAGAGGATCTTGTTGTCTGCAACCCATCTCAACGCAAAAATCTACGAACAGTCTTTTTCAAAGTAGAAGCTGGCTCTCCTGCTACCCCACCAACACAAACTAGAAAGGAACGGTCACTCTGTCACCTCAGCTGCACACGCAGATAAGGCTGCATATGCATTTCCTTATCTCCCCGCCTGGGTTGCTCACCTGCCTGCACAAGAATGAACTCTGAGGACTCCTGGCCAATGCGGTTCACAGCAGTGCAGTTATAGTTCCCGAAGTCATTTTCAGAGTCTGGTGTCACCTGTGGAAGGAATGAAGGCTCATGCTCAGATCAGAAAACCCTTTCCTCTCGGCCAATGCACTCTGCATTTTGCTGGGGAGAGAAGCCACAATAAAGCACATGTGCTAACACTCTCAGCACTGCCCACAGAGGGTGGAACTGCAGTGGTCAGAAAGTCAAAGTTGTGTCTTCTATAACCCGATTTTCTTAGCATTTATGCACCAGAAACACCATACAACTTCTTGTCTACCAACAAGGTGCCCTGACAGAAGACTGAACTGCTTCAACGTCAGGAACATAAATTATTTGACTGCACTGAGCCTTCCTGGCTGCATATGCCTTCTCCCCTCCTTGCTTTTCCTCACCTCCAGGTAGCTTGCTGACGGAGTGTTGTAGATCTTGATGTTGCTGTAGTTTGAGCTGGGAAGCAGCTGTCCATCCCGGAACCAGGAGATGACAGCACTGGGGTAAGCAAATACCTCACAGGTGATGTTCACTTGATTCCCTTCCCAGGTATAAACAGCCACAGGGCCCTGAAGCTTGGGGGCATCTGAAAGACAGACACATTTGTGAAAGCAATTTGACACAGAAAGATCTCCTAAAGTAGCCCAGTCAGCCTCACTTTAAGGATCCCTTGGCTGGGGTCCACTTTAATGTGGGGAAGGGATTCTAACATAGAAAATGGGAACTGTCTTCTCATTTGGGGGGATGGACGGTAGCTTTTGCTGAAGAGTATGAGGAGCAAACCTACTGAAGTCCCAAAGGCTGCTCCTAACGCAGCATGGGACGGGGGGCAGGCAGCGTGCTATGCATTTAGGGAAGTGCATACCAGGAAGTTCTCCTGGGGGAGAACTCTGACGCACCCAACATGTGGTACTGCAGCAGATTCATGGCCCATAATCCTCCCAAGGTGCAAACAGTATCCCATCTGGAGATAGCTAGAGCAAACATTTGCACGTACGCACACAGCGACATGTCTCCAACAAAATTTCCACATTAACATAAGGAAAAGCTTTTTCACTGTGAGGGTGGCAGAGCCCTGGAACAGGCTGCCCAGAGAGACTGTGGAGTCTCCTTCTATGAAGACGTTCAAAACCCGCCTGGACGCGTTCCTGTGTGATCTACTCTAGGTGGTCCTGCTTTCGCAGGGGGGTTGGACTAGATGATCTTTCGAGGTCCCTTCCAACTCCTACCATTCTGTGATTCTGTGAAATTATTTCAGGCTGAGTTGCTTCCCATGCCCTCTACCTAAACAACTTACATTTCCCTAGCTGTAGGTGCCTCAGTCTCATCACAGGAAAATGAAATCAAAGCAGTCCCCCCTCTAAACACGTCAACACTCTCCCCACCCCCTCCTCCACTTCTTACACTGCACTTCAAGGTACATGGCTTGGGAGTCCTGCCCAATGGTGTTGCTGGCTGTGCACACATATTCTCCGGCATCCGTGTACTGAATTTCTTTGAGAGTCAGGGACGACACCCGGGCATGGCTACGTACTATGATGCGCCCATCCAGGGTCTGGCAGGAAAGGAAAAGAGAATTAGAGGCTGAGCTCTGAGCCTGTGGCGCAGACTAAAGGGATGGGAACAAACAGAAGTCTACCGCACACCAACCCTCCAGTGCTCAGTGCTTCAGAAGCGATCACCTGAGGCCAGGTGAAATCATTGGCACAAAGAGGCATTTCCAAAAGCAACAAGAAAATTCCTTGTCACACAGGGCCAACTGCAGTGATTCAAAGCACTCGGGAGAAGGGAAAAAAAAAAAAAAAAAAAAAAGAAGGATCAAAATCTCAGATGCTACTATGTGTCTGAGGACAGCTATGTAACGTCAAGCTTCTTCCCAGAATGAGAACTGTAGAGATCCAGCTCTAGTTAAAAATTTTTGCCAGCATGCTCTTGCAGAAAACCTCCCAAACAGCTACTGTGTTTCTGCTCAGAGCATCCAGGCCTTCCTCTTCTCTCACAGATACTTGTTTTATTTCAATGTCCTTGAAATGGCATTTACTAAGAACAGATTCAGATCTCAGAGCCAAATCAGGCAAAATGAAAGCTGAGAACTTTCACCTGAATGTGGCATCGAAGAGAACAAGGTACAGCGAATAGGGCAAGAAAACTATGTGACCCTTCTAGAGACAACCCTGCTTCAGGTCTTATGATGCTTCAAGGAAATTCTAAAGCAACCTGCACTGGTTATATGCCAGTTTAGAAACTGCTCCTCCATATGCAAGGAAGTGTGGAGTTGTCAATGACAGAGAGACAAGGGACATAAAATCTAGGCTACCACCTGCTCAAAGGGATTGCGGTCACCCAGTGATCCCACATAATTATTTTTTTTTTCTCCTCTCTCTCCAACTTGTGACCAAAGCCCAAGTGCTTTCTCAATATGTGAAGTGCATAAGGCCATGAACTCCTCCTTCCACCCTGGTGCTTGTGTAAGCTCTTGGTGCCTTGTGCTTCATCTTGGAAGCTTTAAAGCACCAACTCTCAAGTCTCCAAAGTGGCACAAGTGAATAAATTAGATACCCTCATGGCTGTGCCTGCTGCTGCAGCCTGCCACACAATGCAATTAATGCTTCTTGGAAGATACAGGACAAGTACTGAAATTTTAAGTAAAAACCCTGAGGATATTAAACAGCCAAATGCACTGAACTGTAGCACAGAGTACACCTCCAGTATCAAAAATGGTCAGATCCTCTGGGCCTGAAGCTTCTTTCTGTTCTGAGCTGGTGGTCTCCATCTCTGAGACAGGGAAGTTTCCACAGGTAAATGTGATTACCTCAGTTTTGAACACTACTCCATCTGAGCCAGTCAAATTTCACATGCACAAAAAAGTATCTTTTGATGACACAAACCCAATTATATGTGTTTTTCTTCTCTCTTCCACCCTGCACACAGGCGGCTTACTGCAATCTCTGACTAATGCCACAAGCTATAAACTCCACCCCTCTCCTGTGCTTGGTCCCTTGTGTGGCTGGAAACAGTTCTTTATTTCATGTACATGTGGTGTTGTGTGCATCGTTTCTTAGAGCCAGAGAAGGGTCCCTTAACACACAGCATTAGTCCACTGTGGTATATTACACAACCAAATTCTGCTTTTATCTTTCTTCACTGGCTGATCATAGTGTCATCTTTTGTCTGATTTGTGATTTGACTCCAAACCCCAGTTTGCTTCTGAAACTATTGCAGTAGGATCCATAAATGTCAAGACTCCAGTTCTGCAAAAGCTCACAGCTTCTTTTAGCTCGAGTTGGGTGAATATTCTAAATACTTGTCTCTATGACCCCATCAGCAGGCAACAATATAAACATGGCAAAATACCAGCAAATGATCACTACAGCAAAGGTAATTTCACATCCATTTTTCCGCACTTTGTCAAGATCTAACACAAACAAAAGAGTGCTAGGTATTCATGGTAAAACGGTAACTTTGCAAGTAACGCAACTGATTACGAAGATGAAGCTGTTTCTTAATGTAAAAGGCACAAGTAAAGAAAAAGAAAGATCAGGAAAAATACTCCAAAGAAGAGAAAAATGCCTACTCAAGAAAGCAGGCTGATAGTTTTCTTTATTGGTAGTTCAGACCATCAGATGCTAACAATTCCTGGCTATTAGAGACATAGGATAGGTAGAAACTTGTGAGCCTGATGTAGACACTTGTAATCCCTTTACCTAGTCTCTTCAATTTTGAGGATTTTGGACAACAAAATGTTTCATAGTAATGAGGAGACAACCTAAGGGACACAACTCATGCCACAGCAATGGCCACTCTACAGAAAAGGGTATGATGGTTCTCTGTATTTCCAATTACTACAACTTATCCTGAGATACACACAGATGTTTCTCCTCCAAATTCTGAAAGTGCCATGTGGCACACAGTCACTGTGGCTTCGACTTCAATACTTCAGTGCCAAAGGGGAAGAGGAGAGACAGGCAGGAAATGCATTTACCCCCCTTTCCTCCACCTTCTGGATTTTTCGGTCCTTTCACAAACAAGTACCCATGACTTAATTTCACACAGTTGTATCTTCTCCTCACTGCTTTCCACACAGTGGCCATCACTACAAAACAGCACTCGGAAATCCTGACCACAGCTACAGGTTCCAGTGAAGGAAGACAAGCGGTCTCTCCTAGCTCTGCGCTTGCACTGCACTAACCAGAACTCATCTCTAGCTCTTAGTACTTGTAAGGTTGCACTAATTCCCAGTTACCAGAAAGGCATCACCGGTTTGTAATGTAATTGACGTGTAGCCTTGCTTGTAACTGAGTCCTTTAGCATCTGTTGGTAATAACGTGGCGGGGGGGGGGTGGGTGGTGGTGGGGTGGTGGTGTCTGTCAGCATATGCTGCTAATATGACTTTCAACAATTCCTCAGTATATGCAGGACCAGAATGGTTAACTGAGACATCGTGGACTGTGCATAGGAAGTAGAGCTGACTGTGGTTTAGAGGAAGAAGCATCTACCTGCAGTTGCACCTCCAAAGCAAGGAACACAAGATTTTACACCCATGTATGCTGCTATGACTGAAGTTCATAGAGACTTCCTTACTTCAAACTAGCTAATGCATTAGCAAGAGTGAAACATTTAATGTGACGTATTCACTCAGCTTGCTGAGAACTGAACTCCCTGCCGCTGCAACACACTGCTAAAAGCCCCCATGCTAGCTATTTTTAAAATATGTCTACACAAGCTGCAACAATAAGCTTCAACAACATTCTCATAGAACCCCACTTGGATATTTTAAGACACAGTAAGAGACAGCAAGCTTAAAAGTATTAGTGCTCGTATTAATAAAAAGCTTGAGACAGAGAGCACAGTGATAACGCTAGCGTCGGGGGGGAACGAGAGGAGATTGAGACAACAGTAATAGGAGTTAGCACGAGGCCTGAAGAGATGCAACTACTCAAATTCCAAATTCTTCAACGCAAACTGGTCTGAATATGTCTGATGCCTTCACTTGCCACAGCTCATCAAATCCAACAGATTATTTTGAAGTAAGAATGGGCAGTTATCTTCTTAGCCCCACATGAAACAAGGGCGGATGGTGCTTAAGTTAGAGGTTGACTTTGTTTAGGCCACACCAGTCTCTATGGTTTAAGATGGCTTAAAAATAAAAAAGAATTTGTGATACCCACAGCCTCCAAAGTTGATCCTAAAAATACAAATACGAGTCACCCAGTTCTGATAGCTAATTTTGTTCTCCATCTGAGCCTTATTATTTGCTTGGAAACATACCTTCTGGTCTATTTTGAAGCAAGAATGCTACAGATCAGGTGCATGTAAAGGTAGGTTATTATTATTATTTTTAAAATACAGCACTGAATGTGAAATAAAACAGCAAAAAACCCCATTTGCACCAAACTGAGTTACTGCATTATCCCAGCCCCCCTTACTGACCCTTGCAAATCAAAGATAAATAATTATTTAGCAATTTGGAGCATTTTCTGGAGAAACGGAACTCGTGAAAGATTTATCTGCATTGATATTGAAATGGAACATGACGCAGTTGTCCTTTAAGAGATGGTCAAACTTAAGGAGTACCATGAGCAAACAGATGAGTTGGCTGGAGCAGAAAAGGCCATCTTTGGAAAAAAAAAAAAAAAATCAAAATCTTTTTGCAGAATACACACTGTTGCTAATTCTTACAACTCTAGAAGAGAGAGATGATTCACACTGGTACCATAGAAGAAAATGGTGAAAGCAGCATTTGTCAGATTTTACATTTGCTTTTATTTTTAACTGTCTTTTTTTTTTTTTTTTAAAGTGACAACCAGAATTACTCACTCCCAACACAGCTAGTTTGCTCATCCAAAAATGCATTACTACATGCCAAGCAACTTCTAACTCTATAAGCTGTTTCTTTTATGTATTTAATTTGTTCATATTATTAATGCTGGTTTAGTTGGCGTGGTTACTGGACTAGAGATTTGTTAATCTGTAATGCTTAAAAAATAAAAAAAAAACAAACCCAAAAAACTAAATTTGCTAAAGGTCTGGTAATCTTATACCTCTTGTTTCTCGGGCCGGGTCCATGAAGCCTGGAGAGAACAGATATAGAACACAACAACAACAGGAAAAAAAAGAGCAATAAATGTTTATCAAAGGTTGCTTTTAGGTATCATAGCGTATGTACCACATTGCGTTCTGTGCACATGCAGGCTCCAAGTTTTATCTCTCATGTGTGTGGGGTGATCACAATTTCCATTTCCCAATATAACCTCAATTTAGATTTGCATTCAAAATTTCATATCCTATAAATTTGTCTTAAAGTGATTAAAGAAAGGCTAATGATACCTAAAGACTGCTTTGTTTTTACGTACCGAGTGACTATTTCCCTTGTCACATCTCACCGTTTCTAGAAATCTGTTCCCAGTGTACCGGGGAAGCAATTCTGATGACCTACATCACTAAATTGCAAAGACAGTTATGGAACCGCTTTTCTAACACTGGTTTGTTAGCCACCCGCACACACCGATTAACGTTATCGCTCATATCGTTAATGCGATCATGCATTTGTACACATTTTTACATGCACACTGTGCCAGGAGTAGGAGAGGTGCACAGCATTGAAACAGTATGACCCCCCTGGACAAGAGACAGCAGGGCAGAACCTTGTCCCTCACGTTGATACTGTCCAGCTCATTATGCTTAGGGATGTGTGCACCCAATCCTTACTGGGCTTGGGACAACCGAACAACAGGCATCAATGAAACATGCACAAACCTTACCAATAAACATATATCTCCCATTCAGAGAAAGCCACCAACAGTGTGGACCATATTCACTGTGGTTCAGAAAGACCAAAGTTGCTGGGTTCCATTTTTCCCCTTTAATTTATCTTTCAAATATTTTTCTTCTGGTCTCTATTTCAATTGCAACTTGATCCATTTCAGTTCAGGAGTCAAAAATCACCTGCTAATATCACAGCCACGACGGCATTATTGAATGCGAGGCACAAGCATTGCTGACGTGTGGATGTAACAGCATACACAAGAGTGACATTACAGAAATGGAGGTGAAAGCTTAGGAAATGAGAATAAAAAAACCACAGTATTGTTTCCACAGTGCTTCTAGTGAACATTGTGAGACTGAAGTATTAACATATGGTACAGACATCTCATTTTAGAATGTCTTTGATAAAAGCAAGTTATTTGCTTGTAACTAGAGGCCTGAGGTGAAGCCACCTGAAGAGCAGCTCACCAACACCTGCACAGACGAGGACACTCCCATCAACTGATCACTTCTATGTACATATATCCTGTTGTGCCCAAGTTCCTTGAATGCTGAACAGCCAACCATAATAATTCCGCATAATCCCTTTCTGATGTACCAGTCATTCTCTATATCTGAGCAAGCCAGGCTAGCCAGGGAACTGCCTTGCTTATACCTATGGAAGTCTCCTTTCAATCCTATTCACTGAGTCTCCACAGTGTCAGCACAAAGGGATTTTTTTTTAATAAAAATATAAATAAATAAAAAGAGACTTCTTTTTATCCTTTGGTGTTCAGTACCTGTCAACCTAAAGGAAGATGAAGGAGGAAAAAAGCCTGTTCCCCCACTCCTAGAGTTTGCTGTTTCTTTGTAATGACATTTGTGGCTGTGGGGAAAAAAAGGCAGAAGCACATTCTCCATCCTGGAGAGAGTTTCATACTAACCCTCCCTCAGTAAGACAAAGAGATACACAAGCTCTACCCAGTACCATGCAGGGGATAGAGGGGGAACCAAGAGCCTCAAGCATGCTAGCATCTTCTCTTCCCTTTGGAAGCAAGTTGTTATATGGGAGCATCTTCAGTTACAAGGGAGTTCCCGGGAACTGCCAATGTAGTTTACTCCCCGGATCATTAAATCCAAAGATATTCCCACGTACATCTTATGACATACAAAGTACAACACAAATTTAAGACAGGGAATTGTATTCAAGGTATATTGTCCTCTTAAAAGAAAGAAGAATCAGGAAATTAAGTTAAATTTTGAAATGTCAGATGTGCTGCATCACATCTAGAAGCACCTTGCTGAAGGTATTGCCACGATGCTCATTTGCATCAGCAGAGTATTTGGCTCTTCTTTATTCCACTCAATTTTTTTTTTTTCTTTTAATTACTCCACTGCTAAATTTGACCTAGTGTGAGCTGTGCAAGGGAATGAGTTCCTCTCATCTTCTGGTTATTGTGCCCTACATGCTGCTGCAACACTGGCAACCTATGCTTGTGTCCTAGCAAAGGGGCAATCCTTACCATGCTAGAATTCAATCAAGTTGCTTTCAGCTAAAGATTTCTAAATTTTTAACAACTTATCTATGTGCTTTAGCTGCCAACAACATAGAGTTGACAGAGGCTACTGGTCAGTAACAGTAACCCAGAAAGCAAGTGGAAAGATGCATTGGACTGTTCTCAGGGTAGCACAACGTAGCGATGCAATTCACCTGTCAGAGGGGTGAGCAAAAAGACACCTGTTATTCAGACAAGCAGGTAACTACTAAAGGGGCCTCTCAAACTCTGATCCATTTAGAAATCAGACTTCTGCATTCTCCTGCTTTAGGAACAGGGAACCTCATGGGACAGTCTTGGTGGAAAAGGCCCAATAACACTATACAGGTTAAACTGTAATTAGGATTCAGCAGGAAGAATACCAGAGCTCATCTCTGTGTTGTTTGAGTCCTTCATTCCAATGAGAAAACATTCACTTTAATTTTTACTTGCCATAGAGGAAATGGCAACGTGATGCAGGTCTTGACAGGTAGCGTGGGAGGCCAGACAGCAGTACTGAGTTAGACCCTATGCCACAGGTGTACCTACTGCCAGCTCTGGCAAGACGACAAGAGGCTTGCATAAAAGCATCACTGTTACCCCTTCCCATTCCTCACACAGAGCTACACTGCTGGGTAAGAAACCTAGGACTGTCTCCACCACTGTTTCATGAAAGCGTGTGTAAGAGTAGTTGGCGACTGCCTCATCCAAAAATCTGACAGCAAACACACTCGTGTCTGCACTAGAATTGTAAAACTTGTATACACCAATACACAACAGACCAAAACTGTATCACAGTTAGTATTCTGCTAGAGCAATAGAAGAAATATGTCTCTTAACAGGGCATGAAATATACTGAAGATGATGAGTACAGCATACTAGCTTGATCAGCTTTATATCCAGTATCGTTCAAAGGGAAGCATTCCTTCTCCCTACAATGGCACAGCAATGAATACGTGAGGGAAGATCAAGCCAAACCATTTCAAATCATCATGCTGATGCCTTTCCAGGCCTGTTAGTTCTTGCTATGCTTTGCAGTAGTGATAGCAGGAATCTCAGACTGACAGGGCAAAAGTTTCTCCTGAGTAGCATGTTCCCACATTCACAACCAAAGTAAACCACATACAAGCAAATTTTATTCTTTTTAATTTTATTTTACTTGCACTCCCTGCAGGGCAGAAGAATGCAAGCTGCCAGCTTACTAGTAAGAGGAAGCTTCCACCACGCCAGTATCTGGAAGTCCGGCCTGCTCGTCTGTGTTGGTATACAGTTGCCAATCATCTGATTTTGCTAGAGCAGTCACAACCACCTACCTTTGCGACCATTCTCGAAGCAAAAGACTGTTTGTCCAAGGGGTGCCACATTATGTAGGCAGAGCTATACAAAGTATGTAGGCATAGCCACAGAGAAGAGAATCTTTTGCTATGCATGCTAGGATATCAACAAGTCTCTCAGGGAAGCATGGGAATGTTGAAATAGTTGTGACATTGTCAACCTAGGTTTTTGGGCTATAGCACCTCTCGTCCCTTGTCCACAAGTCGGACCGTCTCTTGTTCTAGGACGAAGACTGAGGTGGGGGAGAACCTCTATGACAGAGAAGGTTTGTTTGTTTGGGTAGGTTTTTCTGAAGAACCAAATGTTCATGGGAGTTAAGGCAGCTCTAGACCTTTAAAAATCCAGACTTAAGTATGATTACAAAAGTAAACCACATGTAGCAAGACAGATGCATCCAAGTACCTAAAGCATATTCAAAAGTAGGGCTTGATAATTTAAAAAATAATATCGTATGTCCCACATCAAAGACGACCCACTTCCCTGTACTATCTCAAACCCAGTAAGTGGATAGTAAACTGAACATATGCATTTGGTTGCACATGTAGTAGAATGTTTAGAGCTATTTTGACCTGAGGATTCTCTGGACATCTGTACCATTCACCTAAACTTGAAGTACAAGATAGAGAATAGGGAGAAGTAAAAACCAAAACAAAATACACACAACAACAAAAAAAAAAATCCTGCCTAGAAAGTGCATGGTATACGATACAAAAAAAAAAAATAAAAAAAGAAAAAGAAAAAACCTTTGCCCTGACGGTAGTACTTCAAACTTCTGATTCTCACCTCATCCGTATAAGCAACTATCAGAGTATTAACATTTTCCTTAATATTGACCAACTTAATAGCATCAAGCAGGATATACAAGATTCTCAAAAATGGTTAGCAGTTTTGCCACTGAGATCTTGTTAGTCTAATTGGGCTGGACACAGGGGATCTCTGCAAATAGGCTCTCCTACCTTCTTCTACTTGATTTAGCGTTATTTCCGGTTTTATATTCTTCTCCCTGTCCAAGCTCTTTTCTGTGGCTGTGATCCAAACCCTAACGCTGGAAGCACTAGAGCACTTAGCTCCTCCCACGGCTCTCCTACACGGAGACAAGGCCATGAATAACCTCAACCTGTCAAAACAGGTCCCCGAGTCGTACTGTAGCGAGAGCACAAGCCAACAGCTTTTGAAGGCAACGGAAATCTCTCTCTAAACATTGCAGGGATTTACACTAGCCCTCAAATCCAAACAATGTTAAGAAAGAATTAAGGCTAGAAAACTTTGGCACCCTGATTACTAAGTTACATGAACAACACAGTAAAGAGCTGACATCACGGAGGCAATTAAAAAAGCTCATTTAGGAGGCTACAGTGTAGAACGGCAGCTGTGTGAATGACTGACAGCAGATGCCTCTGTCGCTTTAAGACTTTCATACTGTATCAACTGCTGCCTTCATACTGAGTCAGAACCACTGGTATGTCCAAGTTAGCTGAGCCTTGAAGGATCCTGTTATTAGCAGATTATTAATAAGCAACAACTCCTTACTCCAGCTTTTGTCTAGGTTGGTTCTAAACTACGCCTCCTGATCACTTTACGCAACTATTACGAAGTATCTACAGCACATCCTATCCTTGTCTAGTTAGGGGGAATTGTGGCCTACAAAAAGCCCAGCACTCTTCCTTAAAAGAAAAACTGCTAATTATTTTTGCCTTTTGAGAACAAAATGGTATTGATGTGATCAACAAAACAGGTGAACACAAAGGCAGCCAGGCTTTTGTGCTTCAGATACATGCAGTATTAGAATACAATACAGAAGGGCAAGAAGGAATTAACAGGCTCATTTTGGTCCACTGCATCTTTGAGAGATAATACCCGACACTTCTACACCTGCCACCCTCCCAGATCATCTAATCATCATGACGACAACATAGACAACAGTGGAATCAGGGTGCTCATTCCGAGCTCTCAGCTTGGAAACAGAAGGGAAAAACCCTTTCACAAACTTCCTGCAACTGTAGGTCCCTTTGGAAACTCCTCTGAAAAGGGTCCAGGGCCTTCAAGTTAATTCAACTCAGAGTGATACCAGCAGGAATTAAAAAAGCATATCCTCAGTTGTTATAAACCGAGATGGCTCTTCATACAAAAGGACACCTATGGCACTACTTGAGCTGTGGAGCTGACCCTTTAGCAGACAGTCTGCGCAGGACCACACGTGTTCCCACTGCAGCAGGGAATCACCATGATTTCCATGTGCATCTGCGGGTGGCTATCATGCATTCTGGATCAGCAGAGGCAGGCAGATACAAGCTGCACTGATCCCAGCAAATAAGACCGTGGCTTTGGGAAGGGTTATACCTTCTCTTCATTGCTGATGTTCCGGGTGGAAGTCCTCCAAGTGATGGAAGGGATTGGGTCCCCAGATGCCTCACAGGTCAGTGTGATCTGATCCTCCAGCTCCATGGCTGTTTTATTCTCCACATAGGTGATTTTGGGTTTTGCTGAAAAAAAAATGCAACTTTGATTCAGCTGATGCTCAGAATGAAGCTTGCCTGTCAACAGCAACGTTTGAAACAAGCAACACCGGGGAAAAAAGGCTTCTGAATTGGCGCAAGTTTACTGCCATGTGAGGAAGGGAGCAGAGTGCCATTTGAGAAGAGGTACCTCCACGCAGAACTGGAGGATGACCTTTTCTACACATGCTTACAGCTGAGGCTTGTAAGAGAGGACTAGAAGGTGTATCTGAAGTAGAACTCATTTAAGAGTGTACAAATGAGCAGTCCCTGGGATTATCAGCTAAGTCTTCCACCTCGCCGTCTGCTTTCTCCGCCCCAAATTAGCCTTTTGATAAGCAGCTTTGTCAAGGGGCTGCAGAGGGATGGGACAGGAAGGATTATGTCCCTTAACACTCCCAGATTCACAGAAGGTAGGAAAGCTGCTGATTCATTCCTGCAAGCCTGAGGTCACTCACACAGCGGTGAGGGTGGAGTTCACCTCCCTGTCCAGCTTATAGCAAGCCCCACTGAAGTGCTAAAGCCCTTTTAATAGCAGAATTGGCTGGAATAGGATTCAGCCCTCTGGGCCTGGAAGATATTTCAAGTACCATGTGAATCTCGCACCACCCCATGCACAGGACTGAATTTCTTTTATCAGAAAGGAAGCAGAATGGAGTTGGCACCTGTTTCAGACACATACACAGAATCTGGTTTGCCTAGCATGGTGGCAAAGGTGCACAGCATTACTTGCTAACAAAGCAGCTCTGGGTAAGCCCCATCAGGCATTAACTGGGATAAGTAGGTTACTTCCAGCTTGCACTAGTGAGCTACCAGTAGCCATCTGGATTGGAAAGAGGGGACCATAAGAGCATGTTTACCAAAGACTTTGAGATGAATGGTGGCATCCTGCTCGCCAGCCTTGTTCTCAGCGATGCAGATGTATTCTGCTTCGTCACTCTTATCCACCTTCTTGATGATGAGCTCGGACCCATCGTAGTTAAAACTGTATTTCTCTTCATCATCTGCCTCTTCTATTTGCTCTCCATCCCTGCAGGGCACAAAGCACACTAGCTGCATCAGGGAGGAGAAGCAATCAAAGGCGATTTGGTTTAGGCTTGTCATTAATGCTGGAACTGCATTACTACACTGAAACTTTCCAGGTTGAGAGGGACCACCACCTTTTCCTTTCCCCATGGGCTACAAAGTTTACAATTTGATCTGTTCTTAATCCCTCCTGCCTTAGGGCTCTTGACAGCTGAACTTTTTGCCTCCTGACACACATCACCAGGGTGGTGAAACACTGCAACAGGTTGCCCGGAGAGGTGAAACATCCAAGGTCAGGTTGGATGGGGCTCTGAGCAACCTGATCTAGCTAAAAATGTCCCTGCTCACTGCAGGGGGATTGGACTAGACCACCTTTAAAGGTCCCTTCCAACCCAAACTGTTCTATGATTCTATATATACAAGAGCTATAAACATCACTGAAGGTGTCTTCTGTCCTTGCATATCAAGGCAGTATTCCAAGTTGTCATTGGCTTTTTCAACATTACAACTTGTCCTCATAACATTCAGCAAAGGCTACACACTGCCTGACAGTGAAATCTAGACCCGATGAAATGAAGAGAAACACTTTAGATGTGGAATTCCTGGCATGACAAATGCAAGTTACAGCATCCACTTTTGCCTAAGTTCCCCCACCAGTGCAACACATGATAATAAACTGACCCATGGGACAGGTCTGGTCAGCATGAAGCTTCATCTCTGTCTGCAGCTTGACAAAGGATGCAGTAAGACAGTGAAAATTTGCTCTTTTTACTGTTGTTGTTTTTCCAGGAAGCTGTAGTGGTTTTGGCTGGGGCAGAGCTAATTTTCTTCATAGTAGCTCATATGGTGCTATGTTTTGGGTTTGCGACCAAAACAGCATCGGCAACACAACGATGTTTTAGCTATTGCTCAACAGTATACACGCAGTGTCAAACGGTTTTCTGTTTCTCACACTGCTCTGCCAGAGGGTGGTGCACAAGAAGTGGGAAGGGATACAGCTGGGAGAGCTGACCTGGCTGAATACCTGCCCGCCAATGGGAAGTAGTGAATGAATCCCTTATTTTTACTTTGCTTGTGTGCACAGCTTTTGCTTTACCTATGAAACTGTCTTTATCTCAACCAATGAGTTTTTGGATTTTACCCTTCTGATTCTATTCTCCATCCGACTCGAGGCAGGCGGGCGTGTAGTGAGTGGCTGTGTGGTACTTAGGTGCCTACCGAGGTTAACCCACAACAGAAGCTAACTACAATTCCGTTATGAGGCTGTTCTTTCTCTTGTGAGAAAAATGAATTAATCTTATTCCAGTTAAAATATTGCTTTCCCTCCAGCCTGGTTTTCTAGGCCTTGGTGAAAACATCCATGCTCACACACAATCAAGACACTGCACACAGCATCTTACTTTGTCCACGTCATGGTTGGCTCAGGAAAGCCATCAGCATCACATGCTAAGGTGACAGACTGGCTGAGGTTGGCAGTGGCATTCATAGTGCTCTGCCTGGCACGCACAGAAGGAGGTACTAGAAGAAAAGGAATCCACATTCAAGTTAGAAAGGACAGAAGATGTAAGCAAGACTGAGCCCCGGAAGGCTCTCTGTAAATCTCTGTAATACACACAGATGTCACTAGTAATTCAAACCCTTATGCCATTACCCACACATTTCAATCAACAGGTTTGATGCATGAGCTCTCCAAAGCAATCATCACAGGGAAGGAAGGGCAAGGGGTGGGGAGACACACAGAAAATCAGTATTGCGGACAAAACCACTTGTGAGTCCCAACAAGAGCAATACCCCAGTCTAAATCATGAGACACTTAGTTTCTCCTGACACGATAAACTCCTGTAAACATTTGGTAAACAGTCAGTTTCATGGACATTTTTATTTGACACAGCAGGGAAAGAGTAATAAGCTGATGGCAAATCTTAAGTGTGAATCTAAAGTAACATTTCATGAGCATCCTCAAGCGCAGGTGCCACATACCCTGTCTCCATACTAGCCTTACTCTAAGGTGCTCACCATTTACGATGACCTGAATATCTTTGAAGTTGATCTCCCCACGAGCCAAGATCCGGCCCTCACAGCGGTACGTCCCTTCATCTGTTTTCTTGATTCCCCGGATCTGCAGGTAGTTGTTGGACAGGACTATAAATCGAACTAGAAAAAGACAAAGGAAAGGTTCATCCAAGGATCTGCAGGAAAGCTCACTGCAGGTAATAGGTTCTTCTCCTCTCCTTGCCCCTTCTGGCTTGAGTCAAGACCAGCATAATAAAATTTTCCTTCCCACCACTTAATGGAGATACTGCTATAACTGGATCTGATGTATGCCAAGAAAGAAACCAGATGTGGGCAGCATGCAAACAGCTCTAGTACGTTATACCATAAATACACACGGAGAGATAAACAGACAAATACACACACACACACATATTTACATTTCATTAGTATCAGACAACAAGTGATTTGAAACTTGCCGCTCTTGCCAAGGGTGGCAGAGTTGCAGTCTTGCTACAGCTCCCTTGTGCCTTCAACAAGCAGACGTGGGGAACACAGCTGAGGCATGAATGCTCAACTGGAGTCATGGCTCTGGAGTCCCCTCTGCCAGTGAAAGGCTCCTCTGGGCATGACAGTCTGCAGCATTTTGAAAGAAAGGGAAAGGTTCTTGCAAGAGGCTTTTAGCCCCTTTTCCTTAGGAAGACTGGAGAGTGTCACAACGCGCAGCTTTTCTGTCTGATAGTATTTCTCTTATCCAAAATTTTTTTCTAGCATTCCTTGGCCTATTCCAGTGTCCAAGACTGGTGGCCATTTCTGTGGGAACTTTATTGCCCTGCCGTTGCCAGACCACAGCACCTTGAATAACTAAATTCACATCCTAAGACCTAGTGTTAGGTACAAATTGCTTCTCTCCTCCCTTGTGACCACTGCTGTTTTGTTCTCCTAAACCCCTCGTATGAGCCAGATTTGAGCCCTGATAGAGATGCACATTTGACCCCTGAATGGACAAGCACCAAGACACCTCTTGTGACTTACCATCTTTTTTTAGGATAACATCCCTGCCTTTGTGCTTCCAGATGATGGTAGGAGGCAGGGAGCTGACCACATCACACACAATCACAGCATCATCCCCTTCCTTGAATTCCTGCGGAGTGGGAGCATTCTTGAACATCAGCTTTTCTGAAAACAATGGAAGAAGAAAGTCACTGCAGCTTTCTCAGCACACCTCAAGCTGTGCTCCTGACTCAAGCCTGAGTAACACAAAGAAACCAGAGAGGACGTGTTCTGTAGAAATCATCTTGTTCCTGAGGGGATGATAAAAGGTGTGCCTGACTCAATGCACTGCAGCACAGGAGCCCCATTTTCCAGCCCTGCCTCCCTGGCCTATCAGTGTGCCAAATCAATACCTAGCTCACCAATTTGCCCACGCTGCCAAGAGAAAACATGAACTTGGAACTGCTCAGCTTCCCGGCAGGAAGGGGAGGAACTGCTATCATGGCTCTGCTAGACAATGTGCTGACGGCTTACTACAACCCTTCTGAGTGTGTGATCCTCTTTACTGAACACTAGGTTTATCTTATGAGATATGGCATGTCTGTCATTCACGGAAGCTGCTCACTCCTCCTAGATGTTTATGACATGCCAGAATCTTCTTCTACCCCTTGCTCTCCTGTCTTTCAGAAGAATTGGAAATGTCAGGAGACATGCTGGTAATGCCCTGACAAGCCAAGGTCCTAGTTCCCACTTACCCCTCAAAACCAAGAATGGAGAAGGTTGCATCTTCTTAGCATCCCCTTTATTTTCACTCTCCTCCTTCCCCTTTAAAAATAGCCTTTTGTAGGAAGTTAAAATGGTTGCCTGCCTAATCGTGCCTCATACATGTGCAAGGTAGACCAGAAAATAGCCTTGGAGCTGCTCTCTTACGGAAAATTTTCACATTGACGGTGGCCTCGGAGTCTCCTTCTTCCACGCTACTGACGACACATTTATAGATGCCAGCGTCATCAATGTTGGCATTGTAGATGGTGAGGGTGGAGGAGAAGTCATCATTCCGCACCACGGAGATGCGCTGTTGGTTCGGTGTCAGCTTTTCACCATTAGGGGAAAACCAGGAAATGTCTTTGTATTTGGCCTCCCCTGCCACTAGGGACAATAAAAGAAAACAGAGCAAATTGAAATGAGTTCCCAACAAATCTGCACAGAGAGAATTAAATACAACGAGTAGCACTATGCAGAAGATTGACCCAGGGGAAGGGCTTCTGGTACCTGAGAAGCAAGCAAAGAAAATTCTCTCTCACAGCACTGTCCTGCATTTGCTGGACATCACATGTCCATCACATTTGCTGTCCTGCAAAAATGATATTAGGTAGGTTTTATAATCTAAAAAGGGGTACAGTCATTTTAGCGTAGATTGGCCTTCTATGCATCCTGGAATCCCATGTCCCAGTCCTTCCACTAAGCAGATCAGACCGAAAAATAAAAATCTCTTCCTGCTTCAGCTCTATCATGTGTTCAATAAATACCCTATTCGCAGGCTGGGCTATTTTGCATACCAAAATGGTGTAGCAGCAGTTCTGGCACTGATCAACTTAAATCTTCTGCCGCATTCAGTGTAAATCAGAATCATTATTAAGTGGGTCCAAGCTGTCTCTGTCTTCCAGCTCACATCTGCATTTCTCAGTGTGGCTTTATTTGGGACAAACTGCTATTACTGGAGGAGCTTTAATTGATCCCACAGTTTTCTGAATGCAAATATCACAACAGCACTTGCTCAGAGTATATGGTCGTTTTTAAAGCACTGGCATTAACAAATTACTCTGATGTTAAGCACTCCGGGATCGGACAACTTCATTACTTGTCCCAGCCAGTATGCTCCAAAGGAATTGTGGTCCTCTGATGGCATCTTGCTCCCATAGCTCACTATAGCACCTATTTGCTCTGTGTCGTGATGCTTCAGGATGCTATCATGTCAGTGCTTCAACATACTAATTCCTCCCATTAGACACTAGGCCAGCTGCTTTCAGAAGACTCTCTGAAGAGGACACATGAAGGCTAATTTGGAAAATGCCATAAAATTGTAGGATCTGCTTTGGGGCACATGGACTGGGTCAGCACTGCACCACATAGTGCAGAAGAACAGGCTGGGGCAGTTAGTGGCCTGAACAAACAGTAAATTGTGTCACAAGAAATGCAGGTTTTCAGCAGCATTAAAACCCCTTAGTTGCAGAGGTAACAACTCTCAAGCCACCTAGAACTCCCATTACTGCTGTTAGCAGTTGATTAGAGAAATAATTTGGAAAAACAACAGGCTTAATTCTAAATTCAAAAGATCAAAGAGCTGTGGAACGATGCAAGGTGCCATTGTTGTGGCTATTGCTCTAGCTTAGAGACAACACATCAGTACTCGTTTTTTCATTCTAAAATCTGTTTGCTAGAGCTGCTTTCTGTTGCCAGCTCTCAAGGGAGAATGCATTTACTGTTTCCAGTGAACAGCATGTGTTGCCTTCGCTACGCAGTCTTATAAACCACAAGGGCATATAAGAAAGAAAGAGCAAGATATCTTGCAGCTAGACCTGGCACTGGAGCTTTTATCCCAGAGTTAATATGTTGATTGACCATCGCCGTAAACCCCGAGAGAAACCACTGATGCCATAAGGCATCACTCACCTTGACATAAGAAGAACTTAGATTCTCCAACGCTGATCTCCCCCTGGCTTGGAACAATGTCCACTTGTAGAGAGGCTGGAAAAGAAAAGAAAAGAAATGAGCGCGCAGAAGATGGTTAGACAATAGGAGTTGTCTTCAGCAAAAACTTTGCCAGCCTTCCAATCCCCCTGGCTCCTTTACTCATCCAACAGAAGAGCATAGGGTAGTACATCCTTGGCTTCCTAAGTGTTGCAGACTCAAAAGAAGTTGCCAACATTCAGAGTTGCTTCCAGCCCTTTACAAAGCCACACGGAATGATACAGAAAGGGCTGATTTATGTCCAAGTACCTACCACACTGCAATACTAGGGAGTACGCTTGGTATGCGCATCAGAACATCAAGCAGCCTGTAAGGACTCTTCTGAATTCAAACCGCAACCGGCTCAAAGGCCTACCCTGGCAGCAAATACAAGTTATCTTTACTTTGGAAACTTCTTGTTGCTCTATATGATACCACATTCATACAAGCCCCAGTCATCAACCATCACAAATGCAGAGTGGAAGTCACTGGCATACTCTGGGTCCTTGACCTTCCTTGATCTACTCCGATCTTCCAGTCAGAAACCTACTCCAAACAGCCGGCAAATTGGAGATGTTTATGGCAGACAGAGCACACCCGGATTAGGAAGGAAATTTCCTCTAGTATATACTGACAAGGACTGTTGACAGCTTGTGATTTCTGCCTTCACAGTACTGGCTGAGACTTGCTTCCAAGTTCATCCAGGCACAACTCACTTAACTCCCTCCTCCTGCAGATAGTAAAATATTAACAATACTTTGGTCTCCTCCACTGCCTTCTCATGGAGTATCAACAGTACTTTGGCTTTTACATCAGTGTTTTTTAATTGTTGGGTTTTCTCTTGATTTTTTATTTATTTATTTATTTTTAAATAAGAGACTGAAGATGTTTTGACAGCAGAGATGGAGCAGATGTTCCATGGACTTGAGTGAAGCATCTATTACATGCTTGTCCAGAATTGAGGGAGCCTGGAGTCAGTGAAAGATATTGCACCTTCTGTGCTCCCTACAACTGAATCCAGCACAGCCCCAAAAGGATCACTTAAAAATAATCCAAGTTAGATAATAATTCCAGAAAGAATATTTGAGGATACTGTTGCTGAAAAAAACCAGAAGTGATTCTCAGTGCTTTCAATCTCCCTTTGAACATCTTTATTTAACGCTTGTCTTTTCTGAGGGTACACTCTCACCTTCCTAGTACTTTTGAATGAAGTACATGTTGCCCTCTAGTTCCTGTATTCAGCCTGTTTTACTTCTGGGTAACCTAATTTCTCTCAACTATACTACATTAATATAATTCAATCCCAAACAGAACTGCAAGTACAAAGCACCAAATATAATAAAAGGCTAAGAGTTTATTAGATTCAGTGCATCGATGAGGACTAAAGAGCCCTACCTCTATAAGCCCATTTTTGTTGCCGTTTTTCTACAAATCTTTCCAACATCCGAATTTCACATTTGGAATCACATTCCGGGGTGCCCTTCCCTGGAAGGTCTCTGCTGTATGGAATGAGTGCAAGCATACTACAGGGAGATCTTAAATGTCTCAAATCCAGACCTTGAGTCCCTCCAGATCAGATTGCTGCTTTGCAGTACTATCTAAAGCACCTACCCTTCTGCATTACAATGGAACTAGATTTGAGCATAGACAATACTACAAACTCAATTAACGTCTTTGTGCAGCAGCTGCAGGAATGTGCAGTGATGCAAATACTCCAGAATGACATTACAGTAGTTTCCAGTATGAACACTCCCGAAGCTGGGGACATCAGCAAAAATACAAGCACTTTTAAAAATGGGACCTTTTTACGGTGTTTTCAAATTATCAATCAAAATGTTTTTCATGATCTTGTATTTGGCATGTCAGCAACAGCTTCTGTTTAGAAATTAAATTTATAGGATCAAGAATCCTTAGTCTCACCCAAATGCGAACAATTTAAGGAATATTTAGAGCTCCTGGGTGAACAGTTAAATCTTTGTTAAGGTTCAGAGGCTCCGATAATTACTGCTGTAAAAGCCTTCTCACGTTGACTCAGAAAGTAAAAAAGAAAGGCTAACATTGACAACAGAAGTCCAAAGTTCAGTTTTTTTAATCTGTATTTGGATATCTTAATTAACAGTTGGCCTTTCAAGAATAACCAACCTCTCTGAGCAGCTCTCTAAGAATTAGGGCAAGTCTCCTACCTCGATATCTAAGCACAGCTTAGAAGCCTACATTTGGAGTCCTGCTACTGGAAAAAAACAAAGTACTTTTTCCTCATTTAATTACAAAAGTGAAAGTTACGAGCATTTAATGGACAAAGGAGAAAGAACATACTGTTTTGGAAGCGTACCAGAAACCAAAAGCAGAAACCCAAAGATGCTGAATTTATTAAAACAAACCCATTTTAGTAGAATAAGGGGAGAATCAACAATCACAGCAAAGCAAGTAAGACAACCAAGATGAAAGATAACCAGATTTCTGGCCTGTGTTGCGTGTGGTCCAGTAGGACAACTTATTTTCTGATTTCAATTGCATGGGTAATAAACAAGCAAGAAACGAAAGCATACCTCCCCATTTTCACATTCATTTAAAATCAGCCTTCCACAAAGCATATCCAAGCATGCCCAATGCCCTTTTCCCCCAGCAACATCACTGTCGTCTTTATAGCATAAATTATGACCCATTAGGCAGAAAATGTAATTGGATTCTGGCTTTCCTCCAGCTATAGCTTAATGCTGCAGCAGCTCTACGGCCTAACAAGTCCAGATCAAGTATGAATTTCAAGAGGCCAAACTGAACAGGTTTTCTCTCAGAACTGCAGCCATTAGCTTGCAGAAAACAATCATCTTAATCGAGCTATTCCTCTACCCCATGCAGCCAGAGCACTTCTCAGCAACTTTACAGTGTTTTCATGCTGCAGCGCATGAAATTCCTTCTCCCAAGAGCAGCTAATTTTACCTCCAGACCACAAAGGCACTAATTTTAGCTGCAAAACACACCTGGGATTTTAAGAAACACGCACTGCTTCAGAAATGAAAACCTGTTTGTATGTGCCAATGGCAACGTTCCTTACAGTTCTTGGGAAACAGACATATGGACCGTGGGGGTTAGACCTTGAGTATATAGCTATACACCGAATGAAGGTGCACTGCCTGCCATCATTAAAAAAGGACCTAAGTAGCGGGATTTTCTGATAAGGTGTCTGAGCACATTCCTTTAGCCAACAACCATTCTGACAGGGCATTTCTCTTCATAAGTAAACTGGCAGCAATTAATCAAAGTCAGTGGAGATCCACAAAGGTTAGTAATAGTGCGAGGTCCACGCCACTCTCAGTTTTATTCTCACCAGATTTTAGCAGGCTATACTGACAAACACTAGTATTCCGTCTCAAACGACTGGGATACAGCAGTAAACAGAAACAACCCAGCCAAGATTCAATTGAAACCAGAACTTGTGAGCCCTGTGTGTTCTAGTTCTGCGTAACAGCTGTACGTATGGCTGTATATCTTGCCTAGCCAAGAGGCTTTCAGAAGGAGGGGACATTAAAGTATCCCTTGATCTCTTGATTCTTATTATACCCCTCGTGTTCTGTCCAAGACAGTCTTCTGAGCCCTGCACTTCTTTATCAACCGGGAACGTGACGAAGCTGTGATTGAATTCCCCCACAGCACTGCCTTGGAAAACCAATCCAACACAAGGAAGGGCATTTATACTAGTCATCAACTTACTTCCTGCTCAGCCAAGCACCGCTAGCAAACAGTGGGGTGCTGGTAAAACGGCTTTGAGCTAATTGAGATCTATATAAATTCATACCCTTTTTTTTTTTTTTTTGAGCTACACTACACTATGTAAACATACCAATGGGCCTCTTCTACACTTTTGAGAGTTGCTGCATGCTGGGAAGGCAGTGGCAAAGTCTGAGGTTATTAATGCCTTTCATTCCATTCTCAGGTGCTTTCTGTTACAGCTAGAAATGAGAAAAAAGGCTGTGTGTAAAGCATTGAACTTTTTATCACCCCAGAATTCAGCATCTGTGCTCTACTTTACATCTTTTTTATGCATGTCTGTGCCAAAGTAGATGGAAAGAATAAGAGGAAATCACACAACCAGGAAACACCTTACTGTACATACAGCTGAAAGGGCCAGGCAGCAACATCCAGCTCTCAAGATTTTCCCTTATATTTTTCTAAGTGCTCCACTCCTGCGCATTTAAGTGATGGGCAGTTTTCAAGAGAATGAAACCTAGAAACCACCCTTGGGACACAGGAAGGCAAAACTTTTTGAAGTCTTAGAAATGAGAGAAGAAAGGACATCCTTGCTTATGCCTCATTCAGTCAGTGCTCCCTCTGCTCCACCAGCTGCAAAGTTATCATTAAATACCCTAATTGCTGGCTTAAGTAATAGAATTTCTGGAAAGGTTATGCAGAGGGGCAGCAATTCCTTCGCCAGTAGTCCCCCTGTATGTGTCAGCGCAGTCCCTCTAACCATGACATGAAGGAGCAGAGAGGAAACCTCCACTACTAACACTGGAAACGCACTATTCAAACCTAACAACTACCATGACACAGAAATTGTGACCTCGCGAGTAGTAGGAACCAGAGAGCCAGTATTAACAAGTCTACTTCACACTACACACTTCAGTTTCTTTAATCCAATACCGGGAACAAGATGCTGAAGTACCCTGTGAGAGGATCAGGCAAGTCAGCTGCACACTGTATCGCATGACTTTTCTCAAAAGGGATCGCTGAAACACATAGCATTGTATCTGCATCGTTGGCAGCTTAAGGCCTAGTTAATCCCTTTTACAAGAAAACACGAACTTGAGAAATCTTCTCATTGATAGCGTCTTCCTGCTAACCAGACTTCAAGAGCTGACTTGAGCAGGTTACGTCACACAAGCCTCCGATACAAGCAGAAAAGTGGTGTGATTGCTGCCTCCACAGTAAACACAGTGACTTCATTATTGCCTTGCTCACCTACTAGCAATCCATATGCACTGTTATATACTCTTTCATCACACTTAAAACATGTTATCTCTGTGCAGCATACAAAAAACAACAGGGATGCCCCTCAAGCACATCTTTTCAAGGGGCCCAGCAACGTACAGTATTGTGTTCACACTGTTTGAAGAAAACCAACAGAAACCAGTGATCTACTCCACACTGGGAAGTGGGACGGATTTACAAGGTGCACGTGGGTAGCTGTGTGGCAGATGGCATGCTACAAGCTCCTATCCCACATGTTCATTTAAAATCAGCCTTCCACAATGCATATCCAAGCATGTCCAATGCCCTTTACCCCCAGCAACACCACTGCCTTCTTCAGAGCATTATGCAGAGGGGCTTTCATCTCTCCTCTAGCATTAATTGACTTCCCTCAAAGGACAAGCTGTAAAAACCGACAGAAAAAGGGCTCCCCTCAAATGCCTATTCTAAGAGAGAGATGACACACATGAATCCATGCCCTTTACACTTGATTTACCTTACCCCAGAAAAACTGCATAAGGCTAGCGTCATTCAACAGACTGCTGCTGTCAGAAGCACTGATTCGGTCTTTTCAAATGTCAGTATCTTGTTGAACACTGCTATTAAACAGTGACAAGGTGACAGTCACTGGCAGGCAGTGCTATAGTATTAAGCTGGCTTGGAAAATAGTGCAGAGTATTGGTAACAGTGCTAGACTGGCCCTGGAACAGCAGACTGGAGCTACTATAGTATGCTCTACTCTTGAGGGCACCTGCTGCTCTTGTCTGTTCTGCTCATTTAGTCTCCTATACAGAAGGTGAGTTACAGAGCTTCCGTCCAAGCAGGAAAACTTCCTCTTTAATTCTTTAGACCCAACAGGGACACTCCACAGAGTTTATATGCTCTGCATAACTATATTGGTCATATCTGAAAACACACAGGTACAGCTCCCCTTAGTCTGTCATTATTAACAGGTCTGCAGGACTAGATAAGCAGGGCTGCCTTCCACGGCATGCACAACAAATATTTTGTCCTTTTCCCTTTGGGTAATATCCTTAAGTTCAGTTTTCTCCTCCATATCACCACAATTTTCCAGTATAGTCCATATACGCAAGGGTCCTTCATATCCACAACCAAAGATACCATAGATTGATTTCCCTTCAATCTCAGTGTTGACAGAACATCAACGTTAACAATCACATTTTAGTTTCTAACACAAGAGTTCTCTGCTCAATGTCTGCTGCTCTTTTGCATGGTATTTAAGGAAGCTTCTAATACACTGGTGTTATCAACAAAGCTCCCAGTCATGTTTGCCAGACACATACAACAGAGGTTCTGGTGCAAGATCATTTATACAAGCAACCAACAGCAACACATTCTGAAGAAATCTGATATACAATCGATTTTGGCACTTAGCAACCCACATCCCTATACCTTCTGACTAGCATACAGCCCAAGCTTTTGATGAGTTTAGATGTTCAGGCATCTAAATAATCTAAATAATTTGCACACAGTGGGCTGCAATAATCAGTTTCACTTCTTGCAGAACTAGAGCCTTAAATTCTCAAAGAACACAACTCCAGAGAGATACTGTGGCTATGTTCTGTATTGGTAGCTCCCCACTACAGTAAAATCTAATGATTTTGGTATGCTTACATTGACTAGTGACCTAAAAAATGCACCACAGAGCTTTCAGAAGAGGAGACCTTCATCCAATATCCATGCACTGCAGCTTCATAAAAAAAAGTGTCCTTTCTTGTAAGATGATCTTAGCACAGAAAAGAAGCAATTTCCACTTGTGCATATATGGTGCCCTGTCATTGCAAGGACATTTTGAGAAGCTCCCCAGATGACTATAATGAAGTGACAGCTTGCAGCTTTGGTAATGGGTAAAGGGAACAGCAAGGAGAGGGCAGCAACAAGCATGACAAATTCATCTGTGCTGCCAAGATACTGCTATTACACAGGAATGCCTCACAATAGAAGTGTTAACTGCCTGCTAGGTTGGGCTCTGGAGATGACCTTGCACTCTGTCCTGCACCACTGCCCAGTGCAGTGACAGCCAGGACGGGGTTCATAATGTCCCAGCCAAATGAATCTTTTTTTTTTTTTCTTTTTTCCTTCCCATACCTCCCCCCCGCCCCCCCCCCCCCCAGTTCCACGCAGCAAAAAAAAATTTTTTTTTTTAAAAGGTATTGATTTTTCTGAATGGGGGAACTGTATGACCAGACTGCAGCCTCTCTGCTTCCACTGGGTGGGGTATTCTTTTCTGTCAAGCCAGTTCTACAAAATCAGCTTTGTTAAACAGATTAAGGAGGAGGACAGGACTCAGCCTCAGTTGCAAGCAAACCACACGCCTGAATAAAGGAAGAAGTACAATAGATCTTTTGGAGATAGACACGCAGCACAAAAGCTGAACTTCATTATTTCCTGTGATAGTAAAAGAGGAACGGGCACGGACCAAAAAAAAAAGGACACACCTTGAGCTCATCCAATTTCAGCACAATGGAAAAGTCATCCGCTCCAGGGAAAGCCCTAGCCCATTCATTTCTTCCCTGGAGTCCACTGACAGTGCAGAGCCACCCTGACTCATGCTGTAGCCCTACCCTGTCCTTGGAGCAGCCTAACCATGTGCCAGCTAGGCACTTGCATGGCAGAATGCCCCATCACCTGCCACGTACTTACAGCTTAATATACCAAAACCAAATTATTTAGATGCTGCTTTTGCTGCTGCAAGACACCACGTATTCACTAGCAGGAAGAGAGACCCTGGCGTTCCTACGTAGCTCAACCCCTCATCCGTTTAAGGGAGGCAGAAATTACCTGTCTAGGTCTGGCTAGTGATCATCTGCACTCCAGTCTGAGCAATGAGAAGCTGCCACATTTGTCATGCATGGGTTAGGTAATTCCATTGCCTTTTTCTGCCCAACCCTCACATAAAAATTCTCCTCTTGCTGAGGGCTAAAGAAAGATGGTCAAAATGCAACTGCAGTCTCCACGTGCTATTTTGCTCCAGTTTCCATTGGGATAGGAAACTCCTAGCGCTTATATATACAGAAACACACCAAGGGGAACCTGCTGAACTAGAGAACTGAGTACAAGGCCAGCTCCTCCTAAGTATTTCCTAGGGGTGTCAATCTGCCTGCAGTCATCTGTGTCTTGCCTCCCTTATTTGACTTTAGACAGCAACCACAGCATTTGTCTTGCATTCATGCTACGCCTAGCGCAAGGGAATCCAAGATACTGCACTATTCTAAGAAACAGCCGTAAGAACCTTAAAGTAACGCCTGACTGCCATGGCTTTGCTTACGCCCAGTCAGCAAACACTCCTTGAAGAAAGATCACTAGGTGGAGCGAGCAACATCTCATAGTTATTAAAGACACAAAACATACTCCAAGAAATCTCAACATTTCCATTCTGCCATAGGTGTTGAGAAGTAATATTATACCTGGCTTTTTTCAGTCTATTGTGTTTTCTTCTGGTGGTAGTTCTCAGTCGGAGCCACGATGATGGATTGGAGAGGCTGCGGGTCTGCTGCAGTCTGGAACCTGCCCCGGGCTTTTTCTCAGTGTGTTTGCAAACAATCTTAAGGCTTTCTCCTACAAACTGAGTTAACAAAGGGCTGGAAGGCAGACCCCTGGTGATGAAATTAGAAACAAAAGAGGACGGCTATGTTTGTCCAGCAGCTTTCAGTCAGGGAAACTGAAGATAACTTCTCCAATCAGCTATCATCTGAGAAGAAATGTTCCTCTGAATTGTTCCCATCAAGCTCATCTGTACTTATTTTACACCAAGGAGAATTCGACCAGCTTTTATCAGCAGAACAGTTTGCTGACATCATAACCTGGATAAACAAGTTCATCACAACACTGAACTATGCCTTAAATTACACAAACAATTGCTCCCTACTTGCTAAACTTTATTGCTTAGTATATGATCAAACTAACAAACCCAGCACTGCCACAGATTTTAATTGCTACTTAATCGTTATTTTTGCTTTGCAGTTCAGGGAAACTGAGACTATTTTTTCCACTGTTCATTTAATAGACACTGTGAGCCCATTTGTATTCCACTTCCAACTTCAAGCAATAAAGGCCTTTTTAGCATCACATAATAACTGCATTAAAAGGCCTCTTCATAATCACACAATAACACTTTTTATAGCTCTGCCCTCCCCCTTATCTTTTATCTGGTTACAAAGTTCCCCAGCCCCCAAATAATGCTGAGTAACTCCCCATTGATCTGAAAAAACTCTGCTAATGCAACTTCCTGTTCATCTGTAGTTAAATATAATTAGTTTTGCATTTCAACAAAAGAAATGAGCTCAAATTAAGCCATGATTTCGGTAACAGGCAGGGAGGATGTCTCCCTGCTGGGCTAGGACTGATGCTAACACAGCAGGCTTTACCTGTTAAGTAAATAACACGCCACTTTAAGCAGAACAAAGTATGTTAATTGCTGGATATTGGTTCTATCTCTGTCTAAATTCAAAAGGACTATAGTGAAGCAGAGTATGAATGAACTGCAGTGAGCCGCAGTCACCCTTCCACATTAGAAGCAAGAAGGCTCAAGGTTCTGATTTGAACTCTGGAACTAAATAAGGGCCTAAATCCTTTTGACGTCACCGCACGAATTGTCATCATATTCAGCACATGCTACATGACAAACCTCCATTTCTCTGTAGCTGAAAAGAGAGCAGGAATCTACAGCAAGACACGCTCACACATGCAAGGAGGAAGTCTGCCCCTCTCTTTGCATTTCTGGAGAGGCTCTTGCCAGAACAATTCCATATCTTTGTACTTGCTTTTGGAAAAGACACAAGCCTTCCAGCTTCAGGACAGCCCATCTCGGCCAGAGACAGGAGACATCAATTGCAACCTGGGACCTGGCTAAGCCAGTATCAGCAGAATTTTTCATGCTTCTCTGACAGAGCTTTTTTGTCTATCTTCTCAGCAAGCCTCAGGGCTGAAACCAAAGATCTGGCTTCTCTGCTTTATCCAGCTGCCATCTTTGTTATACAAGAATTTGCCAACGAGTTTGGAAAATCCACAGTAGAAATTACCCTTTGGTGGGCACCTGTAGAAAACTAACCTCGGCAACAAACACTGGTAGACACTACATGAATTTTCTGTCCTTTCTCTATTAACTTTAAATCAACACCTGTTGACCACATAACAGCTTTAGGATGACGAAAAATGGTGAGAGGCATAGTCTCAGGTTCCCTCCCCATGTTCACTCTTAACATTCTCTCAGTATAATAGTATCACAAACTGAAACACTTGCCCACATTTCATTTCTAATCTGAAACGCCTCTCCTTATTAACACTTCAAGTCTCAGGTTAGTCCAGAGACATGCTTCCACTCATCCAAAAGCTCACTCTAAATATGGCAGGACTTTCAGTCTTTTGGCCGCTGAGAAAAATACTACAGACCTGAGTGGAAAAAAAAAGGCAAAATAAAACCTGAACTTAGCAATGAAACCTCAGCTGTGCCTACAACCAGATCAGGAAGAGGCACAAACTGAGACATTACTCACACCACAATGGCAAAGTGATTTAATGTCTGTGGGGCTGGAAATTAGGGAGGAAGGATACAGCACATCACAAGCAGATGCCCTCAAGGAGAAACAACGCACAGTGTTCATCAACTCCGTTGGGTGTCTCAGCAGAGAAGCATGACACCTTCTGTGGTGGTGAACACTTATTTTTCATATCACTTCTGACTGCTCTGAGTGAGCACTGACCAAGTGTTCTCTGTATCACGAGCTGAGCATGTGACTTCGAATGACTGCAAAGTGCACAGTGACAGCACAGCTATCCAAAGACATCCCATTCCTACTCACTTGATAAACCTAATTCTCTTACGTATCTCTGGAAATGCCAGTACTCATGTAACTGGTTTGAAAGACTACCACCTATTCTTTACGAAAAAACTGCTAAGGGAAGACATTCCTCTAAGTATACATGTCATGTACATGTACATGTACGTAAAGAGACAGAGCGTAACAGAGTATTTGTCTATGGTCAAATTCAGATGATTCAAATTCCTAGGCCACACACAACTCCAGCTGGTACTATGCTAGGCATGTGACAGCTAGCATCCACCAGACTACCTCTTCTTGCTTGGATTCAGCACAAGCACCTGCAAAAACCAAAAGCAACAGTTCCCCTTTTTGTCATTGATATGCTTGGGACAACTGTCACAGCAAAGCAAGCAGTCTTTCAGAAGATGTACACCATTCACTGTCACTGCAGAACAAGAGGAACCACAGCGAACAAAGGCCTGCTTTCAATAAAATGGAGAGAGATTTGAGATGGGTTAGGAGAATACAGCTGGGGATCCACACATGAAACAATATGCCTCCCTTCGAACAGATGTATTCAGAAGCAGCCTAGAGCTCCAACAGTGGTTAACTAAGCTCTTGAGTTTTCCTTCCCAGATATCAGTCAAAGAGAAGCAAACCCAAATACAGAGACATCCAAATATGAAATCATTTGTTGGTTACATTTCCTGAATGGCTCTAGGAAGAGAAATTGCAAAAGAATAATCCCTTGGATAAGAATTTTTCACATCCCACAGCTATACCTTATGCGATCCACTACTTTTTTTGAATTGGAGAAAAACGTCCCTGAACCCTTATTAAAAAGGGACCCAGGCCATAAATCTGAGTCACATCAATTGCGTTCATGACAGCAAGCACAGAACAAAGCATCACCTCTGCCGCACCTTTGGCAAGAATCCACCTTTTATTCCCCCAGATAAAGAATTATTAGGAGCAACTGGATCTAAGTAGCATTCAGCACCTTCCAGCTTGATTAAACAATTCTCCAAAAGCTTGGGATGCTACTCTGCCTTGGTGTAATGATTCTAACAGCCCAACACAGCAAAGTGATAGGGCACTTTGAATTTAGAAGAGTGTTACTGTGGTCACTGTGGCTGCAGCAAGCTGAAGCAGGTAGAGCAAAGGAGATAGATAAAACTAGACTCATCCCTTTATACAAACACAGCAGGCAGGACTGCCAAGAACAAGCCTGGAGCCTTGCAACTGCGATACAAACAGAATCCCATTTGTAAGAATCTGCCACTCATGCTTTTTCACTGGAGGTCAGCCATTTCTCAATGCCCCTAGGAAGCATCACTGGGCAGATAACTCGACTGCTGAGACTGTTTATAAGAAAAAACTTTGTATAGAATACCAAAGATACTTCTCAAAACACTGTACTTACTATCTCACAGCTTTCTCAAAATAGTCTTAAAGTAACGGTATTTGAATTACTGTTTGGAGGAGATGGGGGACAAGGAGAGTAAGTACAGAGCAATAAATAACAGCCAACACAAGTCTATTTCCAGCTGTCTAAATTCTCCAATACAAATCGGCACCCACCCTGTAAGAGAACAGCTGACAAAAGCCTGACTGAAACAGTACCAGCAGGATAACTTGGTTTATGGCCTCAGTGCAGAGGAACAAGGCGAATTACTGAGGCCTGGAGGTCAGACTGTGCAATCTTCTGGCATTAAGGTTGTGGAATCTCAATTATGCACCCAGTTTTTATACATCTAAAGGCAGCCCTGTGCAGCTAGAACTGGGTGGAGGAGGACTGAGCATCCACTCAGATACTGATACAAGCACTGGGTTTTCAGAGGTGCTCACCCTGCCTGTGACACAGTCTTTCACACCTGGAAACAAACGGAATGTATGAAAGCTAGCAGAAAGAAGTACAAGCTAAAAGTTAAAAGTCTAAAAGAAACCTACTAATAGCACAAACTTTCATTTTTATGTTCCCACTGCTTTTCCTTTGGATTGCATTCCTCTGTAACATGCAAGTGAAGCCAAGACAAAACGCATCACCTTTTGGCAAGTAAAAACCAACACAGATAAAATGAGTTTTAAAGGCAGAACCCCAGGCTCACTTCTTAAAGACTGTACTTTTAATTTCGTTCATTTCTCGCAACAGTTCGCCCACTAAACTCTGCAGCACGTGCTAAATTCCAGAAACAAACAAAATTGATCAGGAAAAAAAGAGTATCTACTGGGTGTAATGCCCACAGCTCTTTGCGTAAGGGTAGGATTTGTAAAGCTTGCGAGTTCAGCAGATTATGGCGAAAGCCCTCAGGATTTAATATACAACAAAGGCTTAACAAGACAAAGACATGCCTCCTGTACACAGTCACTTTATTAAAAATACGCTGACTGCTCAGGAGTAGGAGGCAGGCAGCTGGGATTGATCTCAGCTGGTCTGCAGATCCAATTCCTCCCCCGTCGCCATGGTAACTGCTCAGTAATTCTGCCACGATTTGGAGGAGGGGACTGTGGATACCTTTGGGGAATATCAGAACATAAAGATTCAGAGAGAAGGCAAACAGCAGCTCACTATAGTGCCATGACAAAACAAAGAGAAAGACATGACCACAGCAACATTTAGAGGAGAGCCATCTGAAAAAAAAACCAAAACCAGCCAAACCAACCATAGGCTAGTGGCCCAGGGGCAACCTGTAGCTAGTGTGTGAGAGGACGTAAACACACCATACTGCAGTCAACACAAACAGGCAGCACTACAGGCTGCAGAGGGCATACACCCTGCCCACGACTGCAGTATCCCACTTCCAGTTGAGCACAGTGCTCTCAACTGGAGGTTTTCGAAATGACCGAGACAGCAGAGCATGCATAAAGCATGGGCAGCTCTGATCCTCTGCAGCGCCTCTGGCTGCAGACCCTCTTCCTGCCCAGCCAGCTCCAGTGCCAGACACAGTCTTCCATTGACGTTACCCTGGCCTCAGCTGGATTAAACGATACCCCTAGTGGGTCCAAGGTAGATTTATGGGATGAAAAATGCCATTTCCAAAATGACTTGGTGGCTGCTGGGGGTGGGAGAAGGCTAACTCACTTGTTGCTTTAAGAAAACCAGATGTTGTCCTCTTTTAAGGCAAACATACTGCAAATTGTTATACAGAATAGTATAACTTTGCCATTGAAAAGCCTGCCTGCCTGCGGGTTTGGCTGCAGACCCATGATACACCCTTACAAGGGACAAAGCTGTCTCTCTGAGCACTGATCCACTAGTCCATCTGCCATTCCACAAATGTCTGCAGATTATTCAGAATTGCACTCTGCCAGAGAAAGATTCGCTTGCCTAAGCAGCTGAAATCAGCGAGCCAGCCAGCCTAGTAACCACAAACAAACAGAGAATTCAGAAAGATTTCTCCTATGCTTAATTTAAGTGAAAAATATTTTGATTCTGGACAAAGTGGCATGTCCAAGTTGATACCAGCAATCTACGCAGAGAAGAGGAAATAATTCAGATTGTATCCAGACCTCTTGCCCAGGTTGTGATGCCACTCTTTGTATGTAGAAGATCCTTTTAAACATTGCTTAGAAGTTATTTTAATTTGTGAAGTGACCATCAAGATACACCAAAAAAGTGATACCACTAACACCTTTTTCTACAGCAACTTTGGTTTATAAGTAAAGCTTCTCAGATATATCAGTAGTTCTATATGGAACACAGTTTTACGCCTCTTCTGATAACACTCTTGATAAAAGCTCTTTATTGCTATGGACCATAAAGCTAATAGCCTTATTTGCCACAGCAAATATTTTCATTTACCTGAGGCAGAATAAACCAAGATGCTTTATAGAGCAATAAAATCAGAGCACGGACAATTTTAATTAAAAACTAAGGAAGTTAGAATCTTCTGCTGAAAAAGAAATGTAGGTGAGTGACATTGCATCGTGGGTATATTAAGAACCTAGAGAAGATGAGAAAAACAGGATTTGTAAAAGCTCACGATTCAAGTCTAGTCTTGCTGCAGCTAGTTTATCTGGACAGTCTGCTGAGCAGCATGCACACATTGCGTTCTCTTGTGGAACAGAACTATTGCTTCACTTGAAATGCGGCAACTGAATGCAGTAGTGAATTCAGCAGAATTAGTGAACGCAGCAGCATTGTTAGCATGAGAATTTGATTTTTAAAGTCTTGAAAATAATTCTCTCTCAACTTTTTTAATATGGTGATTTAATTTTAGGACATATTTTTAGCAACAATTAAAGCTTGACCAGCTGAAAAGCTTGAAGTTAAGTATTGACTTCATAGAAATTGTTAACTTCAGTGCAACATTCTTATCACTGCAGTTACCAGGTTCACTCAAGGAAGCTGTATTCTACATCTAGCTCATTCATTCCATGACTGGACTGTTGCTCCCATATTGTATAATAATTTCTCCCTTTGCCTGACTTATCATGGTTTAGCACCAGAAAGTCTGAGGAGGAAAACAAACCTTTTTCTTGTACTTAAGTTCAAAGGAAACATGGAATGGAATGTAGCTTCTCTCTCTTCTCTGTTTCTAAAGACGTCAAATCACAGACAGAAAAGCTCTCTAATTCTTAAATGCTTGTTTATGAAGTATCATTGGGTGCAAAAGCATTTTGGTCTCACTGATCAAGCTGAAGGAGCTGGTAGAAGTTACCGGCACTAGTGAGAATGGGACTTGGTTTCTCCTGCTTGCCCCCAGGATTAGCAACTTCTGCTTAAGATCATACATCTTCCTAAAGTACTTGGCTATCAAGGTAACAGCAACAATACAGTCCTCATCGATAGAGCTGATATGGCAGAACAAACATCCAGGCTCCCATCTCCAGAAAAGGTTCAGCCAGATGATCTTTCAAGGTCCCTTCCAACCTAGGCTGTCCTATGATTCTGTGACACCTTTTCCACCATAGACTATACTTTTTTTTTCTTACAGCTCACTGTTTCTGTTGGAAATTAATGAGAGAAGTGGCTGTAACACTATGCGAAAGGTCATGTCAAAATCAATTCTGTCACTTGGGCAGCATTGTTATATTGCCATAAATCAAGCAGTCCCACAGTACAGTAGCTTTGATTGGCTGACAGCAGCCTGGAAGACTAGCTGCACACACAGCCATTTCTAACTCCCAGGTCATACATTTATCATCTATGAGTCTGTCCTGTGGCAGCTCAGAGGAAGACAAAAGCACCCTAAGTGTTGAAGGGAGAAGACAAAGAATCACGATTTTTCAAAAGCAAGAAAAAAACCCCACAGCTTTAAGGGCCTTCATTTTTGGACGCCTCTTC